>NC_056729.1:1906881447-1906993947 GCF_019279795.1 Protopterus annectens
AAACAAAATCAGGTCAGGCAACCTAACAGTAAACTGTCATATCTGATAGAATAATACATGACGGATACATTGAAGAATGGCTTCCAAGATTATCCCCCTACACGCAGAAGACACTCATTAGCTTCTTTCAAAATAATCATGACAGAAATGTACACAAAATTATGGAGTAAAAAGTAAGAAAACAAGAGATTCTACTGTCAATCTTTTAGGACAAAATGTGGTAAGATTGTCATTTGAACCTAATTCCTTACCTGATGCAAAATTTAATAAAATGGTTTAATTATATTAATAGGTCAAGAATGACACACATGTATATAAAGTAAAAAGAAATTGCACACACACACACACACACACACACACACACACACACACACACACACACACACACACACACACACACACACACACACACACACTCAGGGATGACACAAATATAGATGACAAAAAAAGAAATTTCAGATACACACTCACACATGTATGCGCAAGCTCACACACACACTCATATAATGTTTCCTAATGCTTCCATACACTTCGAAATAAGCGTCTGCTCATTTTATCTGTCTTCACAATATTTATAGTAAATCAAGAGAGGATGTTTCCTGTAATAAATAATATAGTCACCATGTCGTTAAACATTTCACTTATTAAAAGTGTGCTTGTTTACTCTTTAACATCTTGGATAGCTATGGTGTAACCGGTGTGTATGTGTCACTCAGTGATTTAGATACAACTTACAGCTTTAAAGGTTTTAGAGTAAACTACATAATCTCAGCATGACCTGAATAAAACACCACAATACTCTTCATTCATTGTGTAACTTATTGTGAGTCGACAATAATTTTCAGCAGAGCAGCTGCAAGTAATAAGGGCATTATTTCCTGTGGAACATGGTAAAGGCTGAATGTTTGGAGGCAAGCCAAGAACAAAATATGGCTGCAGAACAAGACACAGGTAAAACAAGAAAGGAATAGCCAGATGTAGCAGGATCATCAAGAAATTAATAGTTCTACAACAAAGTCTATAAAAATATTTGTGTAGGAGACTAATGGGGCCTTACTGCAGTCCGTCACAGCCCTTCAATAGGAAGACAGGATTCTGGCTGCAGGACAGACCTTCAGTCCAGAAGACCCTGACCAGACTATAATGCACATCATCAACGCGAGTCATTTCTTGCAAAAATGAAATTCCTGTGATGATGTGGAGGCATTCAGGGTAGATGACTGTGAAACTTTGAGAATTGTGGTACAGTGGAGAGAGTAGGAAAGTCAAAGCTCCATGAAATTTACACTGCAAAGTTTAAATTTTCAGGTACTTATACAACTTTCCAAATGTGTCTTAAAACTAAAGACTTGACCTTATTTTAAAGTCTAGGTACTTCAATATGTAAGCAGTTAGTTGTAAAACTCAATTGTGGTGCTTTCACATTCATTAATTGCCAAACTGTTTACTATGAGAAAATTTAAATTGGCAACCATTCTGTCATCATAGGTTCATGGGTTTATACTAGGCTAACAACCACTAGGACCTTTATAAGCATTGCCATGCAACCCAAATGTATCCCGCAAGTTATTGTGCCTTAAGCATTATTATAAAGGGGTGTATGTCAGCTAGGGCATAATTTAATGACTGCCTCTGTCCATCAGAGGCATAGGTGTCAAACAAGGGGTGAAGTTCCAATTTCCAATTCAGTGATCCCAGTTGCACTTCACTAGGGTTCTCCCATACTTCTGAGTACCATGTCCAATATGTTTGTACCTCTTGTGGGCATATGCACTATCTGGTCTAGGGTGTTTGTGTTTACAAAGTCCAGGAATCTCTGTGCCTGCAAAGGTGGGCCTGTGTAGTATTCCCAATCTGTTTAGGGGTAATTAAAGTCCCCCATGAGTATGGTATTTGTTTGAGTGGTAGGTGTCTCCAGTAGGTCTAGGTACAAGCTATGGATTTCATGACATATACAGGGTGACCTACAACCTGCTAGGATATGGTGTGGGACTTTGTCTATAATAGTCTGTATTTGGAAAAACTCCAAGTCATCCTGTTTAGCCAACCTAGGAGCAGACCTCCCAACCATACCGAAGTACTCAGTTTTGACCGAGTTTTGGGGTCCAAATAATGGAGTGCCATGATTCCTGAGTGGCACCCCTTAATTTCTGATTTCCTGGCTTTTTTTTTTATTTTGAAAAATTTAGTTTGGCATTTTGAGCTGACGTCATCACGTGTGCAATGACGTCAGCTCTGTGAAATGGCCAGCTAGTCTGTCGGAATTGAGCAATAGGCTCACATACATGTATTTCCGGCTGCTCCAGAAAGCCAGAAGGGAATGTGTAGCCACGAGTATTTATTATGCAGTAGCTGTTTGGATTTATTATGTCATGGCTTGAACAGAGGCTGCAGGACCAAGCAGAAGACTTCCTCACAGTTACTTTTGATGGCAGAGATATTATGCAGCTCAGCTTTTGATAGCAGAGAGGTATTTATACCTCAGCTGGTGATGATCCACATTCTTGGCTGCTAAGATAATTGATTAAAATGCTTTGAGATATCTTGTATCACCTGTATGAGATTGTTGAGTTAGAAGCAAAATGCGACACAAACCTTGTTATATTCTGTTCTTATTGTTGAGTCTGTCCATTCTCTTCCTGGATGAATCATTACCCAGTGCGGTACCTTATATCCTAGACTATTCATTGCATGTGTCATCTGTCAGACAATTACTCGGTTTACTAAATTTCTTTTTAATCTGTAAACTCAGGCTCTGTTCAGCTTGTTTTTGGAAAAAGGTTGCAGGTTCTGTAATGATTTTCACAATGTTCTGTTTTTTTTAACTGACTTGCTATGAATAAATGTTTAGTAAATAACTAATCCTGGATTGTTAATCAGTAAGTCAATTGCTAGCACAAGCATTTTGGTTTGCTGTCATACTCTCTGCCACTGTATTGCTTGCCTTATGTTAACACCGCTTTCTTGTTTTAAATTATTATTAGTTGCCGTAAACAAGATACTTACTGTATAGCTGGAAGTTCTGTTTTATGTGGCTTCTAGAATATATTTTTATATGTCCATCTAAATACTTTTGTAAATAAATCCATTTTTATTCTGTAAAATTGCTGAGACTTATATTAATAAATAACCGTAGCAAAAGTAATTAGGTTATACTGCAAACTTCTTTGCCTGTGCTATAATTTTGATTGAGTTTATGTTGCATGGCCCACATTTATTATGATTTAAACTGTCAATTAAAGTATGCATTTGGAAAGTTTTTGCTTTTAACCCAGGAGCTTTATTATGTGAGTTTCCGTAATTATTGCAATCTGCTGAGCTGGGTTTTCAGGCTGAGCAGCTGTGAAGAGTCAAATGCATTTCATAGTGGGATGGATAGAAGAGATGAAATAGCAAACTTCGGAACTGTAACCAGTAACATGAATCATGATTGCTTTCAGTATTTAAGCTTTTGTAGTGCTCACTTTTTTATGGGTGTAACTGAAATGATCTTTAACCTATAAGGTTATAGTACAAGATATTTAGAATAAAAAAATGCATTTCAGTTATTTTTTGAAGTGTGTTAGACAGAAGATTTGCTCCTGTTGCAAAACTGCATAGGTGTTTTCCTTGTTCAGGCACTTCCCACATCATGAATTTACTGTTCTGGCTCATCAGCTCTGCCCTTTAGAGGACAGATTACTTGTATGTTAAAAATTTTTTTGGCAGGGGGGCATTAATGGATATGAACAGTATGCAGAGAGTATTCAGTACTTTTATACCTGTGGCAATCAGTATCATTGCAGGGCTGTGGCCACATGTCTGAAAAATGTGCAAAGAAAATGGAATTGGAGAGGCAGTTTAAATATGGACACAGTGAAATCAAATAATAGATGTGTGGGACAACATTCTCTTTTTGATGAGAATCTTGTACACATTGTCACTGTGTTGCATGGTCTGATTGATTATATTTTCTTTTGGTATCTGTCCCACCATTCATTAGTTTCCTAAATGCATTGTAATTTGTTAATCTGTTCAGAATTATATGTGTATGTGTGCGTAATGTATAATTTCTAGCCTTTCATTTTCCTTTTATTACACATTTACAAGTGTTTTGTATTTTAGTGTCTTTTAAGAAAATTTCACAAATTGTCTTTATTACAGTCCTCAACACATTTCTTCATTTTAGGTTTTATTAGCTTTATACTGAATTTGTTGGGAGTCTACTTTCATTATGAGACATTATTACTTTATTTAGCAGATGCCTATTAGTGTTTGTGCTTTGTGCTGTAAAGTGTAAAATTAAAATCCAATAATCATTGTAGAAGTAAAGCAGTATGCATACAATAGTGTTTATGGTAAATGGGGTGAAATAGCCAGGTAATCGGACACTGGAATGGCTGCAGGGGGGACTCTGGTGCCATATTTTGGTTGTCAGTTCTTCAGTTTGTGTTTGAAAGTTGGTATCCCACAATTCCATTGGAGTGGGTGGGGTTACATAATTATGTATGCCGATTTTATGTTAAACAGCGTACAGATTTGTACCTATTTTTCATGGGCCTTGTCCAGATTTTTGATGTTTCCAGGTTGAGAGATATATCTAGAGGTATGCTAGTTATTCATGTAACTAGAGACACCTCCATCTTTAATCCTTGTCTGTGAAGTTGCTGGTCTAAGTGTGTGGAAGGCACTGAAGCCTTGTACTGCTGGGGTAGTCTCTGTTATTTTAAACTGCCTCAGTAACTGCATAGTTGTCTGGATTCTCCAAGGTGAGTAGAGCTTAGAGGGAATGGAGCTCCTTAATTAAATTCCTATTGAGTAGAAACACCTATAGATTCCCTTGGCTTGAATTTGCATGTTGGAAATTTTGTAAATATGGAATTGCTTAAAAAGCCTTTATGGGGAAGGACAATATTTTAGCCAATTTTCTAAAGCCTACAGGCACAGATACAGAAAATCCTGAACAAAGCAATGTGGTTTGCTGACCATATCCTCCCATGCTGACAAATATTTTATCACAGAAGTAGTAAAAATAGCAATCTTCAGTGGTTAAAATGTGGGTCAGGCACAGCTAATAAGTCACCAAAAAACAAATGAAGCTATACCACACAAAAAGCGGGCTCAGATATGATTCTTTATTACAGGTAAGCACTTTTGCAGATATATCACTTCATCAGACCATAAAAATAAAATAAAACTATCCTTTAAATAAAAAAAATATATATTAAAACATTCAACAACACCATTGGTAGTCACAAAAAGTAATTAGTAATTAGCAATTAGCCATGTAAAAATTGATGTCCCCTGAAAATGGGTTTTAAAGGAACAGTGATATTCATACCAGGTGCTCTATGCACCTGTAAGGCAATAATCCATTTAATTTCAGCCTTCTCTATTCTACTACTAAAATCACCACCTCTATTGTTATCCTAAACACACTTCAGGACAAAGAAAGAAAGGTTGTCATGACTTGTATACATAATAACATGTTTAGCTAAAGAATTAGAGTCAGCCTTCTTATGTATAATGCCTTAATGTTCCAAAATACACTCTCTTAACTGCCTATTAGTTTTACTAACATAAAAATGAGAGCAGTCTTGGCATAGTGATAAATAGATCACAGCCAAACCTTTACAATCTGCATAAAAACAGGGTTCAAACTTACATCTAGTCACCTGATGAGTAAAACATTTCTGCTCACTAATGTACTTACAGCATGGAAATGTCCATTGGTTCTGGTCCCATAACAAAGTCACTTCAAAGACAGATTATTCCTGAAAATAGAACTAGGTTTGGGACCTACTACAGTTTTCACCTTGTCATTTGATAACAGAATGGAACAATTCTTGCAGAAGAAGCTAATGTTATCAGACTATTTAAAACTGACCTTGGGTGTTTTATGTGTTTTGATTAGGGCTCCCCTATCAGATGTTCTTGGCTTTTTTCTTTGGGATGAATAATAAGGGGCTGCTCTATCCTTCCATTTTCTCCTAGTCACTTCTGCAGACTCTTCCAAATTTTTATGTTGGTGGACTCATTGGGTCCAAAACAAAACAGTGTAAGAAACTTCTCTGTGTGGATGTTTTTCACTTCCTGTATGTCTAGTTAATCACTATATATTAAAAAGCAGAAAAAACTCTGAAAATGGTAGTAGAAATAGCAAACCCAAAACTACCCTAAATCAAAAAGATAAAAACTTATTTTGAAATATTATTAATATTATACAGAATTATTAACTCTATAAGGTATTCAGAAGTAATCCAAGCAGGGTCGACAGTCTGTTTCCAGTTGAAAATCCTTTATTAAGCACACAGACAAGTGATCCAAACAAAACAAACAAACAAAAAAAAACAGAATGATAGTTTCATCCCAAACTTTTATTTATTTTATTTATTTTACATTTGTTGACCGGGCTAGTCCAACTGGACATAATATCCGTTTTCAGTAGAGGCCTGGGGAGAAAAGCTCCAGTACAGGCAATAAACAAAGATTTATCACGTAAGGCATAATGTGAATAATGCCTTTCTGACTAATATACCTGTTCTCAGGTATGGGAGTGCTTTATTTAGTTGTAAAGCAAAGTGTATTGGTATACATGCTAACACATTCAAATCTCTTTCTCCATCCTTGTCAGTGTGGTATTCGAGCTGGGATTTGAAAAAACTTCCACACAGAGAAGTTTTTTACACTGTTTAGTTTTGGAAATAGCTAAGAAGAGTACCTGTACATTGTCATAACATCATCTTGTTTAATGTTTGTATGAAAAAATGATATACAAAGAATAAAGTATTTGATTATGTTGAATGTTGTAAATGGGATGTGAAGGAGAGTAAGGCCTGATCTAATGAGGAAAGAAAGGAAAGGAAAGAGAGACAGACAGACAGACAGACAGAAAAAAGACATGAAATAAAATATAATCAAATAGAAAAATGTGGTGGAACACAGAGAAAGTATGCAGCTATCTCCTACACAGGTGCTGAAGATCCAGGCAGTACTACAGACTTTGGAAAACATGTTTTCTGCTCAGCCAAGTTGCTGCCATCCTGTGATGGACCATGTAGACACAGGACCTCAATGGCACATCAAACAGAGCCCTTACACTGTGCCTTAGTGAGTTAATCTGACCTTGAGAGAGAAACTAAAGGAGATGTTGGATTGGGGAGGGGATAATACAGAAATCCACTAGTTTACTTATGTTTTGTCATGTCTTATGGCAAAGTCTAAGCTAATAAATAAATATATTGTTTTATTTTTATGTATAGTAATGGCACACATTCCTGCTATTGAATATAAATTAGTCTTAAGTTCAAAAAGCCAGCAAGCAGAGGGCGAAGTGAGTGGCAGATGAGGGTCCAGATGGGGGGCCCTACCAAAATAGTCCAAACTGGGGCCTGCAATTGTCAAGGCCAGCCCTAAGTACAACACTGTGTGAATGTAGTCCCCAGATTAACCCATGAAGTAAAGGTATGGCAAGATGTTTCCCAATTTTAAGCTCTGTATTCAAAGACAGATGAAAGTTTGCAGCACATCATGGAAAGTAGAGCAATAGCTTCTGGGAATACACCCTGCAAAGAAAAGCAGAGCCCCTTATAGTGGAATGAATAAATTAGAAATTAAGCTGCACTTTTCCAGAGTTAGGCTTTATACAAGGTTTTGGAGTGCCTGACTCTGATACTGCCATACGTGCTTTTGTAGATGAAGAGACATATTACACCACACCTAGGCCCAAGGGCCCAAGGTAAAAAAAAGACCTAATCAAACTTAATGTGGTGTAACTCACCTTCAAAACAGCACAATGAGATGTCCACTGTCATGGAACAAGAAATTATGCTCAGAATATGGAACATACTTCTTCCTCTTACTTTGAGAAAACTAACAATTTGATCCACTGAGTAGATAAAAGGGGGATAAGTATTATTAGATATTTGTTGACATCCCAGCAATTTAGATAGAAGGCAACAGAGATGTCCCACAGTCATCTTTTGTGAGGACAAGTTAGAAAAAGTGATTGCAAGTGTTTACTGGCCAGGATACTTTCCAGTTAAGAAGAAATGATGTACTTACTGCCCAGACTGAAAAAGAAGCCATGGAGGGGGGGGCACAATATCCTTTAGTACCACAGCTCATAACAAAGGTACCATTAGAGATGGTAACAATAAATGTAGTGGATCATCAACTGAAGTAGGCTATTGGTAACAACAGATTATGCATTGTATCACACAGAGGCTGTACCCCTCCATGACAGTGAGTGCCAATGCTAATGAAGTAGTTCATATATTTTCACAGGTAGGCAATGTCTCATAATCTAACAAAGGTGACTCTTTTATATCCATGGTCATGAGGGAGTTGTGACAGCTCTTTCATACTAAGCAAATTGAAAAAATCCATTATGCAAGACTTGATAAGTGCCAAAGATAGCTTATATCATTAGCAGAAGGAGAGTCACAAAGTATGGTGCACACTGCAGTGTGATATGGACCCTGTAGTAGCAGATGGCACACTTATACAGCTTGGCAGATTTGCGGTTCAGCACACGCACTCAAAACTATGTGCTCATTAATATATGTGAGTGTATATGTGAATATATCTGTGCAAGTGTAGGTGTGTGTCACAGGTACTTCCTTCCAAATGCAATTTGCATATATGGCAGACACACCCCATTTCACAAACTAGCATAAAATCATTGCAAAGCATGACACAGAAGCTGTTATGCTGTCCAGCCTGGAAATGTAAGCAGACAGCTTGAAAACACCAAAGCAAATTCTCTCTCAATTTATTGAAGCGCTTTTTGTCTTGCACATGTGGCAAGACTTCATCAGAAACTGAAAAAACTTCAACACAAACAATATATACCCCCTTTTGTATCACATGACACTTCTAATTAGAACTTTGCCTCTTAAAGGCACATACCTGTTGTTACTACTTAAAACATTTTTTTTAAAACGAATATAACTAAGAGTATTTTAAAACACCTTGACTCAACTCTCCTTTAGAAATTTTTACCTGCCATAATAATAGAAATATACATACATAATTCATATACTTATAATACTTATGCCTCAAAATATCATGTTAACTTTAAAGATATAATATTACTTAGTTCACTATGAAGTCAGAAACTTGTATATACAAATCAATTAAAATCAAATATCACAAATTTAAACACATTTTATGAAAATGTATACACAAGTTAACGTTTAAGATTTTTTAACTTCAAAATACTAGTTAAAGATATTGTCTCATTCAATCCCGGGTAGAACATTGCCCCAGTACGTATTTGCCAACTTAACTCGAGTTGCTCAAGCAAAAGTGTAAATGATAAAACATTATGAAACTTCCATTGACTGTTTACTACAAGAAGCTACTAGTTTAGATGCTGCTATCAAGGGCCATGTGAATTTTTCAAGATACGTGTTTGATTATAATAGAATTTTTAATAGTATAGACAAACAAATGTTGAAATTTAGAGAAATCAAAGTAAAAAAAACTAGTTAGAGATCGTAAAGCATACAGTGAGGGGACTGCTTATCCCCACCCCCAAGCTCTCAAGTAGTAAAATCTAGCAATGTTGTAATGAATATACCTCAGTATAACACAACAATCAACAGGATTTAATCAACACATGGACTATCTGCCCCAAATGATAGGAATGCATTTCCACCAGGTGAGGGGCCTTCGTTGCCCTCACAGACAGTTGTGAACAATACATCAGCTAATTTCCAAAATTTTCAACATCAAGTCAACCAATACAATTTGAGATCAAAGAACAAGAAATCTCAATCCAACAACAATTACAAAGGGAAGAACTGAAAACGCAGGAGGTGATTTCACCCCACATCATACCAGGTTCCCCGATAATTAATGCTGCAGGTTTTGGACTAAAGGACATTCTTATGAATAAAGACAGACTTTAAAATCTATAACTTTTCTGATGTAATTATAGCTCAGCCACTGGTGGAACTACTAGCTAAGGGGCACATCTTTGTTCTCACCAGAAAAGCAGACTTAGTGAAAACATTGATTGACTTAAAATTATTTGTAAGTAAACTTAATTTGACTATGCTCTTTGTGGACAATACTATGGCTCAATCTAGCGCATTACATCCTTCAAGCACTTTTTGCCCCCCTTTACACCCAACTTTGCAATGTTTTGAATTGATCTGTGAGTTGGATTTATACAATACTTTGGGGTTGGGTAGTAATTTTAAGCAGAACAAAAGAAAAAACAATCCACCTGTAAACGTCACTAATGAACAACTACATTTATTACAGTTAATACAAGAAGCCCCAGTGTGTATTATGGCACCAGATAAGGGAGGGGGACTTGTGGTCATGAATGTGGTGGACTATGCCAACAAAATGGATGAAATAGTCCGAAGTCCCACTTATCAGTTGGTCTCACGTAATGAGCTAAATCAAGCACACAATAAAATAAAGTCTCATTTATACGAAATGTTGTTAGAATCTAGGATTACCACTGACTTATTTAGATATTTATCTATGCCTTCCCCAAGGATTCCTGCCCTGTTTCGTATCCCCAAGTTACATAAAAATGTGAATAATCCACCTATGTGACTGTTGGTGGATGCTAGGGCAAGTATTACTTATCCATGGGCAAAATGGGTAGATCAAATGTTGAAGAAATACGTAACCCAAGAGAATTATATCTGCAAAGATTCTTGGCCGTTTTTGTCACAAATTAAGAATTTAGAATTCAACACTGATTTTAATTTCTTAACAGTGGACTTTGTAGACTTATATTCTTCTATACCTCACATGGAAGGTGTTGAATGAGTCAATAGTTTCTTGAGAGCTAAAGCAGTAGTCCCCGATGAGGTGTCTTTAATAGAGGAAATGCTTGACATAATTCTGCATAATAATTTCATTTTATGTAATAATAAATTATATGTTCAGAAAACTGGTGTAGCCATGGGGTCACCCTGTGGGGCAAGTTATGCCAATTTGGTAATGGCCTCATGGGAACAAGAATTTATTTTTGGTAAACAAGAAGTGAAGCAGTATATCCATTTCTACACCCAATTTCTGGACGACATTTTCATCATTTTTGAAGGAAATAAGGAGCCAGCTAGTAAATTAGAGGATTATTTTAACAGTACCACAGATTTCCTCTCCTTTACTTATGTATTTGAAACGTCCAGGATTTCGTACTTGGATGCAGATCTTAGTAAAAATATAGAAAGGAATGCATATGTAGCGAAAATTTATAGAAAGGCTACATACTCAAATTCTTTATTACATTAAAGTAGTTGCCATCCATGGCACCAAAAGAAATCAGTGGTGAAGGGACAGCCCGTGAGAGCTGCCCGTATGGTCACTTTAGACCAGGATTTCATGGATGAATGTAATATTTTGAGGTTAATGTTTGCTGGGAGATGTTATCCTGGGGACTTCTTTGAGTTGTTATTGGAAGAAGTTAAATATAAGAGAGAACACGGGCTCTGTAAACCTATTTTGTCTATTGGACCACAATGTATTGAAATAAGTGGTAGAGAATCACAACAACAAAATGAAGCATGGAATTTAAACTTAATAACACCTTATAGTAGTAATGCAAGGGAAATAATGTTAATTTTGAATAAAAACTGGGAAATAATTAGGAGAGACTCCCATCTTTCTTGTAAGGTTAAAAATAAACCTCAGATTATTTACAAGAGGGGGACTAATTTAAAGGAATTATTACAATATAAAAAAACATATCCCTCAGTGGAAGTGTGGCATGTATAAATGCCAAATGTGCATTTACTGTAAATACATGAGTACAGGACAAGATATCGAAGTTAAAAATGCCAGGTTTAAAATCAAATTGAAGTATACGTGCCAGTCCAAATCTGTAGTTTATTTAGCTCAGTGCCAATGTTGTGCAGCATTTTACGGAGGTAAAACGGATAGAAAGTTAAAAGAACGAGTATATGAACATTTATATAAAATAAGGACTCTTAATATAGACAATGCACTGGCTAGACACATTATTTCCCATCCACAACATTCATTTTTGTTTAAAGCAATTGATTCAGTTGTAGATGATAGTCGGGGGGGACCACTTACACTTTTCCTTGAGCAACTCGAGTTAAGTTGGCAAATACGTACTGGGGCAATGTTCTACCCGGGATTGAATGAGACAATATCTTTAACTAGTATTTTGAAGTTAAAAAATCTTAAACGTTAACTTGTGTATACATTTTCATAAAGTGTGTTTAAATTTGTGATATTTGATTTTAATTGATTTGTATATACAAGTTTCTGACTTCATAGTGAACTAAGTAATATTATATCTTTAAAGTTAACATGATATTTTGAGGTGTAAGTATTATAAGTATATGAATTCTGTATGTATATTTCTATTATTATGGCAGGTAAAAATTTCTAAAGGAGAGTTGAGTCAAGGTGTTTTAAAATACTCTTAGTTATATTCGTTTTTTAAAAAAAATGTTTTAAGTAGTAACAACAGGTATGTGCCTTTAAGAGGCAAAGTTCTAATTAGAAGTGTCATGTGATACAAAAGGGGGTATATATTGTTTGTGTTGAAGTTTGTTCAGTTTCTGATGAAGTCTTGCCACATGTGCAAGACGAAAAGTGCTTCAATAAACTGAGAGAGAATTTGTTTTGGTGTTTTCAAGCTGTCTGCTTGTTTTTCGATAGTGCGTCTTTTTTCGTTCCTGCTCATTGCAGCCTGGAAATGTGTCATATATTGTGAGAACAGCCATTGATGCACTGTGGCATGCTGCTACTATCAGACACACACACACACACACACACACACACACACACACACACACACACACACACACACACACACACAAGCTTTCTCTAATGTCTTGTATTCAACAACTGATGTCACAGTGCTACTAAATGACTAAGTAGCATGGTTCTACTGGGTTAATTATGGGAAATTCAGCTAACCTTTGCTTTTAAGAGCAACTGTGATGCAGCTGTGTTCATGCAATAATGGCAGTGGGTTACAACACCACAGATGCATATAGTTGGCCTGGGTTTGCTTCATGAGTGTAGCTTATATATATATATATATATATATATATACATATATATATATATATATATATATATATATATATATATATATATATATATATATACAGATAAATATGTATATCTATGGCTGCCTGCACCCCAGGTTGAACATGCCAATCTCTATAGAGCCATTTGTGTTTCTGTGTATGGGCCTGTCTGTGTAAATTTGTGGTTTGCCTTGGATTTTGTGTATTTACACCATGGTATTGCCATTAATGTTATATCTCCTGGTGTCCAGGGATGAGATATATTTGGCCCTCTACCAGATGTGTGACATTCAGCCAGATCTCAAAATAGTTGCTTGCAGTGTAAGTCTGCCCTGAATCTAAAAGACCTGCTATCAAGTGTAAGTGAATTACTTTGGTGTAAGGCCTATCGATTATTAGGCTTATTATGGGGACCCCTCTCCAGAACACCTGCTGTCGGCCTGCTCTAAGTGCAAGTGTTCACTTACACTGACAGTAAATCTTTTGGAACTGGACCATAGTGTTTTAGTCAGAAGTTAGCCATGGCTGACCTTATAGTTGTCTGGGAAGTGTATTAAAAGTGTTCTTCATGCTTACAGTCACATTTTTGCATACACTAAGTACCACAGGCAGGAGAGGTATAAAGTAACATATCCAAAATATGGATGTGGTACGGTCTGGCTTCTAAATGACATATTAGCTGTTTATGAGCTTTTTCTGTTACACACCCCCTTCCACACTATTTAACATATCTATGAACATCACATAAGACTACAAAATGAGGCTGAAACTATAAGCTTTTAAATGGATCATCCATCTTACAAGACACTGCAAACACATTACATACTAAGGCATTTCTTAGGTCATACAATAAATCTCTAACTGCCAATACATCTACAGCTTACTATCAAAAACTCTAATGACAAAACACATTTTATACACAAACATCGAAACAAAATCTGAATTCCTGATTACTAATTAGCTATACATGTCCATTCGACATTACTGAAAGTTTACCTGCTATGATTTACCTACCTGGTTCCCAGCAGTACGAATGTACCCAGTTCAGTACTGCACATCACTTTAATTCACATTTTTTTGGGGGGGGACCCCTTGCACCCCCACACCTCCTGCAAATTATATATTTTAACTCCAAGATCGTACTACAGTGAGAAAATGGTTAAATTTCCCGATCTGCACTGTACCACTATCTCTATTCATAACATTAACCTCATCTGAGAGAATGCACAGTGGCATTTGTTAAAGGACAGTTGCTGAATTGCAGTTTGGGAATACGGGAGTCAGCCAACACACATTTGGCATTCCCATGTCTGCCGAACTGGACTTCTACATTTTGATAGTAAATATATATATATATATATATATATATATATATATATATATATATATATATATATATATATATATATATATATGGGCCGGATTCACGAAGGCTTGCACGGAGTCTAAGAGTAGTGTAAGACTCCATGCAGCCTTCGCGATCCAGGAACAGCCCAAAGTCCGTGTAAGAGACAAACTAAAACGGCTCTTACACGGAGTGGGCGTGGATAAGCTAATCACCTCACTTGCAGCCGAATAGCATGCAAATGAGGATGATTAGCGATCCAGGAAGCTCAGAACAGCCCGTGTAAGAGCCGTTTTAGCTGCAGAAATGTACTCAGTTGACAACTGAGTACGTTTCTGCAAAAACTGCAATGGAGCCATGTCAGCTCCAAATAAAGGGTGCATATGTGTCAGGCAGCATGCCAATGGCCAAATATGTGGCCATTGGCAAAGTAATCTGATGCAAATATATTAAAAATATAATTTTTTTTTCGGCGATTGCCGATGTTTAAACCCAGCGCAGCCCCGCGCAAACGGGCTGCGCTGTATAAAACATAAAAACGAAGGTTTTAAACCTACAAATGTAGGTTTTATGCAATACATGGAATGTCAATGCAGGGACCAGCAGACCAAAACCAACATGGCCACCGTGTAGTGGTTGCTAAGGGGGGAAGCTGAGTCTAAGACATGTAACTAAGCATTAGTAGGCAATCTGATGCAAATGAGTGTAAGGATACTGAATTCCACTGTCACATAGCAAATGAGCACAGTCTGAGTAGTGTAAGAGATACAGAACGGGGAGGAACAGAGTAGGAGATAGGTGACATCACAGGGGGGAATGGTAGAAAGAAATGCAGTTCATTGGAGTTCAGAGTTACATGACAGATGTTAGACAGATATCATGGAAAGAGGTGTGCCACTAACTAAGCATGAGAAAGTCAAGAAATGGAAGGTGTACACTGTTGCCTACACCAAAGTTTCTTGCTGAATGTGTATGCACACGTGTGCGTGCCATGAAGCGCGAGTAAGGCAGTGTGCGTACGTGTAAGGCAGACTGAGCATGTGGGAGTGTGTTGGGAGATGTTTAACACTGTTTGCATGGGCGTGCACGCGTTTTAATCTGAATAAGCAGATTCTGAACCATGTAAGCATGTGTGCGCACGTGTAAGCCACTGTGAGCGTGTTTCTGCTGGTTTACACACGGCTCCACCCTGAGGAAACAGAAAGGAAAAAGGAAGCAACAGATTTAGTAGGAAGCTAGCAGGGAATACTGCTGGAGCTAGCAGGTGAAAACAATTAGATGCAGGCAATTACACAGGCAGAATAGTAGCCCAGGCCAGCACTTAAAACTCTGCAAACAGCAGTGCAGGATGTTTCTCTCAAGAGACACTGCAAGACAGGAGTTAAGTTATCAGAAGTGAAAACTGAAAAAAGCTGAACTCAGAGCAGAAATGTTAGGGGCTGCCATAGCTGTCATAATGAGACATAGGCGACTTGCTGAGGGTGGTGACAATGCAGATGGTGCCAGACAACCCACAGTGAGGAGACGGAGAAGAGTGTATAGGCCCAGGGACACCTACCACAGGTTACATGAGCTGGAGATAGTAGAGTGCTATAGAGTGGACAGAGACCTCCTGCAGCAAATAGTGGAGCTGTGCAGGCCACGCCTCACACACAGAACCAACAGAGGGGAACCCATCCCAGTGGAAACCAAGGTATGTGTTGGCCTAAGAATACTAGCAACAGGTACCTTCCAGAGACCAACTGGTGATATGATGGGGCTATCACAGGCATCAGCCTCCAGGGTACTGCACCAGTTCCTGGATGCCATGTCAGCACATGTCGGTGATCATGTATATTTCCCCAATGCCCGTGAGGTATTGGCCAGCAACATGCGTCTCTTCCAGCAAATAGCGGAATACCCTGAGGTAGTGGGTGCAATAGACTGCACGCACATACGCATCAAAGCACCAGCCGGTGAGCGGGGTAGGGCATACATCAACCGGAAGGGCTTCCCCTCCATCAACTGCCAGGTCGTGTGTGATGCCCAGGGCATAATAATGAATGTGTGTGCTGGCTGTCCTGGGAGCTACCATGATTCCCACATCTGGCATTTGATGCAGCTGTACCAGACATTTGCCAATGGGGACATCCCGCATGGACACCTAGTGGGGGATGCAGGTTATGCACCGGAGCCATGGCTGATGACACCCATGAGAAACGCACACACACCTGAACAGGAACGCCATAATGAGGCACACACACAAACACGTAATGTAATAGAGCGTGTGTTTGGGCTGCTCAAATCACGGTTCCGGTGTCTGGACACATCTGGTGGAGCCTTGCAGTACACACCAACTGCATGTACCCAAATTGTCATGGTATGTGCTATGCTACATAATATGATCTTGCAAAACAGCTGCAGCAGGACCAGCATAGGGCCGGGCCAAACAGCCCCCACCATTGCCAAGGCCATCACAGGCAGGCGTGACTCAGAGGAGGAACAACCTGAGCCTGCCCCAGTAGGCAGAAGGAGGCATGCCCAGTATGCCCTGGCCTTGGCAAAGAGGCAACGCATAGCACATACACTGGCTCAGTAGGAACCCTGGGAATGATACCCCTCTCTGACTCACTCGTATAGTAAAAGGGATGCCTAACATGACACAACCTGCTCTCAAACATGTACAGGGAAGTGTAATATGCATCCGACAGAGGCAGCCCTGCAGCACCACCTGAGGCATGAATGCTATGTGTTAAGTAATGTAACACCATGTACTATATGCACACCTGAGGACCCTGACTAACATCCTACCTCACCAAGCATCATGCCACAACATGACAATGAGATGATCAAGTGCAATAATTGACTGAAGTATCGCAGTTAGTCAAAGGGGATCCAATGTGTGCCAGTCTGGGATGACATGCTGAGCATGACATGATGCACCACCTGCTAGGACTGGCGTGCACCTATCAGTGCAGGCCGTATGGATACTGGCAAAGGCTGCTGTTACCCACAGTGTGCCCTGAATAGGTAAGGCTCAAAACACAAACCTATCTCCATAGGTATCAGAAGGGATAAGAATAAGATAAGGATAAGTCGAAACAGCAAGATGCATGCAGTCTAAACTCACCCAGTATGGAGAATGTTGATCTCTGCGCTGTAACAGAAAACTGAGCCAAGGCTCACAACAGCACCCTAACACTACCAGGTTACACCTCATACTGTGCTGTACAGCCTCAAAACATGGAACAAGCTACAAAAGGAGGGTGACTAGCAAGAATTGTCAAGGATAACCACACCCCCGTGTTGGTACCACAACAAAAAGCAGCATGGACTAGACATGGTCAAGTAACAGTGGCTAAAACTTCCCCCCAGTTTATAGCCTGCTACAGACTACTGTCCCAACACCAGGAACTGCACCTGGCCTATGCTGGAATACATGAATATATCAAATCCTCCAAACCACATTATATTGGGTGACTGAAAATACCCAGGCATAGACTGGGAGCATTATACTAGCTCCAACAGTGTAGGACAAAAGTTCATAGAATCCATAAAGCAAAAGGCCCAGGAACAACGTACCACTCCCACAAGAGGGGTAAGCATACTGGATGTGATAATCAGCAACATGGGTACTGAATGGCAAGATGAGAAGTGTATTGCTCACTGGTAAAACCAGACCATAGAGTAATCACACTGGATATACAAATCCTGACCACAGTCTCTGGCCAGAAAACCACAGTGGAAAACATGTGTTAAGCAATATTTGCACTCCTCCAAACTGATGTGGAATCCATTAAAGGTCCTGTGCAGGTGCAAAATATGGGCCACACCTCAGAACATAATACAGCCATTCCATGAACACTGCCAGGAATGCTTGGATTATGCAATCCTAAATTAAAACAAGACCCAATGCCATACACGCAGGAATCTGGCATGGTGGACACCAGCCATAACCAAACCATGCAAGAGAACGAGGAAGCTACTACATGATAGAGCTAACATAAACAATGAAGTAATCACTGATCAGTAGTATGGCAATAAAATATGTCCACACATACAATCCACTAAGGCCAGCCACAACAAGTTGAATCTGTGAATCCTGAGGCAATGTTACACCTGCCCCAAGTACACAGACAACCCCCAACTCCACCCAAGAAATACAAATATATGTGAGAGATGCAACCATCTATCCAAACTGGAGGCTGAGTTCCCTCAACTCAGTACTCCCAAAACTAGTCAGGAGGAGAAGGTAACCACACACACCACAAACACAGTCCCACATAGACCTATCACAACTGCAAACCAAACACATAAACACAGAAAAACATTCCCGAGGCACAAATTACAAACACAGCACACCAACAGAGGGGCAAACACCTGCTGTCGGCCTGCTCTAAGTGCAAGTGTTCACTTACACTGACAGTAAATCTTTTGGAACTGGACCATAGTGTTTTAGTCAGAAGTTAGCCATGGCTGACCTTATAGTTGTCTGGGAAGTGTATTAAAAGTGTTCTTCATGCTTACAGTCACATTTTTGCATACACTAAGTACCACAGGCAGGAGAGGTATAAAGTAACATATCCAAAATATGGATGTGGTAACGGTCTGGCTTCTAAATGACATATTAGCTGTTTATGAGCTTTTCTGTTACACACCCCTTCCACACTATTTAACATATCTATGAACATCACATAAGACTACAAAATGAGGCTGAAACTATAAGCTTTAAATGGATCATCCATCTTACAAGACACTGCAAACACATTACATACTAAGGCATTTCTTAGGTCATACAATAAATCTCTAACTGCCAATACATCTACAGCTTACTATCAAAACTCTAATGACAAACACATTTTATACACAAACATGAAACAAAATCTGAATTCCTGATTACTAATTAGCTATACATGTCCATTCGACATTACTGAAAGTTTACCTGCTATGATTTACCTACCTGGTTCCCAGCAGTACGAATGTACCCAGTTCAGTACTGCACATCACTTTAATTCACATTTTTTGGGGGACCCTTGCACCCCCACACCTCCTGCAAATTATATATTTTAACTCCAAGATCGTACTACAGTGAGAAAATGGTTAAATTTCCCGATCTGCACTGTACCACTATCTCTATTCATAACATTAACCTCATCTGAGAGAATGCACAGTGGCATTTGTTAAAGGACAGTTGCTGAATTGCAGTTTGGGAATACGGGAGTCAGCCAACACACATTTGGCATTCCCATGTCTGCCGAACTGGACTTCTACATTTTGATAGTAAATATATACATATATATATATATATATATATATATATATATATATATATATATATATATATATATATATATATATATATATGGGCCGGATTCACGAAGGCTTGCACGGAGTCTAAGAGTAGTGTAAGACTCCATGCAGCCTTCGATCCAGGAACAGCCCAAAGTCCGTGTAAGAGACAAACTAAAACGGCTCTTACACGGAGTGGGCGTGGATAAACTAATCACCTCACTTGCAGCCGAATAGCATGCAAATGAGGATGAATAGCGAACCAGGAAGCTCAGAACAGCTCGTGTAAGATCCGTTTTAGTTGCAGAAATGTACACAGTTGACAACTGAGTACGTTTCTGCAAAACTGCAATGGAGCCATGTCAGCTCCAAATAAAGGGTGCATATGTGTCAGGCAGCATGCCAATGGCCAAATATGTGGCCATTGGCAAAGTAATCTGATGCAAATATATTAAAAATATAATTTTTTTTTGGCGATTGCCGATGTTTAAACCAAGCGCGGCCCTCGCAAACGGGCTGCGCTGTATAGAACATAAAACGAAGGTTTTAAACCTACAAATGTAGGTTTTATGCAATACATGGAATGTCAATGCAGGGACCAGCAGACCAAAACCAACATGGCCACCGTGTAGTGGTTGCTAAGGGGGGAAGCTGAGTCTAAGACATGTAACTAAGCATTAGTAGGCAATCTGATGCAAATGAGTGTAAGGATACTGAATTCCACTGTCACATAGCAAATGAGCACAGTCTGAGTAGTGTAAGAGATACAGAACGGGGAGGAACAGAGTAGGAGATAGGTGACATCACAGGGGGGAATGGTAGAAAGAAATGCAGTTCATTGGAGTTCAGAGTTACATGACAGATGTTAGACAGATATCATGGAAAGAGGTGTGCCACTAACTAAGCATGAGAAAGTCAAGAAATGGAAGGTGTACACTGTTGCCTACACCAAAGTTTCTTGCTGAATGTGTATGCACACGCAGCGCGCCATGAAGCGAGTAAGGCAGTGTGCGCGTGTAAGGCAGACTGAGCATGTGGGAGTGTGTTGGGAGATGTTTAACACTGTTTGCATGGGCGCAGCACGCGTTTTAATCTGAATAAGCAGATTCTGAACCATGTAAGCATGTGTGCGCGCGTGTAAGCCACTGTGAGCGTGTTTCTGCTGGTTTACACGGCTCCACCCTGAGGAAACAGAAAGGAAAAAGGAAGCAACAGATTTAGTAGGAAGCTAGCAGGGAATACTGCTGGAGCTAGCAGGTGAAAACAATTAGATGCAGGCAATTACACAGGCAGAATAGTAGCCCAGGCCAGCACTTAAAACTCTGCAAACAGCAGTGCAGGATGTTTCTCTCAAGAGACACTGCAAGACAGGAGTTAAGTTATCAGAAGTGAAAACTGAAAAAGCTGAACTCAGAGCAGAAATGTTAGGGGCTGCCATAGCTGTCATAATGAGACATAGGCGACTTGCTGAGGGTGGTGACAATGCAGATGGTGCCAGACAACCCACAGTGAGGAGACGGAGAAGTGTATAGGCCCAGGGACACCTACCACAGGTTACATGAGCTGGAGATAGTAGAGTGCTATAGAGTGGACAGAGACCTCCTGCAGCAAATAGTGGAGCTGTGCAGGCCACGCCTCACACACAGAACCAACAGAGGGGAACCCATCCCAGTGGAAACCAAGGTATGTGTTGGCCTAAGAATACTAGCAACAGGTACCTTCCAGAGACCAACTGGTGATATGATGGGGCTATCACAGGCATCAGCCTCCAGGGTACTGCACCAGTTCCTGGATGCCATGTCAGCACATGTCGGTGATCATGTATATTTGCCCAATGCCCGTGGAGAGGTATTGGCCAGCAACATGCGTCTCTTCCAGCAAATAGCGGAATACCCTGAGGTAGTGGGTGCAATAGACTGCACGCACATACGCATCAAAGCACCAGCCGGTGAGCGGGGTAGGGCATACATCAACCGGAAGGGCTTCCCCTCCATCAACTGCCAGGTCGTGTGTGATGCCCAGGGCATAATAATGAATGTGTGTGCTGGCTGTCCTGGGAGCTACCATGATTCCCACATCTGGCATTTGATGCAGCTGTACCAGACATTTGCCAATGGGGACATCCCGCATGGACACCTAGTGGGGGATGCAGGTTATGCACCGGAGCCATGGCTGATGACACCCATGAGAAACGCACACACACCTGAACAGGAACGCCATAATGAGGCACACGCACAAACACGTAATGTAATAGAGCATGTGTTTGGGCTGCTCAAGTCACGGTTCCGGTGTCTGGATACATCTGGTGGAGCCTTGCAGTACACACCAACTGCATGTACCCAAATTGTCATGGTATGTGCTATGCTACATAATATGATCTTGCAAAAACAGCTGCAGCAGGACCAGCATAGGGCCGGGCCAAACAGCCCCCCACCATTGCCAAGGCCATCACAGGCAGAGCGTGACTCAGAGGAGGAACAACCTGAGCCTGCCCCAGTAGGCAGAAGGAGGCATGCCCAGTATGCCCTGGCCTTGGCAAAGAGGCAACGCATAGCACATACACTGGCTCAGTAGGAACCCTGGGAATGATACCCCTCTCTGACTCACTCGTATAGTAAAAGGGATGCCTAACATGACACAACCTGCTCTCAAACATGTACAGGGAAGTGTAATATGCGCATCCGACAGAGGCAGCCCTGCAGCACCACCTGAGGCATGAATGCTATGTGTTAAGTAATGTAACACCATGTACTATATGCACACCTGAGGACCCTGACTAACATCCTACCCTCACCAAGCATCATGCCACAACATGACAATGAGATGATCAAGTGCAATAATTGACTGAAGTATCGCAGTTAGTCAAAGGGGATCCAATGTGTGCCAGTCTGGGATGACATGCTGAGCATGACATGATGCACCACCTGCTAGGACTGGCGTGCACCTATCAGTGCAGGCCGTATGGATACTGGCAAAGGCTGCTGTTACCCACAGTGTGCCCTGAATAGGTAAGGCTCAAAACACAAACCTATCTCCATAGGTATCAGAAGGGATAAGAATAAGATAAGGGATAAGTCAAAACAGCAAGATGCATGCAGTCTAAACTCACCCAGTATGGAGAATGTTGATCTCTGCGCTGTAACAGAAAACTGAGCCAAGGCTCACAACAGCACCCTAACACTACCAGGTTACACCTCATACTGTGCTGTACAGCCTCAAAACATGGAACAAGCTACAAAAGGAGGGTGACTAGCAAGAATTGTCAAGGATAACCACACCCCCGTGTTGGTACCACAACAAAAAGCAGCATGGACTAGACATGGTCAAGTAACAGTGGCTAAAACTTCCCCCCAGTTTATAGCCTGCTACAGACTACTGTCCCAACACCAGGAACTGCACCTGGCCTATGCTGGAATACATGAATATATCAAATCCTCCAAACCACATTATATTGGGTGACTGAAAATACCCAGGCATAGACTGGGAGCATTATACTAGCTCCAACAGTGTAGGACAAAAGTTCATAGAATCCATAAAGCAAAAGGCCCAGGAACAACGTACCACTCCCACAAGAGGGGTAAGCATACTGGATGTGATAATCAGCAACATGGGTACTGAATGGCAAGATGAGAAGTGTATTGCTCACTGGTAAAACCAGACCATAGAGTAATCACACTGGATATACAAATCCTGACCACAGTCTCTGGCCAGAAAACCACAGTGGAAAACATGTGTTAAGCAATATTTGCACTCCTCCAAACTGATGTGGAATCCATTAAAGGTCCTGTGCAGGTGCAAAATATGGGCCACACCTCAGAACATAATACAGCCATTCCATGAACACTGCCAGGAATGCTTGGATTATGCAATCCTAAATTAAAACAAGACCCAATGCCATACACGCAGGAATCTGGCATGGTGGACACCAGCCATAACCAAACCATGCAAGAGAACGAGGAAGCTACTACATGATAGAGCTAACATAAACAATGAAGTAATCACTGATCAGTAGTATGGCAATAAAATATGTCCACACATACAATCCACTAAGGCCAGCCACAACAAGTTGAATCTGTGAATCCTGAGGCAATGTTACACCTGCCCCAAGTACACAGACAACCCCCAACTCCACCCAAGAAATACAAATATATGTGAGAGATGCAACCATCTATCCAAACTGGAGGCTGAGTTCCCTCAACTCAGTACTCCCAAAACTAGTCAGGAGGAGAAGGTAACCACACACACCACAAACACAGTCCCACATAGACCTATCACAACTGCAAACCAAACACATAAACACAGAAAAACATTCCCGGAGGCACAAATTACAAACACAGCACACCAACAGAGGCCTCTAAAGCAGACACCCAAACAAACAACCTCCAAACATAGCACATGCAACACATAGTACACAACGCTGGTGTGCCAAACAGTCACAGGCCAGAAGGAGAAACAACATGCCTGATACAGTTGTAATAGGTGACTCCATAGTCAGACACACTGCTGTCCCGCACACCAGACTGAACAAGGGAAAGGGTACAGTAAGCTGCCTGTAGGCTGCCACAATATGCCACATAACAGAAGTATGCAGGTCACTCCAAAGCAAGTAGAAATATGATGCAGTCATAGTCCATGCTGGTGTGAATGACCTGAGATGTACCTCCCTAGACTACATGAAAAGAGACATAGATGAGCTCTCTGATTATGTAGTCCAGGCCGGTATGACACTCACCGTTTGCAGCATCCTACCCTTACCAAGAATAATGCCACAGTACAAACACGGAATGATCAGTCATAGCAAGTGGCACAATTACTGGTGTCATTCCAAGGGGATCCAATGTCTGTCTGCTTGGGATGTCATGCTTGACAAGCCACGCAGCTGTTCTTGGGATGGCTTGCACCTGTTACCCCTGGGCGTCCGAATATTGGATAAGGCCTTTGCCACCTCCATAGAGCCTTTTGTAGGCAAGGTTGAAAAGACTGACCCACCACCCTAGAAAACATAAGTGGAAAGAAACATAAGGGAAATGCTGACCAATGCCAGATGTGTAAACCCCAATATGCATGCTCCCAAGGCCATCCCCAGTATGGAGAACATCGATGTCTGTTCAGTGACAGAAACCTGCTGCAAGCCTCCTGACAGCACACCAACACTACCAGGTTATACCACGTATCATGTGTCATGGCCCCAAAACCTGGAACAAAACATAAAAGGAGGGTGAGTATCCATAGTCAGCACAGACACCCATACTTCCAGGTAACTGACAATGCACAAGGCATTGGAGTCCACCCATGTGCAACTAACTGTAGGCAAGACTGCTGTACAGTCTGTAGCATGCTACAGACCACACTCTCACACACTGGAACCCCACCCAGCTGTCCTGAATACACTGGACAGTATGAATGTCCCACCAAATACCAAACAAGGTACCACAAATTACCACATAGGTGGTAAACCATTATGTATGGAAGGAGTAACCAGGGACCTAGGGACACAAGTGGACAGTAACCTGTTATGTGACACCCACATTGCCAATGTGGCTAGGAAGACTGTCTACATTTGACACCATATCAGGAAAGGATTCACATCTACATCAACAGAGGTCATCATTCCCCTATACTGTTCTCTAATCACACCCATAATCTAGTACAATGCCTCATATGGGATGTACCTTACCTGACACCTGCAGCAGTTAGAAAGACCTCAAAGGTACCTCACCAAGAGGATAAAGGGTCTCCAATATATGTCATATGCTGCCAGGCTGTAGACACCCCAGCTGAATGCAGTCACATACTGCCTACACAGAGGCATTGCATGCCTGTTGTAGAAGGCCATGCCCAACACAGGAGTAATGGACATGTTCCACCCCAGAAAATTCAAATCCATCGGAGCTGTGAGAGTGAGAGATGTCAACCTCAACAAATAATGAAATAGGATGTGCTGGTGGGACAAATATATAATCCAGAGGCTCCCCACACCCTGGACCAGAATCCCACTCCATGTTAGGCAGAGCCCCTCACTGGCACTCTTCAACAGGAATCTTGCCAAGTGGATGGATGATTGTAGAGTTACACTGGGGGTCTTCACTGTGTCATGTCCAGACAGAGGCACAGCAAAGCAAATCATAAATGGCCATAATATTCACATAGCAAGGGGTGGCAAAAACCACATACACTCTGGCTAGGCTAACAAATGCCCTAGGGTGGATAGCCTAGTATGAACCTATGAACCTATGAAGATACAAATTGTACAGGACACTAAGGATAATCCCAAGGCTTTGGACACTGATGGTAGGAACCATGTTGGGAATTCACAGATATGCCCTGAATCACACAAATATCACAAACACACACACATATTGCCAACATACATCCTGACAGGTGCAGTGCAAACCCCCCCCCGAATGCAGAATTTCTATCCCAGCAGACTGCTGGCCCCCTGACATTGCAGATGCTGAGGTAACAGCCAACATCTACAAAGCAAAACACACAGCAGCAATGGTATGAGATGGTGTCCTGGGCTTAGTGCAACATGGTCTCCAAGATGAATGGAATGCCAAACCACACTACTGCTCAATGTCAGCCTTACCACAGAATATGTACCCAAAGAGCAGTGTACAACAACAGTGGTCCTTCTCAACAAAGGTGTTGCCTGAATGGATACTGAAAACTACTACCCCAGAATCCTGAGAAGCTCGGTCTGCACAGCTATGGAAAGGATCAGCATGTACCACAGACATAAAGATATTGGGGACCTACTGACACCAGACCCTACCCAGTGTGGCTTTCTTAAGTGCAGATCCTGCCCCTAAACATGTTTGACTCAATTGAAACAGTCATTAAGGTCATTGATGAGGGCAATGTGGTCCACACAGCGTAGCTGGACCTTGCAAAGGCTTCTATACAATACCCTACGTGTTCATTATAGATAAGCTCACCAGCTTAAATATAAACCCCCATGTCAGTAGAGGGGTTGCAAAGCAGACCAAGGACAGAACAGACATGGTCAGACATGCTGCAGCCATGTCAGACTACAAACCAGATATAACTGGCATCCCACAAGGCTTTGTCCTGGGATCTCCCTCGTCTGGTATATATGTCCCATAGGTACAGGCAAACATGGAAGGATGGTGTCCGAACATGTTTGCAGAGGACTACAAACTGCTCACCACATATGATCCACCAGCTGAGACAAGCATCCCACAAAAGGGCCACATAGAAACAGACAACTGGTGCCATAGCCATGTCAGCAAGCTAATTGCAGAAACGTGTATAGTCAACCCCCGTGGATATACAGTAAGTGCCCACCAATTACCACATAGGTGTTAACCCATTATGTAGTTAACATGTAATGAGAGACCTGGGGACACAAGGTGATAGATATCCTGCATTGGACAAACATGTGCTGTAGTGTTTACAGAAACATACCATATACCCACCTAATCATGAAGGTTGTCAGATCTAGATAAGGGGAGGTCATTGTGGCTCTGCAGTCATCCTTCATCAGTGGTACAATTGACTACAATAGCCCCTGTGGGATGTACCTCAGCAGACACCTCCATCAACCATAAAGTCCCCAACAGTACCTCACCAGGAGTATCAAAGAGCTTGTACAGATGCCATGTGTTGCCTGTGTTGCTGGTATCAATAAACATGCTGCACCTTGTACAATCTGAATGGCAGTGAGCTATGCACATGAGAGACCTGAACCCCAGCACTGACTTACATAGGACAAGCTGTACTGCGTGATCCATAACACAGAAGCCACCCCCACCCATGAGTGAACCCCCAGTACAGGCTACCCATAGAGTCACTTATCAATCTTCCTCAATAGGAATCTTGATGAGTGGATGGGAGATGGTAGCTTTATCCTGGGTATCACTGTCATGTCACAGGTAGACAGAGGCACAGTATACTAACCGTGACATACGTCATGGCAAACTCCACTTACAATGTGTGTTGAAGGACAAACACACTCTCCAACTAGCATTAGACATGGACTAGGGCACATCGCTAGTGTTTGCAAACCTATGTTGTGGAATACACTACCAATGTTGGACAAGCCTGGTTTAAGTAGTACATATCTGAACAGAATGCAAAATGGTCAGATGTACACAACTGGCCCCTAACCAGGCTGTTGTGCCCACTATCGAAATGTAAAGCAGTGATAGCACTAAAGCCCAGGATACTGTCCACCACAGTCAAAGTACTACCAGTACACTATACAGTACTACAGTGTTAGGTCAGTGTGAATGGATGTTGACAACTGTATGCAAAGTATCCCATGCAAACACTGCAGGCACAGTATAATCCTGTTGTGTTCACATACAAAGCAGTTGTACAGTAACTACACAACATGACACACAACACACAACCATAAACGGGTGATATTTGTTGAAGTTCACACTCGTTCACAAATGTGGTGGGCTGCAGAGTCCAACATATGGAATGCTCACACTGGGCATGCTCACACACTTTGATAAATGAGACATATGTCAGACAACATGCTATGGGAAGGCTGAACTGGGCATGCTCACACACTTAGGCCAAATCTCAGTTTAGCAGTTGGACACACATATCTGGTATTTTTACGTGTTATTCCAGGAACCAACAACATTACAGCAGTCTGCCCAGTGCACACAGTTAAATGACTACAGAGACATACGTGATATAGTGGATCCCTCCCATATGCAAACATCTTCCACAGATGCACAAGTTGTTCATACAAACAGGGAATGCTATGGCAATAAAGATGTGCAAACAGTCTATCAGCAACAAATAATGTGCATTTGACAATTAAACATATGGGTGTAGAGGTCAACACTAGGCTGTTTGCCCTAGGGAATGACAGCTTAGCCAGAGTGTGCTTGGTGTCTGCCTCCCCACAGGATGCACATTCCCCTTTCTAAACACCGATGATGTCAGCACCCTATAAGTACAGCAGGAGAAACAAAACTTCCCAGTAATGTGAATAGTGCGCTCCGCTAATGCGTCCGTCACAAGTGTCACAATATAGCTAGATAGGGGTTTGAAACCTACAAATGCTCAGTGTGAGTGGGGTTGGTGTGTATGTAAGTCTGTGGGAGAGAAATATCCCTTTTGGCAACTAGGAAAACACACTACAGGATGCAGATGCCCCTTTCTAAACACTGATGATGTCAGCACTCTATAAGTATAGCAGGAGAAGAAAAACCTTTCAGTAATGCGAATAGCGCACTCCACTAATGCGTTTGTCTCAAATGTCATAACATAATTAGGTAGAGGTTTGAATCCCGTGAATGGAAAGTGTGTGTGTTTCTCTGAGAGGTGTTAGTGTGTGTGAGAGAAATGTCCCTTTTGGCAACTAGGAGAACAGACTACAGGATGCACATTCCCCTTTCTAAACACTGATGATGTCAGCACTCTATAAGTAAAGCAGGAGAAAGGAAACCTCCCAGTAATGCGAATAGCGCGCTCTGCTAATGCATCCGTCTCCAGTATCATAACATAATTAGGTAGGGGTTTGAATCCTGCAAATAGCAAGTGTGTGTGTTTGTCTGAGGGGGGTTAGTGTGAGGGAAATGTCTCCTTTTGGCAACTAGGAGAACAGATTACAGGATGCACATTTCCCTTTCTAAACACTGATGATGTCAGCACCCTATAAGTACAGCAAGAGAAATGAAAACTCCAAATAATGTGAATAGCACACTCTGCTAATGTGTCCTTTTCGAGTGTCATAACATAGTCAGAAAGGGGTTTTAATCCTGCGAATGGCAAGTGTGTGTTTTTGGCTGAGGGGGGTTAGTGTGTGTGAGGACAATGTCCCTTTTGGCAACTAGGTGAACAGACTACAGGATGCACATTTCCCTTTCTAAACACTGATGATGTCAGCACCCTATAAGTACAGCAATAGAAAGAAAACTTACCAATAATGTGAATAGCGTGCTCTGCTAATCCATCCATCTCTAGTGTCATAATATAGTTAGGTAGGGGTTTGAATCCTGCCAATGTCAAGTGTGTGTGTTTGTCTGGAGGGTGTTAGTGTGTGTGAGAGAAATGTCCCTTTTGGCAACTAGGAGAACAGACTACAGGATGCACATTTCCCTTTCTAAACACTGATGATGTCAGCACCCTATAAGTACAGCAAGAGAAGAGAAACCTCACGGTAATGTGAATAGTACACTCTGCTAATGTGCCCGTCTTGAGTGTCATAGCATAGTCGGATAGCGGTTTGAATCCTGCAATTGGCAAGTGTGCATTTTTGGCTGAGGGGGGTTAGTGTGTGTGAGGACAATGTCCCTTTTGGCAACTAGGTGAACAGACTACAGGATGCACATTCCCCTTTATAAACACTGTTCAGCTGAAGGTCATGGCTCTGGCACAAGTTGTCTGTTTCTATGATGCCCCTTTGGAAGATGCTTGTGTCGGCTGGAGAGTCGATTATGGTGGCCAGTTCGCAGTCATCTACATATTTGGTCAGCCACAGTCCGTCCGTGTTGGCCTGTACCTCCAATAAATATATACCAAACAAGAGAGGTCCCAGGACTGAGCCTTGTGGGACACAACTCGTAACTGGTTTGGAGTCTGGCATGGCTCCAGCAATGCTAACCATGTGTGTTCTGTCCTTGAGCCACTGTGCAATCCATCTAGTGACATAGGGGCTTATATTTAAGCTGTGAGCTTCTCTAGAATGCCCAAGTGGGGTATTGTTGTGAAGGCTTTTGCAAGGTCCAGGTAGGCTGTGTGAACCACCTTCCCCTCGTCAATGGCCTTGGTGACTGTTTCAAAGAAATCAACCAGGTTAAACCTGGTAGTGCTGGTGTGCTCTCAGTAGCCCTGAATCAGGCATCTGTTACTGCACAGATATCGATGTTCTCCATGCCAATGAGTGTTTTGGGGGCATGCATCTGGAGGTTTAGACTTCTGGAGTTGGGTAGCATTACTCTTAGTTTCTTATCCCTTGTGATACCTATGAAGGTGGGTTTGTCATTTGAGCCTTGCCTAACATAGGCACTATGGGGGTAGCAAGAGCCTTTGCCAATATCTGAAAGCCCAGGGGTGACAGGTGCAGGCCATCCCTAGCAAAGCAGTTAGTTCAACAGAAGATGAATATGTGAAGGTGTAGTGCCTGTGATTAGTTAGCAGTAGCATATATGACTGCTCATGTGGACACATGCCAGGTAAGTCATATGCACTGTGTCACAGGCAATGTAAATGTGAACAGGACAAACAGTGACATCCTGTCAAGTGGGAAATGGACATACATATAGTAAGCTATGCAGATGGCACTAGGAGTCCACAGAAGCTCTATAACTATGCATTGCAGGTGTGATCAGTATTCCAGGGTAATTGCAAGCAAACATGCATGCAAACAAAGCTACAGTAAACAGGGCTGCATGTAGTCCATTGTACAACAAACAAGCTGTACCAGTTCCAGTAGGTAATACTGCAAATATGCAGGCACTATGCACATGTACATGGAAATACACGGGTCAGATGGCTGGGGTCCAGTCTCAGTGCACACAAGTGTACAGACCATGTACTGTCAGGATGTACAATAACTGGATGGAAACCCATGTGCTCATACCTGCAGTAATACACATATCAAATAACAGACACTGAGCCTTCACTCAGTGGTTCCATACTTAGTAGGATGTATGCTACCTGGCCTGCCACCACAGTATCCCTGACATATATGGGGACTCCCCTCCTGTGACAGTTAGTTATGTGTGTTGGGGCTGTCTAGCATGGTATGAGATGTGAGCATGCAGTGCTAGGGTGCTCCTGTGTGTCCTGTACCAGTTGTGTAGTACTGCACACATATCAACATCCTCAAACATCTGCATTGCAGAGTCCAGTGTGGGCAACATGCCACTTGAAATTTACATGTCCATCATTGTGTATTACTACATTCATTACCCTATCCCCTGTGCTACCTATGTATGTAGCCTTCTGTTGACATCATTACCACCAGTATGCCAACATGTGCAGATGATACACTATGGTACTTACCATGGGTGTAGACAACAGGACATGACAATCACACACTTACTGCATCAGGCATGCTGTGATATACCCACAATTAATTCAGCACACAGTACTGTTAACAACATGATACTATTACTACACATCTATGTGGTCACCCTGTGCATCAGCAACATGTTAACCTGTACCTGCACAGTTGTTAGAGATTGCAGGAGGTGGCACAGTTTCATCATATGCACAGGGTGTGAACTTGGTATGCCTGAGTCAGCCACCGATACCACCAATTGACATGTATGTGTATGTGTGTTGGTGAGGGACAGCAGTAGAAGGTGGGGCAATGTTGATGCAGTGTGTGCGTGTATGTGGTAGCCCTAGGTGTTGTCAATTCGCATGTGTGCATGGATGCACACAGTTCCACCTCATGGCTGCCATATACTGGAGTTTGTGGACAGCCACAGACTGTACCTGCCAGGTCATACAGATCAGTGTCTCTGGCCACGGACACGGTACCTGTGCCTTGCAGGGGTGCTACGGACCGTATCCAGTACCAACCCAGACTGGGTACTGTCATCAGAAGCAGGTGTTCATTGACTGGACACAGATCCCTGTCGGGCCTGGCCAGAGCCACGTGCACGTGGTCTCCTGGGGTGGTCTGATGAAAGCACAGACCAAGCATTGCTGGGGCTGCTGCTGGCACTACGGGGGTGGCCACGGCCCTGTTGCCGTCCGTGACGACTGCCAGCTGCTGCTGTTGCTGGCATACGGCCACGTCGACACCTCAACCACCCACCTTCACCCTGGCTCATGGACATGTAGTTGTGGAACCAGTCTAATATGTCCCCACAACGTCTGTCTATGACATCGGTGAAATCACGGATGGCAGCCGCAATGTCACGCATACTGTCAGTCATGGCTGTGCGACATGCTGTCAGCTCCCTCAGACCCTGTCTGGTGTACCGTTCCATACGTGACTGTGCTTGCATGACAGCCCAAAACATAGCTGAGGTTGTAAGACCTCTGTGGGCACGTTTGACAGGGGCAGTACGCCCACGGATGCTCCCACAAGAACCCCTGGACATCTGTCTGTGTGGTACCATCTCTGGGCCATGCCCATGGTTGCTGTGTGGGGAGGCATGTGCCACAGATACCACATTACCCTGGTCAATGCCCACTGTATGCTGTCCATCACCTAGGGACATTGGTGACAAAGGGTGCATTGGCAGGATAACTGTGCGCATTGATGGGGTCGACAGCTGTGTACTGTCAATCGGCTGACCAATGGCGGACCCTGGCATACTTTCCTGTGCCATTACACAGATGTCATCATTATCAGTACCCACGGCACCTGACTCAGGTTCCCTGCTACATGACACCAGAGCAGCAACAGAACCTGTGGGAGGGAAACAGGAAACACAGTTTACAATGTCTACACATTACCAGTGATGCACACATGCACAGGTGCACAAATGCACACATGCACAGGTGCACACATGCACACATGCACACGTGCACACGTGCACACGCACACATGCACACATGCACAGGTGCACACATGCACACATGCACACATGCACAGGTGCACACATGCACACGCACACATGCACAGGTGCACGCATGCATGCATGCACACATGCACAGGTGCACACATGCACACATGCACAGGTGCACACATGCACACATGCACACATGCACATGTGCACACATGCACACATGCACACGTGCACACATGCACACGTGCATGCATGCACACATGCACACGTGCACACATGCACACGTGCAAATGTGCACACATGCACAGGTGCACACATGCACAGGTGCACACATGCACACATGCACACAGTTTCACACAATTGTACAGTACTCAGTATGCGTGATATCAACACACAGACACAGACACATCTACATGCATACAAAGAGCACTACTAAGTGAGCCAAATAGTACTATTACTATCAACACTATTACAGGAATTGTTAATACACACTCACCAGCATGTATAGGCTGCATTGCTGTTATACCAGAGGGTCCTGCAGACATGAAGAAACTAATGTCAGTGGGCACAACTGTGCCATTGTTACTGAGTATGATACAGGTCAGTAGTACAACAGTCGCCTTTCAGAGGTCAGCTGCTAATATTGAGGATATCACTCTTGCACATTAAATACTATGGTGACAGCTACAAACCAAGGACACACCTCACACATGCATTAACTACCAGTGTACACAACAGTCAACTATACATATGGCATATTACCTGCACGTTCACTGTCTTGCTGCTGCGTGGCTCCAGCCTCCATCATAATGCATGTCTGCTGCTGTTGTTGTTGCTGGCAGACTGGAGCCACTACACTCATGAGTAGTCCCTCCAGTCTGGTGAGTGGGGGATGTGTAGCCACCCCACCACCTGTGGCGACCTGTTGCCTGTGGATATCCGACACACGCTGACGGACATGTCTGATTAAATCACTGCAGTGATGTCATACCTGCTCATATGTCCTATTATGCATGCCTATGTCATTTACCCGACGGACAAGGTCTTGCCACAGTGCAGCCCTCTCCTGCTGATTCTGGCTGGTGCGGGAAAAGAGTATTGCATAATCCCACACCAGGCTCTGGTGTATCTCTTATCCTCAGCTGTGGAGTAGGTGGGATTCCGCGGGTGGGCCATGTACCTGAGAAAGAAAATAACCTGGTATCAGCAATATATGTCAACAGAATTTGGCACACATACTACACATGCTACTCGACTGTTATGATACAACATATCTCACATATGTAGCATCTGTCTGTCTATTGGTGGATACACATCTAGATGGCCAGGTATCAGTGCTCAGCCAGCAACTGTGCAACAGTACCTGGCACACTCCATACGACATACTACCAAACCCCAGCAGTCAGAACACTGATTCAGGTCAAGAGCACCTCCTCACTCTGGGGTTTGTATCTAGGTACTGTATGGCCTACATCATCAACTACTGTGAGCTGACCACACACTGATTGCCCTGGATATACATATCCCACCTCCACCACCAGCACAAACGACTATAGTGCATAACATTACAGATACAAACTTTACACTTTGTAACAGTGACATGGTATCATTTCAGCCCACTGGGCCAGTGGCAGATACAACCCACAATGCTGACCCCTACACAATTGCTTTCTACAGACATCTCCGAGAATGCATGGATCATGCAATCCCATATATGACCAAGACACTCTCCACAAAGAGACAGCATCCTGTCTGGTGGACCCCAGCCATAGACAGATTGTATTACAGAAGATGGAAGCTACTGCAAGACAGAACATAATTCCATAAAGGGAGGGCATGTCTGAGCAGCACTAGTAAGGATCTATTTTCCATCATACAAAATCCATGGGCAACTTTGAGAGGGAAAGCAAGAGGATACTACAGATAACCAGAAGGCCTTCTTCAGTTATGTTAGCAACCTGGTCAGGATCCATCCTCTATGCCCATAGGTAGTACACAACAACAAATATTTCACTGACACCACAGATATTGACAACATTGTGGCAGACAGGTTCAGTGCAGGTGTCACCCCACCCTATCCCCCAAAATAAGGCATAGTTATCCCAGCTGACTGTAACTTCCCTGTCATCACAGATGTCCAGGTGAGAGCCACCGTCAGGACAGCAGAATACACAACATGAATGGGACCTGATGGTATCCCCAGTTGCATGCTACATAAACTCTGACAGGAGCTAAACACACATATAGAAGTGCTATGTAACACTAGCCTGACTACAGGATATGTACCTGTACACTGGCGCACAGCAGCAGTGGTTCCTCTCCACGAAGGAGGCACCTCAACATACCAATACAATACAACACAATACATTACATTACAATATAATACTATACAATATGCTATTGCCCCTGGGACTACAGCAGCGTACTGTTCTGCTACCCTGACCATTGTGACACATGTGGTGTGATGGTACCTGCTGCTGTCACACAGTTACACAGGGTGACTCATATGGCATATTACCTATCTGACTAACATTCAGCAGGGGTATGTGTGACATGTACTCATGAGGAGTCTTGCTTCTTAACACTGTGTGGTTTATTGCAGGGCATGTCTTATCTGTGGTAGGAACTCTTACCTCCACATGTGCACTCTATTGCAGTGGTACGGACGACACACAACAGACATTTAGGTTGTGGATGGTGTGAGGTGTTACTATGGTTGTTGGACATCTGTCATGGGTGTGACTTACATATGTAAATCCGGGAGTGGTAACCTCTATGTGGGTAGCATATGTGTACTCTGTGGTGTTGTCAGTCACTGTGAATTGGTAATGTGTTTGTGTGCATTGTCACAGTGTTGTACATGTCACTGTGTCCTTCTCCATATCTGTAGCTGTCATGTGAGGTCCATACCATGGCATCCATTATGTGGTGTGGAGGGTACACCGACCTACATGTCCATAGCTGACAGACCATGTCCGCTGACACATACCATGTGCAGGTATTCCAGGGATAGTGTGCCACTGTGAATATCATTGGGGCCACTATTGTACACATTTATGACCCTGTTCACCCCTGACACATGCAGTGGTGGGCAGCCAATCACATATCAGGTGGTTACTGGTGTAGGTGATCTGGAATGTGGTATGGTACACGGTTTTGACACTGGTGTTCACTCCATGCCTTTGTCACCAGGCACCTGTTGCAATACATCTGTACACATGTGCCTCACTCAGAATTTATATACATCTCTCTCTCTCTCTCTCTCTCTATATATATATATATATATATATATATATATATATATATGTGTATATAGATATATCTATATGTATATATGTATATATATATATATATATATATATATATATATATATATATATATGTATATATATATATATACATGTATGTCAGATACATATACACATATATATATTGATGTACATATATTGCTATAGATGTGGAGGGGGGCACAGAGGGGTGTGAGTGACAGGGGGGTGGGACAGGCTGTGTTGCAGGTTGTCATATACAGTCATACCTGTAGGTAGTCAGATCAGTCTGTCTATGTATATGTATCTACATATATCTATATCTGTATGTGTGCATTACATAGATATGTTTGTACACTATTCTATCTACATCTGTCTATGTATTCCTACATGTCTCTCTCTCTATGTATGTATACATATATGCATATCTATATATATATATATATATATATATATATATATATATATATATATATATATATATATATACACATACATATGTTGACATACATAATGATCCATATGTTAGACAGGTATATCAACATATTTGTCTACCATACTGTATACACACACTAACATACTGCTAAACATACATAACTGTGAAACCTACTTTGTACATGGCACTACAACCTACAATCAACCAACATTGATATGTGCACATAGATGCTCTCACATACAAATGTATGTACAGCCTTCACTGATAGTTGCTGTATGTCCCCTGCCCTTTACACATCTTCATATACATATGGATACAGACCAATGACGCATATGGAGGGTTCACAGTATGTAGACCTTTATAGTATTACTTTACATTACATGTGTTTGTCACAGCTGCTTGTGTTGCCGTCTGGTTCTCTGTCCTGCTGCTCCACTTCCCAGTTGTCAGCTTTCAGGTAGCTGTTGCTGAACAATTTGTTTGTGTCTGCTTAATTGCAGTTTTCTGTCTCTGTCTCTCTCTCTCTCTCTCTGTCTGTCTCTCACGTCCTTCTCAGGGTGCAATGAAAGTATTGCATGTGTGGACTGGGAGTACAGCACACTTTTGTAGGTATCTGCATATGCCCATGTGATGGCCTCTGCACCAATTGTTCGCCAGCATTTGCTAATTGCATGCAGCCAGTTGTTCATAGGTTCATAGGTTCATACTAGGCTATCTGCCTAGAGCATTTATAAGCCTAGCCAGAGTGTGTGTGGCTTTCACCACCCCTTAGGATGAGAATACTACGCACTTTTAGGGTTTAGTTTACTGTGCCTCTGTCTAGTAGTGACACAGAGATGACCCCCGGGGTAAACCTACGATCTCCCATCCACTGCCAAGATTTCTCTTGAATAGAGTTAGTGAGGGCTCTGCCTAACATGGATTGGGATTCTGTTCCAGAGTGTAGGGAGCCTCTGGGTTATGAATCTGTCCCTCCAGCACGCCCTATTTATTTCTGTGTTGAGGCTTAAGTCTCTTGCTCGTGGCTCTGATGGATTTGGATTTTCTGAGGTGGAGCATGTCCATTAATTCAGGATTGGACATGGCCTTGTACATCAGGCACAGATCACCTCTGAGTAGGCGTGTCGCGACTGAATAGAGCTGGAGTTTTTTTCAGTCGGGCAGCATATGACATATGTTTAAGACCCTTTATCCTCTTGGTGAGGAACTTTTGGGGTCTTTCCAACTGCTGCAGGTGTCGGGTAAGATACATCCCAAATGGGGCATTGTACTCAATCATTGGCCTGATAAGAGAAGAGTACAGGGGCACAATGACCTCTCTTGATCTAGATGTGAAACCCTTCATGATAAGGTGGGCAATATAGAAGGTCTTCCTAACCACTTTGGCAATGTGAGTGTCAAATGAGAGGTTACTGTCAACCTGGGTCCCTAGGTCCCTCATTACCTCTTCCGTACTTAATGGATTACCACTTATGTGGTAATTTGTGGTACCTTGTTTTCTCAAAGGAATGACTATACATTTTTGGCGTTCAGCTTAAGGCCATGGCTCTGGCACCAATTATCTGTTTCTATGAGGCCTCTCTGAAGGATGTTTGTGTCCGCTGGAGTATCAAGTATGGTGCCCAGTTTGCAGTCATCTGCGAACTTTGTCAGCCACAATCCTCCTATGTTTGCCTGTACCTGAAAAATAAATGCCGAACAAGAGGGGTCCCAGGACTGAGCCCTGTGGGACACCACTTGTGACTGGCTTAGAGTCTGACATAGCCCCAGCAATTCTGACCCTGTGGGTTCTGTCCTTGAGCCAGTTTGCAGCCCATCTTGTGACATATGGGTTTACATTTAAGCTGGTGAGTTTGTCTATGATGCCCGAGTGGGGTATGATTTGTGAGTTGTGTACTGATTGCTGTTCTCACTGTGATTTCAGAACAGTGCTATAAAAAGGTATGTGAGATAGGCGTAGTCTTTCAGATTTTAAGGCCAGGGACCATGCTGTTATGCTGTGGACAATGTTCTGTGAGTGTAAAGGTCGGTATCTCTCATATTTCCAGGTGTGTTGTAGATTAACATTCCTCCATTCATTTCTCCAGTTTCCTGTACTAACTGTGTATGTACACTGACACCTACAACTACTACTACTGTTAATGTGTGTGTGTGTGTGTGTGTGTGTGTGTATGTGCTTTCCTTTCACTTTTGCTTGCACTTTGTTGCTAAAGGCTTCAATAGTTGCCCTTTACAGTCACTACGTGTATGCCTGCTAGGTGTCTTGACTGTAGTGTGCTGCTGTAGCTTCTATTTTCCATGTACATTCACACCTTGGAATGCTTGCTATATCTGCTAGGGTGTTACAGCATGCAGTGTGGTCTGGCCATGGTGTGGGCCTTGACATCTATTAGGGTATCTGAGTATGCTGCTGAGCAAGCCCAGAGACTTTCAGGTCCATCTGTTATGTGCCTCATGGAATGGTACATATCAGTGGGGTACACCTAATAAAATGTCTGGTATGCTGCAGTTGTGACTGTGGGTTAGAATGAGCATATGTATTACTACACTTTTTCTGCCATGCAAGTGATGAATACTTTCAGGACTCCATAGTTACCATTGCATGTGTTACACCTTTCTGCCTACTGTTTGTACATTTCACATGGGGTCTGTGGGGCATCCCTGTAAGTCATTCACTGTTGCTATGTCTAGGCTCTTAACTATTCAAATATGATGATGTCAGACCTGTCATGTACAGATATTTGCAGGTTGTCCACATTTCTGCCTCATATTTTTGGTCAATATCTCATGCACATCTTTTTCTGGCAAGTCACTCTGGGCTCAAGTCAGAATATGGTGACAAACATTCAAGTTTCAGACTGCATACCCTTCCAAACATCCCACAAAGTGCAGACCCTGTTACTCTCTGAACTGTCTGTGTTTGTTGTAACATTATTTGTAATGTGTCCCTGGTTTTGGTCCTTTGCTCCACATATTTTATTACTTGGTCCAGATGTGTTCCTGTAAGAGGTTGTGGGGTATGGGCAGTGCTTATCCTGCTGTGAGTATGTGTGTGGCTTGTAAGGTGCTATAGTGACATTATTACCTACTAGCTTCCAACTAGCATGGCTGTTTCTGTTCACACACTACTATTATGAAATCCACTAGTTTTGATAGTAATTCTAAATGGCATGCTTTGTGTACTACACATCTATATTCCCTTTACATTCATTCCTACTATTACATGATATATTTATTTTAGCACAATGTTCTTGTATAAGAGTCATGGCTTAGTGGTAAGTCATACAGACTACTGTTTCCTGGGTTCGGACTCACAGTGGGATTTTTATTTTGCTTTTGAACTGAGTGCAGGACCTGTCAATCAAAGTGACTAAGGCACTTTTAGCAGTTGTGATGACGGGTTAGTGCTGGTTTGCGCGGAGCTCACACATACGCACTGGCGGTTAGCTCAGGCACACAAGCGCACACCCGATTACAACGGCTTAAACGTGCTTACTCTCTTAACACCTGTGTATTTTCTTTGAAAGAAAAGAAATGGGGAGACAGGAAAGTGGTGAAAAAGGGGTCACAAAGAGGGTAAGACAGTAGGGAAACAAGCTTGGGATGTGCAGGAGGATGTAGGTAAGGCCCATAGCTGCCCATTTCTTCATCAGCAACAGCTGTGCATATGTATGTAATTTGGTGTGACATTTGAAACCTTCCACCCCTGAGAGGGGTGTCAGGACAGCAATAATACTTGTTGTAAAGCCAATTGTATTGATAGGTTCCATGTCCAGTAGACATGTGTGCGGAATGGGCAGCTATGTATGGGGCGTAATTTTTTTGTGGGTACAGAGTGCCCTTTTTTTTTTTTTTTCAGGTGAGAGTGGTATGTCAGGTGAAGGAAGTCGGTACAGCTGGGGAGGTAGGTTGGGTAGGTAAACAGACAAGACAAACAAGGCGCATACGGGGGCGGTGTATGACGCGTGGGGGGGGGGGTTACACAATTGACGGGGATGGAGGTATGGATATCCAGAGCTCATGAGCCCACAGATGGCAACAGTGGAACTGATATCCCCACCCATAGGCATTTGCCACTGTTCCTTCACTGCCCAGGATGGGGCTGTGCTGGGGCTGTGTAGGCGGGGCAACAGGCATGCCCGTTGGTTAAGGTCACCCAGCCTCGAGCTGGCGTGGGTCTCGAGAACAGAGTCCCGAGATCTCTCCCTACGCACCACAGTCCGAACACTACGGAGGGTGGTGGTGGTTCTCCTCCGGCCACACTTGCAGAGGGGCGAAGCCCCATCTCCTGCAGTGCTTCCACCACAGGTGGCACAGGGCCACCGGAGGAGGGTCCGACTCGGCACTAGTGCCAGGTGCACTCGCCAGCTGAGGTGGAGAGGTGGGTCCGCTGGAATCCGCCTTCCCTGTCATACTATGTTTTGCATTATGTCATGACAGTTTGGGTTAGTGACATATAATACCATTCACAATTAGTTGTAACAGCATGCATTAGTATTCCCATTAAACAAACACCCAGATATTCACACCATTGAACAGCGTGCATAACACATGCATAATTTGAACAGAAATACACGGTCCAACAACATGCAGGGTTAATTGATGGCAACAGGCCATCAGGTGTGGATGTATGAACAGGGCAGATGCATCAACAGACATGCAAATATATATGACCCAACAGGACAAACGTCCAGGGGTGTTAATTGTGATTGCACATACCATTTTCACGTGGAATGGGTTATATGTGGTTATAGGGTGGGGTGAAGAAAGTAATATTAACACCTTGAATAACAATACATATGCTGTACATTTCTAATAGCTTCTGATTATATACACACTACTGTTCTAACTACAGTTTCCTATATGGTAACTATTTCAACTTGGTGATAGGACTGTTACTGCAACATCAATATACATTTTATGGTTCTTCATACACATTCATATCTAGCTTTTGTTCAGCTACATCATCCTGCTACATTTGCTTTATATAGCTGTAGACAAGTGTGGATGTTTGGTATATCAGACAAACATCCTATCTGCCATATTGCAGACTGAGAGCAACATATCCTGATTTTGGGATACATTCCAGATGCAGCAAGACTTTTGAACAGATTTTGCTGTTTGGTTTTGAATCTGACATGCATTTCATTCTGTCTTGACTGCAGTGTACTTTATTCAGGGTTATTACTACTGTATTGCTGGATTCATAGCGCTTTCTCACACTCTCTCACTTGCTTTCATTTTACTATTCAGGATGGTACTTCTAGGCTTTATTGACATGTTTTACCAGTAGTTATTACAATCCTTTCCCGCAGTCTCACTTCTGTCATGTTTCAGTATTTCCACAGGGATATATTTCACACATGTGATTTCATCATCTTCTGCAGCTATACTTTTCAGCCTGCTGCAGGTTGTGTACTATTTTCTTACAGGCAGGGCATTTTTATTTCAGGAATATATGCTGGGACAGTTTCATGTTTAGATTAAACTTACAGGCTGGAACACACTTTGTAATCAAGCAATACTTGCATACACTTTCACACTGTTACTTGCAGATTTTATTCCTTACTGACTACACTGCACTCTTTTTGCTGACTGCCATACTTTTTATATTTCTTTACAGTTACTGGTAGTGGATTACTGACCTGCCTGGTGGCGCAACCGCACCAGCCTATCGCTATGAGGCTCTGCTGGATTCGCCCATAAAAGGAACACCTGCAGCTGTAATGATAAATGAAGTAATATTGGAATACACATCTCCATAATATCAACTAGTTTAATTTCTTACATAGATAATTAAATCGTTACTTACTCAGTAGTGGGCGTTGGGTGTTAAAGCTGGGCCTTCTGGAACTCAAGGTCTCAGTGCTGGTCCTGCTTGCGTCTCTTCAGGTCACGCATGGTGGTAGCGGACCCTGCCTCAGCCAGTCCTTAGGTCCCTGTGGTGATCTGGTGAGATCAAGGGAGCCAACCAGGTCCCACGCCTCAGCCCTGTAGTGCTCCCCAGAGGACCTGGCCCTGCATGAGTTGGGCCCCTCTATGATTATGGACTAGGAGCCAGACCGCATGTACCTGGACTCCTCAACACCCTGCACCTCTGTGCTCAAAGCGACTGACCCTCTCCTACTCCTGTCCATTCTGCCTGCAGGTCAGTTCTGTCGTACAATCATGAGTGTTGTGTATTCCTTCGCCTAGCATGGGGCTTCTAGTATGATCTGTTTTTTCCGCACATATCTGCTGATTGGCCATTTTGAAATTATGTCAACAACAGTGCAAACCTGCACTCTGTCATTCTCTAGTTTGTATTCCATTCCTATACTTATGTACCTGGCTGATTTGCATTTACAGGTACTGCTGTCATGGCTTAGTGGTTCTGTACCTTTGATCTATGGTGTAGCAGTATCTCTGGGGCTTCGAACCTGGCCACTGCTTTTATTTTCATGACTGTCTAGACATGCTGAGGGGTGTGTCTGTGTAAAGGCAGTTTTGATGCGACACACTGCTCAAGCGTTGCCCGTGCGGTTAGAATTGTTTCGTGATCGCGCAGCTCCGGCGCAAACAGAAGGTGTCTTTCTTCAAGCTTCATTTGGCTATTGGCACGCTATAATACCGGCCTCAGCCTCAGTTAGGCACATAGATTTAGCATGTTAAACCACTGCTCAGCTATGGAGCACTCATTTTGCCTCACGTTAAACCACCTGCTCATCTACGGGCACATGCACTCACTCTGTTAAACTGTAGCCTCCAGCTATGGGCATATCTGGCATTTTTTTCTTCTTTTGTTACCTCCACATGTCTTCAATATAAATGTGGCTATTTCCATATTACATTTTACATAACTTGCATTGGTTTTATGTGTACATATTTGTCAGGGACTTGTTTTCCTGCTTATTTCCGGTAAAAAAAAAAAAAAAATTAAAAGTGTTGTGGGGGCTTGAACCATGAATGCCTACTCACTTCTAGCGCCTTTCAACATCTCTCATTGCTATACGCTATTGCTTCTGGCTTATTTTGCATATTTAGTCTCTTATAATGCTTTCCCAACTGACTGCTAACTGCTTGAAGGCTGCACTACAGACCTTGTATAATGACCGCACTCACGGTTAACGGGTTAAACATTACATAATTTAAAATATATATAACTGTGTTCATTTATATATATTTTTATGTTCATAGTCTGTTTGGCTGTGTATGTAAGAAGTTGTGGTTTATTCCACATTTCCGTGGACTCTGTTGTGGGTGTTTACTTTGGGCACTTTGACTACACTTCTGGGCGTGTCCGCTTGCAGGGGCTCAGCCTACGGACACACCCCCTACTGTCTGGGCGGTCCGCCAGGGCCCAGCCATTTTACACACCTCCCCTAGGTGTGATTCAGCATGCTCTCGCCAGACCGCTGGCTGTGCTGACATCCTCCCGTTGCTACAACCTCCGTGTAGAGTTGTAACTCTTACCGCGGAGGCTTTCGCTCTGGGAAAGGGATATAGGGATACATTCTCCACTACTATTAATAATCAGCAAGCAAGAGAAGGCAGTATCACCATATGAAAAAAATATTAAACCCAACCCTGTGTTCAGAGAATGTTCAGCATTGTATAAGCATTGTCCATGCTGCAAGAATAACTCCAATACCAGAGCCTCCGGTAACAGTTATCCCAAAAATATGGGACGGAGTTGCCTGTTTTTTTGGGATTTTTTGTTTGATACATACTACTACTACTTTTATTAATCAACTTGAAACAAGAGAGAAGGCAGTATCCCACCATATGAAAATGTAAACTAACTTGTAAGTTAGAGAATGTCCTAGTATTAAAATACTGTATTTTTAAAGTACTGTAAACTAATACTAGAACTGCACTGTAACATATCCCAAATGTTCAGATAAGTTGCTCTATTTTTTTTTTGTTTTTTGTTTGATTGTTACTACTTACTACTTTTTATTGTGTCCTGCTTATTTAATACTGTATTTTAATACTGTAAAACTAAATTCCGTAATTGCAATTGTAAATATATCCCAAATGCTTATTAAGTTGCCTATTTTTGTTTCCTGCTTGATTGTACCACTTATCGCACCCTTTACCAGTCCAAGCTACTTGAATACTGTATGTAATACCAAACTAAACTGCAACTGTTTGCACTGTATTTGTCTGCCTTGCCTGTGCCTGTTAAATTATATACTACTGCTGTTTTTCTACTGTTTGCAAAGCTTTCTTTCTTTTTTTTGCTTGCTAGTTCACTGTTTGCAAAGTAATCTGTTGCTATTTTTCAGTGTTTGCAAAGCAGTGTTTTAAACTCAACTGATTTGTTTGCTGTTCCAAAACATTCTTATAGGTTCATAGGTCTCATAGGTATGTACACAGGCTAATGACCCTGGAACGCCTCTACAAGCATAACCCATAAAAGTGCCTGGCATCATGCTGCCTGACATTGGTTCCCAGTGCCTCTATCGAGCAGAGCCACTGGAGTGAACTCCGGTGAACTTTCATTTCCATCCACTCATCCAGGAATTCCTCTTGAAGAAGGGCCAGTGGTGCTCTGCTTGACATGCATGGAAGTCTGTTCCAGAGCATGGGTAGTCTCTGGGTTATGAACCTGTCCCTCAGCTTGTTCTGATGGTGTGGTAATGAGTTGAGGTCTCGGGAACTGGCCAGCCAGTGCGGGAGGAGTTGGGATTTCTTTAGCAGTATTCAGCATTTCTAACAGAGCTGGGTCAGACATGAGCTTTGTAAGTCGATCCAGAGATTGTCTCTTAGTAGATGATATGAGACAGAGAATAATGGGTTTTTGAGTCTGTCCATGTGGGACATGCATTTAAGACCTAAGATTCTCATGAGGCTGATGTGTGCCTTTCAGCTGTTAACTTGTGTCCTAGTGAAATTTTATTCAAATGGGAAATTACACTCAATGATTGGCCTAATGGGCGAAGAGTGAAAGAGATGATGACCTCTTTGGTGTCTCCTTTTCTGTTTTCTGCTGTTTAAAACATTTTTAGTGTCTCACTGTTTTTTCTGCTGTTTAAAAAGATTTTTTTTTAGTGTTTCCTACTACCCTAAATCAATTAGCTAACGGGTGTAGCATAGTACAGAAACAGATTTGTTGCATCTGAGGTCTGTTTGTGGTGACTGATGTATTCTAAGCACATTTTCCAAGCCATCTTTTGATAAGAAGGGCCCTCTGCACCTTGTAGAAGGCGTATGATTGGAACCTGTCTGGTGAAGGATGATTGGTATAGGGGTTGGGTATTTGTTCACTCTCATTGGTTCTTTTGAGTTTTTAAAATTTTTTTAAGTTTTTAGCTCTGGTATTTAAACCCCACATTTGAGCAATTTCTCTTGTGACAATGTTTACTAGCATTGCACTACGACCCAATTATTGCCTTAGAAGGACAGATGATTTTGACAATTTTCCCTTAGATACAGCCTGTGGTACATTAGTGTGATGCTCATCTTTGCACATCTCCGTCTAGAAGTATTGCTAGTGATCTGGGACCTATTAAACCACCAGCCAAAAACCCTGTCAGAAATACCTATCTGCGGTGCACCTCCTAGATCGGTCTGAAAGCACCCTTTGTAATAACGGTTATTCAATCCTAGCATTATGGACAGGTGGACTACCCTTGTTTCTCTGCCAGCCTTGTTGACTTGGATCTCCTGAGGCAGTGTAGCAACTGCCTTATGTATACTGACAACCCTCTACTAATAACTCACTCTTACAGAGTACTAGATGTATCTACAAAAATCTTGAATCCCTGCTCTCTGACTAGCAGTAATACTGAAGAGGTTGTCAACTCACTCTCCACTACTCATGCACATATACCACTACTCATGCACATAGTATTTCATGGATTTTCATAGGCTACACTCATACACATAGTACCACTAATACACATGTACCACTACTCATACACATAGTACTACTACTCACATGGTACCACTACTCCTACATAGTACTACTTACTTTCATGCACATAGTACACTCATACACATAGTACTACTTTACTCATGCACATAGTACCACTATGACACATAGTGCTACTATACACATAGTACCACTCATACACATAGTATCACTACTCATGAACATAGTACTACTACTCATACATAGTACCACTACTCCTACACATGTACTACTACTCAACACATAGTACCACTACTCATACACATAGTATCACTACTCATGAAGTACTATTATATACATTACTACTACTCATGTACATAGTGCTACTATTCATACACATAGTACTTCCATACACAAAATACTACTCATACACATAGTTTTCATCCAACAAATAAATCAACATACCTGAACATTCTCTCAAAATTACGGAAACACCAGAGACCTAAGACTGCTTCAACTAACAGTTAAAGCACCTCCAATGCCCTGGATCAACTTATCCCTCACCAGGGGCAACAATATCCTAGATCTAGTCATTACCAGCATGAGTGACCGGTGTTCCACATCTGAAGTCAATGCCTCATTGGTCCGATCTGACCATAAGCTAATCACAGTAGATATCCACATCCTCCCACCCCATTAAAACCATGGTAAAAATTTCTAAAGAACTTCATGCTTTAAGACAGAAGCGGTGAACTTCAGGACACCCATGCAGATGGACAATACAGTTACGACTACTGAATCCTACACAATTGCACTTTATAAGCACTTACACGACTGCATGTTGCCTGTGGATATCCGACACACGCTGACGGACATGTCTGATTAAATCACTGCAGTGATGTCATACCTGCTCATATGTCCTATTATGCATGCCTATGTCATTTACCCGACGGACAAGGTCTTGCCACAGTGCAGCCCTCTCCTGCTGATTCTGGCTGGTGCGGAAAACAGTATTGCATAATCCCACACCAGGCTCTGGTGTATCTCTTATCCTCAGCTGTGGAGTAGGTGGGATTCCGCGGGTGGGCCATGTACCTGAGAAAGAAAATAACCTGGTATCAGCAATATATGTCAACAGAATTTGGCACACATACTACACATGCTACTCGACTGTTATGATACAACATATCTCACATATGTAGCATCTGTCTGTCTATTGGTGGATACACATCTAGATGGCCAGGTATCAGTGCTCAGCCAGCAACTGTGCAACAGTACCTGGCACACTCCATACGACATACTACCAAACCCCAGCAGTCAGAACACTGATTCAGGTCAAGAGCACCTCCTCACTCTGGGGGTTTGTATCTAGGTACTGTATGGCCTACATCATCAACTACTGTGAGCTGACCACACACTGATTGCCCTGGATATACATATCCCACCTCCACCACCAGCACAAACGACTATAGTGCATAACATTACAGATACAAACTTTACACTTTGTAACAGTGACATGGTATCATTTCAGCCCACTGGGCCAGTGGCAGATACAACCCACAATGCTGACCCCTACACAATTGCTTTCTACAGACATCTCCGAGAATGCATGGATCATGCAATCCCATATATGACCAAGACACTCTCCACAAAGAGACAGCATCCTGTCTGGTGGACCCCAGCCATAGACAGATTGTATTACAGAAGATGGAAGCTACTGCAAGACAGAACATAATTCCATAAAGGGAGGGCATGTCTGAGCAGCACTAGTAAGGATCTATTTTCCATCATACAAAATCCATGGGCAACTTTGAGAGGGAAAGCAAGAGGGATACTACAGATAACCAGAAGGCCTTCTTCAGTTATGTTAGCAACCTGGTCAGGATCCATCCTCTATGCCCATAGGTAGTACACAACAACAAATATTTCACTGACACCACAGATATTGACAACATTGTGGCAGACAGGTTCAGTGCAGGTGTCACCCCACCCTATCCCCCAAAATAAGGCATAGTTATCCCAGCTGACTGTAACTTCCCTGTCATCACAGATGTCCAGGTGAGAGCCACCGTCAGGACAGCAGAATACACAACATGAATGGGACCTGATGGTATCCCCAGTTGCATGCTACATAAACTCTGACAGGAGCTAAACACACATATAGAAGTGCTATGTAACACTAGCCTGACTACAGGATATGTACCTGTACACTGGCGCACAGCAGCAGTGGTTCCTCTCCACGAAGGAGGCACCTCAACATACCAATACAATACAACACAATACATTACATTACAATATAATACTATACAATATGCTATTGCCCCTGGGACTACAGCAGCGTACTGTTCTGCTACCCTGACCATTGTGACACATGTGGTGTGATGGTACCTGCTGCTGTCACACAGTTACACAGGGTGACTCATATGGCATATTACCTATCTGACTAACATTCAGCAGGGGTATGTGTGACATGTACTCATGAGGAGTCTTGCTTCTTAACACTGTGTGGTTTATTGCAGGGCATGTCTTATCTGTGGGTAGGAACTCTTACCTCCACATGTGCACTCTATTGCAGTGGTACGGACGACACACAACAGACATTTAGGTTGTGGATGGTGTGAGGTGTTACTATGGTTGTTGGACATCTGTCATGGGTGTGACTTACATATGTAAATCCGGGAGTGGTAACCTCTATGTGGGTAGCATATGTGTACTCTGTGGTGTTGTCAGTCACTGTGAATTGGTAATGTGTTTGTGTGCATTGTCACAGTGTTGTACATGTCACTGTGTCCTTCTCCATATCTGTAGCTGTCATGTGAGGTCCATACCATGGCATCCATTATGTGGTGTGGAGGGGTACACCGACCTACATGTCCATAGCTGACAGACCATGTCCGCTGACACATACCATGTGCAGGTATTCCAGGGATAGTGTGCCACTGTGAATATCATTGGGGCCACTATTGTACACATTTATGACCCTGTTCACCCCTGACACATGCAGTGGTGGGCAGCCAATCACATATCAGGTGGTTACTGGTGTAGGTGATCTGGAATGTGGTATGGTACACCGGTTTTGACACTGGTGTTCACTCCATGCCTTTGTCACCAGGCACCTGTTGCAATACATCTGTACACATGTGCCTCACTCAGAATTTATATACATCTCTCTCTCTCTCTCTCTCTCTATATATATATATATATATATATATATATATATATATGTGTATATAGATATATCTATATGTATATATATATATATATATATATATATATATATATATATATATATATATATATATATATATATATACATATGTATGTCCGTATACATATACACATATATATTGATGTACATATATTGCTATAGATGTGGAGGGGGGGGCACAGAGGGGGTGTGAGTGACAGAGGGGGTGGGACAGGCTGTGTTGCAGGTTGTCATATACAGTCATACCTGTAGGTAGTCAGATCAGTCTGTCTATGTATATGTATCTACATATATCTATATCTGTATGTGTGCATTACATAGATATGTTTGTACACTATTCTATCTACATCTGTCTATGTATTCCTACATGTCTCTCTCTCTATGTATGTATACATATATGCATATCATATATATATATATATATATATATATATATATATATATATATATATATATATATATATATATATACACATACATATGTTGACATACATACGTATCCATATGTTAGACAGGTATATCAACATATTTGTCTACCATACTGTATACACACACTAACATACTGCTAAACATACATAACTGTGAAACCTACTTTGTACATGGCACTACAACCTACAATCAACCAACATTGATATGTGCACATAGATGCTCTCACATACAAATGTATGTACAGCCTTCACTGATAGTTGCTGTATGTCCCCTGCCCTTTACACATCTTCATATACATATGGATACAGACCAATGACGATATGGAGGGTTCACAGTATGTAGACCTTTATAGTATTACTTTACATTACCTGTGTTTGTCACAGCTGCTTGTGTTGCCGTCTGGTTCTCTGTCCTGCTGCTCCACTTCCCAGTTGTCAGCTTTCAGGTAGCTGTTGCTGAACAATTTGTTTGTGTCTGCTTAATTGCAGTTTTCTCTGTCTCTGTCTCTGTCTCTCTCTCTCTCTGTCTGTCTCTCACGTCCTTCTCAGGGTGCAATGAAAGTATTGCATGTGTGGACTGGGAGTACAGCACACTTTTGTAGGTATCTGCATATGCCCATGTGATGGCCTCTGCACCAATTGTTCGCCAGCATTTGCTAATTGCATGCAGCCAGTTGTTCATAGGTTCATAGGTTCATACTAGGCTATCTGCCTAGAGCATTTATAAGCCTAGCCAGAGTGTGTGTGGCTTTCACCACCCCTTAGGATGAGAATACTACGCACTTTTAGGGTTTAGTTTACTGTGCCTCTGTCTAGTAGTGACACAGAGATGACCCCCGGGGTAAACCTACGATCTCCCATCCACTCGTCAAGATTTCTCTTGAATAGAGTTAGTGAGGGGCTCTGCCTAACATGGATTGGGATTCTGTTCCAGAGTGTAGGGAGCCTCTGGGTTATGAATCTGTCCCTCCAGCACGTCCTATTTATTTCTGTGTTGAGGTTTAAGTCTCTTGCTCTCATGGCTCTGATGGATTTGGATTTTCTGAGGTGGAGCATGTCCATTAATTCAGGATTGGACATGGCCTTGTACATCAGGCACAGATCACCTCTGAGTAGGCGGTATGCGACTGAATAGAGCTGGAGTTTTTTCAGTCGGGCAGCATATGACATATGTTTAAGACCCTTTATCCTCTTGGTGAGGAACTTTTGGGGTCTTTCCAACTGCTGCAGGTGTCGGGTAAGATACATCCCAAATGGGGCATTGTACTCAATCATTGGCCTGATAAGAGAAGAGTACAGGGGCACAATGACCTCTCTTGATCTAGATGTGAAACCCTTCATGATAAGGTGGGCAATATAGAAGGTCTTCCTAACCACTTTGGCAATGTGAGTGTCAAATGAGAGGTTACTGTCAACCTGGGTCCCTAGGTCCCTCATTACCTCTTCCGTACTTAATGGATTACCACTTATGTGGTAATTTGTGGGTACCTTGTTTTTCTCAAAGGGAATGACTATACATTTTTTGGCGTTCAGCTTAAGGCCATGGCTCTGGCACCAATTATCTGTTTCTATGAGGCCTCTCTGAAGGATGTTTGTGTCCGCTGGAGTATCAATTATGGTGCCCAGTTTGCAGTCATCTGCGAACTTTGTCAGCCACAATCCTCCTATGTTTGCCTGTACCTCGGAAAAATAAATGCCGAACAAGAGGGGTCCCAGGACTGAGCCCTGTGGGACACCACTTGTGACTGGCTTAGAGTCTGACATAGCCCCAGCAATTCTGACCCTGTGGGTTCTGTCCTTGAGCCAGTTTGCAACCCATCTTGTGACATATGGGTTTACATTTAAGCTGGTGAGTTTGTCTATGATGCCCGAGTGGGGTATGATTTGTGAGTTGTGTACTGATTGCTGTTCTCACTGTGATTTCAGAACAGTGCTATAAAAAGGTATGTGAGATAGGCGTAGCCCTTTCAGATTTTAAGGCCAGGGACCATGCTGTTATGCTGTGGACAATGTTCTGTGAGTGTAAAGGTTGGTATCTCTCTCATATTTCCAGGTGTGTTGTAGATTAACATTCCTCCATTCATTTCTCCAGTTTCCTGTACTAACTGTGTATGTACACTGACACCTACAACTACTACTACTGTTAATGTGTGTGTGTGTGTGTGTGTGTGTGTGTGCTTTCCTTTCACTTTTGCTTGCACTTTGTTGCTAAGGCTTCAATAGTTGCCCTTTACAGTCACTACGTGTATGCCTGCTAGGTGTCTTGACTGTAGTGTGCTGCTGTAGCTTTCCTATTTTCCATGTACATTCACACCTTGGAATGCTTGCTATATCTGCTAGGGTGTTACAGCATGCAGTGTGGTCTGGCCATGGTGTGGGCCTTGACATCTATTAGGGTATCTGAGTATGCTGCTGAGCAAGCCCCAGAGACTTTCAGGTCCATCTGTTATGTGCCTCATGGAATGGTACATATCAGTGGGGTACACCTATTAAAATGTCTGGTATGCTGCAGTTGTGACTGTGGGTTAGAATGAGCATATGTATTACTACACTTTTTCTGCCATGCAAGTGATGAATACTTTCAGGACTCCATAGTTACCATTGCATGTGTTACACCTTTCTGCCTACTGTTTGTACATTTCACATGGGGTCTGTGGGGCATCCCTGTAAGTCATTCACTGTTGCTATGTCTAGGCTCTTAACTATTCAAATATGATGATGTCAGACCTGTCATGTGTACAGATATTTGCAGGTTGTCCACATTTCTGCCTCATATTTTGGTCAATATCTCATGCACATCTTTTTCTGGCAAGTCACTCTGGGCTCAAGTCAGAATATGGTGACAAACATTCAAGTTTCAGACTGCATACCCTTCCAAACATCCCACAAAGTGCAGACCCTGTTACTCTCTGAACTGTCTGTGTTTGTTGTAACATTATTTGTAATGTGTCCCTGGTTTTGGTCCTTTGCTCCACATATTTTATTACTTGGTCCAGATGTGTTCCTGTAAGAGGTTGTGGGGTATGGGCAGTGCTTATCCTGCTGTGAGTATGTGTGTGGCTTGTAAGGTGCTATAGTGACATTATTACCTACTAGCTTCCAACTAGCATGGCTGTTTCTGTTCACACACTACTATTATGGAAATCCACTAGTTTTGATAGTAATTCTAAATGGCATGCTTTGTGTACTACACATCTATATTCCCTTTACATTCATTCCTACTATTACATGATATATTTATTTTAGCACAATGTTCTTGTATAAGAGTCATGGCTTAGTGGTAAGTCATGCAGACTACTGTTTCCTGGGTTCGGGACTCACAGTGGGATTTTATTTTGCTTTTGAACTGAGTGCAGGACCTGTCAATCAAAGTGACTAAGGCACTTTTAAGCAGTTGTGACCGGGTTAGTGCTGGTTTGCGCGGAGCTCACACATGCGCACTGGCGGTTAGCTCCGCACACAAGCACACCGATTACAACCGCTTAAACGTTTACTCTTGCACACCCGTGCTATTTTCTTTGAAAGAAAAGAAAATGGGGAGACAGGAAAGTGGTGAAAAAGGGGTCACAAAGAGGGTAAGACAGTAGGGAAACAAGCTTGGGATGTGCAGGAGGGATGTAAGTAAGGCCCATAGCTGCCCATTTCTTCATCAGCAACAGCTGTGCATATGTATGTAATTTGGTGTGACATTTGAAACCTTCCACCCCTGAGAGAGGTGTCAGGACAGCAATAATACTTGTTGTACAGCCAATTGTAATTGATAGGTTCCATGTCCAGTAGACATGTGTGCGGAATGGGCAGCTATGTATGGGGCGTAATTTTTTGTGGGTACAGAGTGCCCTTTTTTTTTTCCAGGTGAGAGTGGTATGTCAGGTGAAGGAAGTCGGTACAGCTGGGGAGGTAGGTTGGGTAGGTAAACAGACAAGACAAACAAGACGCATACAGGGACGGTGTATGACACGTGTGGGGGGGGGTTACACAATTGACGGGGATGGAGGTATGGATATCCAGAGCTCATGAGCCCACAGATGGCAACAGTGGAACTGATATCCCCACCCATAGGCATTTGCCACTGTTCCTTCACTGCCCAGGATGGGGCTGTGCTGGGGGCTGTGTAGGCGGGGCAACAGGCATGCCCGTTAGTTGCGTCACCCGTGCCTCGAGCTGGCGTAGGGTCTCGAGAACAGAGTCCCGAATCTCCCTACGCACCACAGTCCGAACACTACGGAGGGTGAGTGGTGGTTCTCCTCCGGCCACACTTGCAGAGGGGGGGCGAGCCCCATCTCCTGCAGTGCTTCCACCCACAGGTGGCACAGGGCCACCGGAGGAGGGTCCGGACTCGGCACTAGTGCCAGGTGCACTCGCCAGCTGAGGTGGGAGAGGTGGGTCCGCTGGAACCCGCCTTCCCTGTCATACTATGTTTTGCATTATGTCATGACAGTTTGGGTTAGTGACATATAATACCATTCACAATTAGTTGTAACAGCATGCATTAGTATTCCCATTAAACAAACACCCAGATATTCACACCATTGAACAGCGTGCATAACACATGCATAATTTGAACAGAAATACACAGTCCAACAACATGCAGGGTTAATTGATGGCAACAGGCCATCAGGTGTGGATGTATGAACAGGGCAGATGCATCAACAGACATGCAAATATATATGACCCAACAGGACAAACGTCCAGGGTGTTAATTGTGATTGCACATACCATTTTCACGTGGAATGGGTTATATGTGGTTATAGGGTGGGGTGAAGAAAGTAATATTAACACCTTGAATAACAATACATATGCTGTACATTTCTAATAGCTACAGTTATATACACACTACTGTTCTAACTACAGTTTCCTATATGATAACTATTTCAACTTGGTGATAGGACTGTTACTGCAACATCAATATACATTTTATGGTTCTTCATACACATTCATATCTAGCTTTGTTCAGCTACATCATCCTGCTACATTTGCTTTATATAGCTGTAGACAAGTGTGGATGTTTGGTATATCAGACAAACATCCTATCTGCATATTGCAGACTGAGAGCAACATATCCTGATTTTGGGATACACATTCCAGATGCAGCAAGACTTTGAACAGATTTTGCTGTTTGGTTTTGAATCTGACATGCATTTCATTCTGTCTTGACTGCAGTGTACTTTATTCAGGGGTTATTACTACTGTATTGCTGGATTCATAACGCTTTCTCACACTCTCTCACTTGCTTTCATTTTACTATTCAGGATGGTACTTCTAGGCTTTATTGACATGTTTTACCAGTAGTTATTACAATCCTTTCCAGCAGTCTCACTTCTGTCATGTTTCAGTATTTCCACAGGGATATATTTCACACATGTGATTTCATCATCTTCTGCAGCTATACTTTTCAGCCTGCTGCAGGTTGTGTACTATTTTCTTACAGGCAGGGCATTTTTATTTCAGAATATATGTCGGACAGTTTCATGTTTAGATTAAACTTACAGGCTGGAACACACTTTTGTAATCAAGCAATACTTGCATACACTTTCACACTGTTACTTGCAGATTTTATTCCTTACTGACTACACTGCACTCTTTTGCTGACTGCCATACTTTTATATTTCTTTACAGTTACTGGTAGTGGATTACTGACCTGCCTGGTGGCGCAACCGCACCAGCCTATCGCTATAGGCTCTGCGGTTCGCAGAAGGGACACCTGCAGCTGTAATATAAATGAAGTAATATTGGAATACACATCTCCATAATATCAGCTAGTTTAATTTCTTACATAGATAATTAAATGTTACTTACTCAGTAGTGGGGCGTTGGGTGTTTGCTGGGCCTTCTGGATCCAAAGGTTCAGTTGGTCCTGCTTGCGTCTCTTCAGGTCCGCATGGTGGTGACGGACCTGCTCACCAGTCCTTGGAATCCCTGTGGCACTGGTGAGATCATGAGCCAACCGGTCCCACGCCTCAGCCCTGTATGCTCCCCAGAGGACCTGGCCCTGCATGAGTTGGGCCTCATGATTATGGACTAGGAGCCAGACCATGTACCTGGACTCCTCAACACCCCACCTCTGTGCTCGAAAGCGACTACCCTCTCCTACTCCTGTCATTCTGCCTGCAGGTCAGTTCTACAATCGTTTATGCTGTGTATTCCCGCCTATGGGGCTTATATAGTCTGTTTTTCCCGCACATATCTGTGATTGGCCATTTTGAAATTGTATCAACTTCAGTAAACCTGCATTGTCATTCTCTAGTTTGTATTCATTCCTATATATTACCTATTATTGCATTTACAGGTACTGCTGTCATGGCTTAGTGGTTCTGTACCTTGACTATGGTGTATAGTATTCTGGGTTCGAACCTGGCCACTGCTTTTTATTTTTCATGACTGTCTAGACATGCTGAGGGGTGTGTCTGTGTAAAGGCAGTTTTGATACGGCTTGCTCAACGTTGCCCGTCGGTTAGCTTGTTTGCGCGGTGCGCAGCTCCGCGCAAACAGGGTATGCTGCTTTAAGCTTCATTTGGCTATTGGCACGCATATTACGCTCAGCTCAGTTAGGGGCACATAGATTTAGCATGTTAAACCACTGCTCAGCTATGGGCACTCATTTTGCACCAGTTAAACCACTGCTCATCTACGGGCACATGCACTCACTCTGTTAAACTGTAGCTCAGCTATGGGCATATCTGGCATTTTTTCTTCTTTTGTTACCTCACATGTCTTCAATATAAATGGGCTATTTCATTACATTTTACATAACTTGTGGTTTTATGTGTACATATTTGTCAGGGACTTGTTTCCTGCTTATTTTGCAAAAAAAAAAAAAAATTGGTGTTGTGGGGGCTTGAACCATGAATGCCTACTCTTCAGCCAACATCTCTACTGCTACGCTATTGCTTCCTGGCTTATTTTGCATATTTAGTTCTTATATGCTTTCCCACTGACTGCTAACTGTAGCTGCACTACGGGCACGCCAGCATAACGAGCACTCACGGTTAAACATCTTTACAATTTAAAAAATATATATAACATGTTCATTTATATATATTTTATGTTCATAGTCTGTTTGGGCATGTGTTGTGTTGTGTTTATTCACATTTCCGTGGACTCTGTTGTGGGTGTTTACTTTGGGCACTTTTACACTTCTGGGGCGTGTCCGCTTGCAGGGCTCAGCCTACGGACACACCCCCTACTGTCTTACACGGACCGTGTTAGACTTAGGTGTGATTCAGCATGCTCTCATGAATATGCAAAGCATGCTGACATCACTCCGTTTAACTGCAGCCTCCGTGTAAGAGTTATAACTCTTACACGGAGGCTTCGTGAATTCTGGGGATATAGATACATTCTCCACTACTATTAATAATCAACTTAAACAAGAGAGAAGGCAGTATCCCACCATATGAAAAAATGTAAACTAACCCTGTGTTTAGAGAGAATGTTCAGCATTAGCCAACAAGCATTATTAAAAGCATTGCAGAATAAATAATAAAGTAACATATCCCAAATGTCGGATAAGTTGCCTATTTTTTTTTTTGTTTGATTATACTACTACTACTTTTTATTGTGTCCTGCTTATTTAATACTGTATTTTAATACTGTAAACTAAACTGCACTGCACTGTAACATATCCCAAATGTCAGATAAGTTGCCTATTTTTTTTGTTTTTGTTTGATTGTACTACTTACTGCACTTTTTATTGTGTCCTGCTTATTTAATACTGTATTTTAATACTGTAAACTAAACTGCACTGTTTGCACTGTATTTGTCTGCCTTACTGTGCCTGTTAAATTATATACTGCTGCTGTTTTTACTGTTTGCAAAGCTTTTCTTTTTTTGCTAGTTCACTGTTTGCAAAGTAATTGTTGCTATTTTTCAGTGTTTGCAAAGCAGTGTTTTAAATAACTGATTTGTTTGCTGTTTCAAACATTCTTATAGGTTCATAGGTTCATAGGTATGTAACAGGCTAATGACCCTGGAGCCTTTACAAGCATAACCCATAAAAGTGCCCTGGCATCATGCTGCCTGACATTAGTTCCCAGTGCCTCTATCAAGCAGAGCCACTGGAGTGAACTCCGGGGGTGAACTTTCTGTTTCCCATCCACTCATCAAGATTCCTCTTGAAGAGGGCCAGTGAGGTGCTCTGCTTGACATGCATGGGAAGTCTGTTCCAGAGCATGGGTAGTCTCTGGGTTATGAACCTGTCCCTCCAGCTTGTTCTGTTAATTGTGGTAATGAGGTTGAGGTCTCGGAACTGTGTGGTGCGGAGGGATTGGGATTTCTTTAGCAGTAGCATTTCTAACAGAGCTGGGTCAGACATGGCTTTGTAAGTCGATCAGAGATTGTCTCTTAGTAGATGATATGAGACAGAGAATAGCTGGAGTTTTTTTGAGTCTGTCCATGTAGGACATGCATTTAAGGCCTAAGATTCTCTTCATGAGGTACATTTGTGGCCTTTCCAGCTGTTGCTTGTGTCTAGTGAGGTACATTCCAAATGGGAAATTACACTCAATGATTGGCCTAATGGGCGAAGAGTAGAAAGAGATGATGACCTCTTTAGTGTCTCCTTTCTGTTTTCTGCTGTTTAAAACATTTTTAGTGTCTCACTGCTGTTTTTTTCTGCTGTTTAAAAGATTTTTAGTGTTTCCTACCTAAATCAGTGTAGCTAGCAGGTGTAGCATAGTACAGAAACAGATTTGTTGCATCTGAGTCTGTTTGTAGTGACTGATGTATTCTAAGCACATTTTCCAAGCCATCTTTGATAAGAAGGGGCCCTCTGCACCCTTGTGAGAGAAGTGTGCTGATTGGAACCTGTCTGGTGAAGGATGATTGGTATAGGGGTTGGAGTATTCACTCTCATTGGTTCTTTTGAGTTTTTAAAATTTTTTTTAAGTTTTTAGCTCTGGTATTTAAGCCCCACATTTGAGCAGGTTTCTACTTGTTTGTGTGTTGCACAGCATTGCACACTGCGGCCCAATTGTGCACCTTAGAAGGACAGATGATTTTGACAATTTTCCCTTAGATACAGCTGTAGTACATTAGTGTGATGCTCATCTTTACTACATCTCCGTCTAAGAAGTATTGCTAGTGATCTGGGACCTATTAAACCACCAGCCAAAAACCCCTGTCAGAAATACCTATCTGCAGTGCACCTCCTAGATCAGTCCTGAAAGCACCCCCTTTGTAATAACAGTTATTCAATCCTAGCATTATGGACAGGTGGACTACCCTTGTTTCTCCTGCCAGCCTTGTTGACTTGGATCTCCTGAGGCAGTGTAGCAACTGCCTTATGTATACTGACAACCCTCTACTAATAACTCACTCTAATACAGAGTACTAGAGATGTATCTACACCAAGAATCTTGAATCCCTGCTCTCTCGCACTCGAAGCAGTAATACTGAAGAGGTTGTCAACTCACTCTCCACTACTCATGCACATAATACCACTACTCATGCACATAGTACCACTACTCATGCACGTAGTACCACTACTCATACACATAGTACTACTACTCATACACATAGTACCACTACTCATACACATAGTACCACTACTCATACACATAGTACTACTACTCAAACACATAGTACCACTACTCATACACATAGTACTACTTACTACTCATGCACATAGTACCACTACTCATACACATAGTACTACTTACTACTCATGCACATAGTACCACTACTCATACACATAGTGCTACTACTCATACACATAGTACCACTACTCATACACATAGTATCACTACTCATGAACATAGTACTACTACTCATACACATAGTACCACTACTCATACACATAGTACTACTACTCATACACATAGTACCACTACTCATACACATAGTATCACTACTCATGAACATAGTACTACTACTCATATACATAGTACTACTACTCATGTACATAGTACTACTATTCATACACATAGTACTACTACTCATACACAAAATACTACTACTCATACACATAGTTTTCATCCAACAAATAAATCAACATACCTGAACATTCTCTCAAAAAATTACGGAAACACCAGAGACCTCCAAAACAAAAGACTGCTTCAACTAACACAGTTCCCAAAGCAACCTCCAATGCCCTGGATCAACTTATCCACACCCTCACCAGGGGCAACAATATCCTAGATCTAGTCATTACCAGCATGAGTGACCGGTGTTCCACATCTGAAGTCAATGCCTCATTGGTCCGATCTGACCATAAGCTAATCACAGTAGATATCCACATCCTGCCCCCACCCCCCATTAAGGAAACCATGGTAAAAAATTTCTCTAAAGCCAACTTCATGCTTCTTAAGACAGAAGCGGTGAACTTCAGGACACCCATGCAGATGGACAATACAGTTACGACTACTGAATCCTACACAATTGCACTTTATAAGCACTTACACGACTGCATGGATCGTGCTATCCCAAACAGAACCAAAACGCTATCCTCCAAAAAAAGGAAGCCAATCTGGTTCATAGGTTCATAGGTTAGTACTAGGCTATCAGTCCTAGGGCCTATACAAGCCTAGCCATAACAATTCCCTGAATATTTTTTCCCACGTTATTTACTTTCCTGGACCCCTGTCTAGCAGGGCGACTGACGTGATCCCTGGGGTGAATTTCCTTTCTCCCATACAATCGTCAAGGTTCCTCTTGAAGAGGTTCCAAAGAGGCACTCTGCTTGACATGTATGGGCAATCTATTCCAGAGTCTGGGGAGTCTCTGGGTCAGGAACCTATCCCTCCAACATGTTTTGTTTATTGTGATGACAAGGTTTAGATCCCTGGAGCGTGTAGCTCTGAGGGATTGGGATTTCTTTAAGTGTAGCATGTCCAACAGCTCTGGGTTTGACATGGCCTTGTATGCTAAGCAGAGATCGCCTCTGAGTAGACGATATGCGACAGAGTATAGCTGGAGTTTTTTAAGGCGGTCAGCATAGGCCATCTGCTTTAGGCCTGTGATTCTTTTAGTGAGGTATTTCTGAGGCCTTTCCAGTTGTTGCAGATGTCTTGAGAGGTACATACCAAATGGGGCATTGTATTCTATAATGGGTCTAATGAGGGATGAGTACAGTGGGACAATGACCTCCTTTTTGGTGGTCCTCTGCCATAAACAAACTGTACAACAGAAGGAAGAAACTGCTGCAAAAGAGACTAAAATCCCATGAGTGGAGGAGCTCCATGGTCAGCCTCAGTAAGAAGCTGCGATTCCTGATAAAATCCTCCAAAGCTAGTTACGAAAACAAAATCACCACTGATTCTAAAGACAAACACAAAACATTCTATAGCTATGTCAAGAATCTCAATGGCAACACTCAGATCTGCTCTGAGTTACAGCACAATGGCACTAAATATACAGACCCAACTGATATTGCCAATATCCTGGTAGATAGGTTCAGTGCTAACTTTACCCCCTCTCACTCCGTAAAGGGCCCATCTCTATACTGGAAGAATGCAAAGTTTCTGTAATCACGGCTGCACAGGTAAATACCACACTCTCCAAAGTGAAGAACACAGCATCCATGGGACCAGACAACATCTCAGGCTGTGTTCTACACGAACTACAGAACGAACTGGCACCTGACCTAAGTACCATGTTCAATCATAGCCTCACCTCAGGCTTTGTGCTCGCTGAATGGTGCACAGCAATGGTTATCCCACTCCACAAGGGGGGAGCCACCACGGACCCCGGGAACTACTGCCCCATTAGCCTGATGAGCCTGGTCTGCAAGGCCATGGAACATATCATCATGGAACTTATAAACAAAGACACTGGTAATCTCCAAACTCTGGACCCCACCCAGGTCGAGTTTGTAAAAGGCAGATCATGTCTCCTAAACCTGACAGACTTCTTTGAAGCAGTCACCAAAGCCGTAGAAGAGGGTAAGGTGGTTCACACAGCCTATCTAGATCTTCCCAAGGCTTTCAACACCAGCCCCCACTCTGGAATTATAGATAAACTCACTAAACTAGGTATAAATCCCTATGTCACAAGATGGGTTGCCAACTGGCTCACTGACAGAACCCACACTGTGAAAGTAGCAGACTCCAAATCTGACTTCAGACCAGTGACAAGTGGCGTACCACAGGGTTCAGTCCTGGGTCCTCTCCTGTTTGGTATCTACTTCTCTGAAGTACATGCTAACACAGAATGTCTTTGGCTAATGAAGTTTGCAAATGACTGCAAACTAGCTGCCATAATCGAAACTCCTAATGATGTCGACATGCCTCACTGAGACAGATGCCTGGTGTCAAAGTCATGGCCTCAAGCTCAATGCCAAAAAGTGCATTGTCATCCCCGTTGGTAAAACCTCTGTACCCATGAACTACAACATAGGCAGTAGTATACTTAACACTGAAAGTGTGATAAGAGACCTTGGGACACAGGTGGACAGTAGTCTCTCCTTTGATAATCGCATCACCACAGTAGTCAGGAAATCCTTCTACGTGGCGCACCTCATCACAAAAGGTTTCTCATCCAGAAAAAAAGAGGTCATTGTTCCCCTCTACTCATCACTCATTAGACCCATTATAGAGTACAATGCCCTGTTTGGTATGTACCTCACAAGACATCTACAACAACTGGAAAGGCCACAGAAATACCTCACAAAGAGGATTACCGGCCTCAAACAGATGCCCTACACAGACCATCTCAAAAAACTCCAGCTTTACTCTGTCACATATTGCCTACTCAGAGGTGATCTCTGCCTACCATACAAAGCTGTGTCAAACCCAGAGCTGTTGGACATGCTCCACTTAAAGAAATCCCAATCTCTCTGAGCTACATGCTCTAGGGACCTAAACCTTGTCACCATAATAAACAGAACATGCCGGAGGGATAGATTTCTGTCCCAGAGACTTCCCATACTCTGGAATAAACTGCCTATCTATATCAAACAAAGCTCCTCATTAGCACTCTTCAAGAAAAATCTTAATGATTGGATGGGAAATAGGAAATTCACCCCGGGGATCACTTCTGTTGCTCTGCTCGACAGTGGCATAGGAAATAATTTTCTTGTGTGACAAAAGCCAGGGTACCTTTTTGGCTGGGCTTGTATAGGCCCTAGGGCTGATAGCCTAGTACCTACCTATGAGCCTATGAACCAAGACACATAGCAACATCAGTGTCTCACCTATAAAGTCCTTAAGGTGTAACACTCAAAAAACTATTTTTTTTGTCATTGGAGACTCCATAGCGAGACACAGGTCTGTCCCACTCATTAGGTTAGATAAGGAGAAACTCACTGTCAGCTGCCTCTCCGGTGCCAGGATTTGTCAGTTCACACATGCACTTAGGCCTCTCAGCGACAAGTACCATTATGACTCTGTCATAGCTCATGTTGAAATGAACGACCTGAGATGTAGCTCACTGGACTATATGAAAAGAGACAAAATTGAGCTTTCCAAGTATGTGTCCTAGGAAGGTATGTCTCTAGCCTTGAGGAGTACATTACCCTCACCTAGAATTATGCCACAGTATAAATAAAAAAATGATCAATTTGAACAACTGGCTTTGTTTTTGGTAATTCAAAGGAGATCCGCTTTCCGTCAGCCTGGGATGACATTGCCAACAATCCTCATTGCTTTTCCAGAGATGGTTTGCACCTTGCACCACTAGGTTTTCAGCTGCTGGCATAGGCTCTTGCCTACCCCATAGTGTCTTTTTTAGGCAAGGTCTCAAAAACAAAATTGCTGACATGAAAATTGCCAACCATAACAAAGTAAGGGTTATGCTGCTAAATGCTAGGAGCGTAAACCAAAAACTGCATACCCTGAAAGGACTTCTCTCACTGGAGGATGTAGATGTCTGTGCAGTCACAGAAGCCTGGTTCAAGGTCTCAGAGAGTACTCCAGCCATTTAAGGCTAGAATGCCTTCTGCACCTTCAGACTGCAAAATGAACGTGTGAGAATCACAGGAGGCACTGTTGCTATCTATATTAGGGATAAATTCACCTCCCAAATAGTTAGATTGGACAACTCCATGGAGTTTACTCCAAGTTCAGATTACTGTGGGTAAGACCCCCATTCAAGTCATAGCTAGTTATAGATCCCCTCCATGGATCATGATGCTTACGAGGCCTACTTGACCAAACTGGAGCCAATCCAAATATTGCTAAACATTCTGGTCATGGGGGGATTTCAATTATCACATCATCAACTGGGAAACCTACTCTAATTTTAATTCTAAAAATAAAAATTAAAAAGTATTTTAAGAAGAGAAAGGAGCATAGGGTGACATACAAGAATGGAGGAATATATACACAAGTGGATTATATCCTATGCAGGAGGGCCAGTCTAAAGGATATTGGAGACTGTAGAGTCATGACAGGGGAAGTGTAATTAGTCAGCATAGAATGGTGGTCTGTAGGATGACATTGGTGAGCAAGAAGAGGAGGACAAGTGTGAGAGCAGTGCCAAGGATCAAATGATGGAAGTTGAAAAAGGGTGATTATGAGATGGAGTTCAGGGAAAAGTTAAAACAGGCACTGGGGGGCAGTGAAAAGTTACTGAATAGCTGGGTAACTACAGCAGAGATGGTAAGGGAGACAGCTAAAAAGGTGCTTGGTGTGACATCTTGACAGAGGAAGGAGGACAAGGAGACCTGGTGGTGGAATGAGGAAGTACAGGAGAGTATACAGAGGAAGGGGCTGGTGAAGAAGTGGGATTGTCAGAGAGATGAATAAAGTAGACAGGAGTATAAGGAGATGAGGTGCATGACAAAGAGAGAGGTGGTGAAGGCTAAGGATAAGGCATACAGATAGTTGTATGAAAGGTTGGACACTAAAGAGGGAGAAAAGGACTTGTGCCGACTGGCTAGACAGAGGGACCGAGCTAGGAAAGATGGAAAGATGTGCAGCAGGTAAGGGTGATAAAAGATAGTAAGGAAAATGTACTCACAAGTGAGGAGAGTGTGTTGAGCAGATGGAATGAGTACTTTGAAAGGGCTGATGAAAGAAGAGAATGAGAGAGAGAGAGAGAGAGAGAGAGAAGGTTGGATGATGTGGGGATAGTGAATCAGGAAGTGAAACAGATTAGCAAGGAGGAAGTATGGACAGCTATGAAGAGGATGAAGAATGGAAAGACTGTTGGTCCAGATGACATACCTGTGGAAGCATCGAGGTGTTTAGGTGAAATGGCAGTGGAGTTTTTAACCAGATTGTTTAATGAAATCTTGAAAAGTCAGAGGATGCCTGAGGAGTGGAGAAAAACTGTTTTGGTACTTATTTTTAAGAATAAGGGTGATGTGCAGAGCTGTAGTAACTACAGAGGGATAAAGCTGATCATTCACAGCTTGAAGTTATGGGAAAGAGTAGTGGAAGCTAGGTTAAGAAGGGAGGCGATGATTAGTGATTAGAAGTATGGTTTAATGCCAGGAAAGAGCACTACAGATGCGATGTTTACTTTGCGAGTGTTGGAGAAATATAGAGAAAGTCAGAAGGAGTTGCACTGTCTTCGTGAACTTGGAGAAAACATATGATAGGGAGCCCAGAGAGGAGTTGTAGTATTGTATGAGTAAGTCAGGAGTGGCAGAGAAGTATGTAAGAGTGGTACAGGACATGTACGAAGGTAGTGTGGCAGTGGTGAGGTCTGCAGTGGGAGTGACAGACGCATTTAAGCTGGAGGTGGGATTGCATCAAAGATCAGCTCTGAGCCCTTTCTTATTTGCAATGGTGATGGACAGGTTGACAAACGAGATCAGACAGGAAGCCACATGGACTATGATGTTTGCAGATGACATTGTGATCTGTAGTGAGAGTAGGGACCAGGTTGAGGAAATCTTGGAGAGGTGGGGATATGCTCTAGAGAGGTGAGGAATGAAGGTCAGCAGGACTAAGACAGAATATATGTGTGTGAATGAGAGGGAGAATAGAGGAATGGTGAGGATGCAGGGAGTAGAATTGGTGAAGGTGGATGAGTTTAAGTACTTCAGATCAACAGTTCAGAGTAATAGTGAGTGTGGAAGAGAGGTGAAGAAGAGAGTACAGGCAGGGTGGAATAGGTGAAGAAGAGTATCAGGAGTGATTTGTGACAGACGGGTAACAGTAAGAGTGAAAAGGAAGGTCTACAAGAGGGTAATGAGACCAGCTGCGTTGTATGAGTTGGAGACGGTGGCACTGACAAAAAGGGAGGAGTCAGAGCTGGAAGTGGCAGAGTTAAAGATGTTAAGATTTGCACTGGGTGTGACAAGGATGGGCAGGATTGGGAATCAATATATTAGAGGGTCAGCTCAGGTTGGACAGTTTGGAGACAAAGACAGAGAGGTGGGATTGCTTTGGTTTGGACATATTGAGGAGGGATGCTGCGTATATTGGGAAACGTATGCTAAGGATGGAGCTGCCAGGTAAGAGGAAGGCCTAAGATAAAATTTATGGATGTGGTGAGAGAAAACATGCATGTGGTTGATGTGACAGAAAAAGATGCAGAGGACAGGAAGAAATGCAAACAGATAATCCGTTGTAGCGACCCCTAACGGGAACAGTCGAAAGAGAAGAAGAAGAACTGGGAAACTACTCTAGCCCTAATTCACTAGTGCAAAAGCTCCTTGACTTTGTTAACTCAAATGCCCTGGAACAAATTGTTCATACTCCAACAACAGGAACAGACATACTAGATCTGGTACTCACTAACATGTCAAACAGATGTACCACCACAACTGTCAGACCATCATTAGTCAAATTTGACGATAAATCAGTCACCTTTGAACTGGCACTGACACCAGAACTCACAAAGGGTGAAGTCAGACTATAAAACTTCACCAAAGCAAACTGCACCCTCCTAGGGAAGGGTCTATATTATTTTTTTGACAACTTAAGTTGTCAAATGCTAAATGATCGACACCTAGGCGTCGAAGTTTCAAAATCTCGAATGGCCATATATGCAAATTCTTTCCTCAGGAAAGAATTCGCTAGGCAGTCCGCAAATAAAATTAACTTTTCAACCTAAATGTAGTGGGGGGCTGTGCCCTCCACTACCCCCCTAACTAAATATACCATCTCTGAGATAGCTCTACATTGGGGAAAGGGCAAATCCCTGATAACGGCCAAACAAATTCTTTCCCGCGGAAAGAATTTGCGTCTCTGGCCATTCGAGATTTTAAAACTTCGACACTTAGGTGTAGATCATTTAGCATTCAACAACCTAAGCTGTCAAGGAAATAATATAGTCCCCTAGAGAAGGTAGAAATGCCTTCCAAGCTCCACCCCCATCCGTAAGTAGTAACTACACCAAAGCTTACACTAAAGCCCTGTACAATCACTTGTATAAATGTATAGACTTGGCTGTTTCAGACAGAATCAAAGCCAGAGCCCAAAATAAAAACAAGCTACCCTGGTGGACATCCAGCATCAACAATCTTTACAATAAATGTAAAAAGTTGCAGTCTAAGAAAACTAAGGTACGGCCCCAACAATGGATAAGCACCCTCTTCAGCCTCAACAGGCAAATAGGACAACTTGTGATAACCTCTAAGGGTCACTTTGAGCAAAATGTATCAATCACAGCCAAGGATAATCATAAGGCCTTTTTCAGCTATGTATGTATCCTAAAAGATAGAACCCAAACATTTGCCGAACTAGTAACTAACGGTATCACACTCACTGATCCCGCAGTGATAGCAAACCTGCTAGTGGACAGATTTAGTAAAAATTTCACTCCCTTATCCCCACCAAACTTATCACAAACATTGTCCTCAACTTTACCCCCACCCTACATATCCAAAGATTAGGTCACTAAAGCCTTGTGTAAGCAAAAAACAGTCTGTATGGGACCAGATAGCATCGCAAGCTGTCTTCTAAACAAACTAAAACATGAACTAGCATCACCATTAATTAGCCTATTGAATCATAGCCTACCCACTGGCTTTGTTCCTGCAGAATGGAGAACAGCAAGAGTTATTCCTCTCCACAAAGGTGGCTTAGCAACAGACTCAGGGAATTACAGGCCCATAAGCCTGACCAGCCTCATCTGTAAGGCCATGGAACTTATCTTTATGTACCTCATACATAAAGACATATGCAGCCTGCAAACCCTGGATCTGACCCAATTTGACTTTGCCAAGGGCAGATCCTGCCTGTTAACTCTGCTGCATTTCTTTGAAAATGTCATCAGGGCCATTGGCAAGGGCAAATCTGTACACACAGCATCCCTCAATTTGGCAAAGGCCTTTGACACAATCCCACACTCAGGCATTGCCGATAAACTTAGAAAACTGAATGTAAACCCCTTTGTTGTAAGATGGGTTGCCATCTGGCTCACAAACTAGTCACACACTATCACAGTGGGTGACTCCACATCAACCAGCAGACCTGTCCCCAGCAGAGTTCACAAGGGTCAGTGCTGGATCCCCTACTGTTTGGTATATACTTCTCAAAAGTTCAGGCCAAAACTACAGGGCTGGAGCTGAACAGGTTTGTAGATGACTGCAAACTAGGTGCAATTATTGAATCCCCAAATTATGTCAGTATACTTCAGGAGAGTCTTACACAGACCAACGACTGGTGTCTTAGTCATAGTCTCAAACTGAATGCAAAGAAATTCAGCATCATTCCCTTTGGTAAAATCAATGTCCCTTCACACTATCAAATTAACAATACCCTATGAAGTGGTAAGAGACCTGGGATCACAGGTAAACTCTGACTTTAGCTTTGACCACCATGTGTCTACTGTAGTAAGGAAGGCTTTCTATGTAGCACACTTGATTAGCAAATGCATCACCTCTAGAGCAAAGGATGTTATAACCCCTCTATACTCGTCACTAATCAGGCCCATAATTGAGTATAACACCCAATTCGGTATGTACTGTACAAAGCACCTGCAGCAGTCGGAGAGACCTCAGAGGTTTCTAACTAAGAAGATCAAGGGACTCCATCACATGCCTTACACAGACTGACTAAAGTCCCTGTCACTGTACTCAGCATCATGTAGACTTCTTAGGAAGAATTATGCCTGGCTTAGACAGCAATCTCCGATCCAAACCTAATGAATTTGCTGCTCATCTGTAAATCAAACAGGACTAGAGCTACCCATTCCAGGATTTAAATATGGCCTGTGACTTGAGTAGGATGTGCTGGACAAACAGATTTGTCTCCCAGTGACTAATGCAGGTTTGGAATAGGCTGCCAATTCATGTGAAGCAGAACACCTCTATGACAATGCTTAAAAGGAACCTGGATGAGTGGATGGGCCAACATACATTCTTGCCAGGCATAGCACCCACAACCCTCCTGGCCATGGGCAGTTATTACTAAATACAATCCTGGCTATTGACTAGAATATCTATGGTATTGCATTTGGATGAAATGACTAGGCTTGAAATGCCCTCTGGTTTGCAAGCCTGGTACCCTCCTATGATCCTATGATCCATTACAAATAATTGTAATTAACTACCTTATTTACCTATAACAACCTAATCACTGCAACTCAACATGGACAGATATCTTATTTTTCCTCCTTTTGCTCCATTATCTTTCATTCATCATCTCCCTACCACTCAATCAAAACACTTTCTCCCTAGCATTAGGGTGAGGGTAAACTGTGAGGGGCCAGCATTCAGAAAGCCATTGGAGGGTTCAAGATATTTTACTATATGCCATAGTCCTACCACACTCCCGGTAAAATTCTGTTGAGGATATGATATGGGGTGATGGCAGAGGCTGTCCTCTTACTTCTGCCTGGGGTGTTCCCTTCAAACAGCCTTTCACCTCCTAGAGAGCAATGGTTTGCAGCTTTCCCAATCTCTATATCACCTGATGTGCCATCGACAGTGTGCACAACCCTGCACACCCCATGGGGACATAAGCACTCCACAGACCTTCATTAGTTGCCAATGCTGACTGACTTCCTCTTATGTCGTGCCACTGATTGAATCTTGCTTGCATGGGTTTCAGTCAGGACTCTGTCCCTCTGCTGTATACAGCTAGGTTTAATGAAATTACTTCAACGTATTTCCACTAATTGTGGCAATAGACAACCAGCTGCAACATTACTCCTTTATGTCTCCAAAGTATTTGAAGTTATAAACCATTCATAATAACAGATTTATGGTTCTTGAAAAAATGAAAAATGTAATATAAAAAAAGCCATTTTTTTAGAAAACAAAATCAGGACATCCACAGTTATTAGTTATTATAGTTTAAGTTCATTACTATGATTTCATTATAAATTGTTAGTGCATGCATATACTGCCTTTTATATTTTATTAAATTTTTAACAAGATAATTATGGTTGACACAAGTATCCCTTTTCAGGTGCAACTGAGGAGTACTGTCTGGTTAAGTGACTTGCTCAGAATTGCACATTAGGTAAATGGAGGAGAAAGGAATCTAACCAATAATACTAGACCACAGGAAGCATTTTATCATAAGCTCAGAGCCTTAATCCTCTGTACTAACTGCTTTGGCATATTTGCAATTATTTTTAACATATATATGTTTACACGTGCACACACACACACACACACACACACACACACACACACACACACATTTTTTTTTTTTTTTTTACTTGGTTAGGCTGAATGAGCCTGACAACTGGCCCTTTTTTGGCAGATGCTTAGGGAAAAAAGGTTCCATTAACTGAAAGAGTAAGTACATCACAGAAGTAAAACACTGCATAAATATATAACGCCATTTCTAATATTACAGTAATGAGCATTACAGCAAGATCTTATTTGCATTTTTGTATTTGCATGCAGAATGCTCAGCAACGCAAAATGATAGCATCACAAGTAATAAATACAAAATAAAAATGCAGGCTGTGGTGAATAACTGCTGTGACACAAGATCCGAAATTCCATGAAAATCTTGTGATTTTCCAAAACTTAAGTTTTTTCCAGAAAAAATGTACTTTTTCCAGCAGAAATAGAAAATACTGTCCCAAACGATCAACAGATTATGAACAAACAGAAACTGTTTATCTGGAGTGACGCAAAAATATCATCATTCAGATCTTATCTCAAAGACTGAATACAGACTGCTGGCACAATGTTCATAGGTTCATTGGCATATACAAGGCTAACGACCACCAGTGACTTTATACGACTAGTCGCACAACCCAACCCTACTGTGTTCCTATGTAACATAGGCATCTATTTGCAGGCTTATGTTAGTTAGGAAGTTGCTAAAGGTTTAGAGGGGTGGAGGAGTATGTTAGTTAAGAAATATGTACTGTTGACTTCTGTCTATCAGAGACATGGGGGGCCAAATGGGGGGGTGAATTTTCAATATCCCCTCCATTGGTCAAGGTTACGTTTGAATAGGGCTAGGGAAGGACTCTGCTTCACATGGATGGGGAGCCTATTCCAGAGCATGGCAATCCTTTGAGACACATATCTGTCTCACCAGTATGCCCTATTTATGTTGCTAGCAAAGTTTAAATCCTTGTATCTAGTGTTTCTTGTGGTATTCATTTTGTGGGTGTGCAAAAGTCCATCAGAGCTGGATCTGAGGATGCTTTAAATGCCAGGCATAGATCACTGTCAGTAATCTTCTGGAGAATGAGTAAAATGATAGCGGTTTAAGATGATCTGTATAAGATGATGTGTTAATATCCTGGATTCTCTTGGTGAAGAACCTCTGAGGTCATCTAACTGTTACATGTGCCTGGTTAGGTACATGCAGAAAAATATATTCATTTCAATTATGGGCCTGATAAGGGCCAATTAAAGTGGTAATATAACTTTCATAGACCTGGATGCCATAGCCTTACCTATAATTATCTGACAGAATGATTTTCTTACTGCCTTGGTTACATATTGGTCAAAGCCAGATTACTGTCTACATGTGTTCCCAAGACTTTAACTGTTGGGTCAACTCTCAGGGGTAACTTATTGTTGGCATAATTAATCTGGCTGTACATTTTCCCCAAAAGGCACTATAATGCACTTCTTGACACTGAGTTTTAATTTGTGGCATTGGCATCAGTCATTTGTCTGTGTTAGATGCTCTTTCAGGATACAAGTGTTCTGAGGGGACTCTATGATAGCTTTTAGTTTGCAGTTTTCTTTAAACTTGGTGAACCAGAGGCCCATCACTTTAACCTTGACCTATGACAAGTAGATGACAAACACTGAGTGGACCAACACTGAGCCCTGAGGTACTCTGCTGGTGACCAGTGTGTTGGTAGAGGTGGTCTCACTAATTTTGACTTCTTGGGTCCTGTGAGTCAACTGACAATACAAAACATTATGCAGGTATTTATGCCTACTTTGGTGAGTTTCTCAACATTGTCTGCATGAGATATTGTATTGAAAGCCTTGGCTAGCTACAAATGGGTTCAGAGGGGCATTTAATTTTGACAGCCAATAGGATGCAGTTTGCATTAGAATAGTTCTTAACTTTTACAGGTTTTGTTGGGTTTTTCAAGATGATTTTTATTTTGAAGGAGACAGCTTTCTGGTCCAACTTGACCAGTGCTGAAGTGACACAAAGGGGGTAGGGGATGTAGCACTATCCATATTGGTGATTACCTAGTGGTCAAGTATTTTTAAACCTCCGGTTGGAATGTGCACTGTCTGGTCAAGGGAATTTGTGTTAATAAAGTCAAGGAAACACTGTACCTGCAAGTATTAGGCAGTGTATGTTTCCCAGTCCATAGAGTGGTAGTTCTAGCCTATCATGAATAGGGCATTTCATTGGATGGTGAATGCCTCCATTAGGTCTACGTACTTGTTATGGCATTCTTGGGGCACATATCATTACCCATAGCTTATTAGGATATTGCAAGGGACTTTATCTATCATGATTTCCATGTGGATGAACTACAGGGCATCATCCTGTTTAAGCAACATGTAGATAGAGGAACCTACACCTTTAATCCTTGTTTGTTCAGATGATGGTCCACATATGTGGAAGGTACTGAAACCCTGCACTGCCAGAGTACCTTCTGGGGCTATAAACCATGTTTCATTAATGGCAGAGTTGTCTGTATTGTCTAGAGTGAGGAGAGGTTGCAGGGTGGGGAGTTTCTTGTTAAGGCTCCTAGCTTTGAGCAGTAAAATCTTTAGGTTTTTATGGGTTTTATTTGCTAAGTTGGTAGTTTTACAATGTGACATGACCAAAATAGGCTCTATGTGGTTGGATAAAAAGTTTTAGGCAATATCTGGAATCCCACAGGTTTAGGTGCAGACCATCCTTAGCAAAGCAACACGTTCTGAAAAACCATGTCCTCCCATGCTGATAAATATTGAATCCTCCAGAAATGACACCAGAAAGTAGCCAGTTGTTAAAGTGAATCATATTTTTGCTCATACTGTCGCATTGTCCTTGGTGAAGGTGGACTGCTGCACAATGCAAGGCACATACATGTCTGGGATGCATATTTACAGAGATACATAATGTCTATCTTCATATACAGAACATTCATCTCTGATGCAAAAAAAAAAAATGTTTTTGTTCTAATATGATCAACGTATACATGTGTATATGTTTCTTTTTCTCTAATGTTGTCTAATCTGCTCACATGTAAATCCTGGTATATGTAACTTATATGTTCTTGCCTGTTCATGTCACTTTTTTCCTCTTAGGTTTTACAAATCTACTTAAAGGGGTTTCTATGTTTAATTAATTTTTAAAAATTATCCTCATGTCTTATACTTACTTATTTGTATAATGCTGGAGTGGAGCTTTTCTCCACGGGCCTCTACTGAAAATGGGCATATATCCAGTTAGACTAGCCCGGTCAACAAATGTAAAATAAATAAAAAATAAATAAATAAAATATAGTCCAGTGAAGTAAGTCTCAGGTCTTTTACACTCACATGGACTGTGATAGAATCATATTGGTACCTGTGGTGCTTTGACTAGAGTGACTGCATAACCTGGTGGATCCTGGCTTCAAATAAGCAGCTAACTGTTATCGTCTCCTTGTCCAGTCTGGTGAGTGAGTCATCTGTGTGTTGTACAATGGAGTCCCCTAAGATAAAAGTTCTTGGTAAAGTTTTTGCTTGCCTTATGGGCTTCTTTCTTGGAAACCAGTTGGGTATAGGTGTATGTGTGGTGTTTGATGTTGCTTTTTGTGTGTGCTTTAGAGACTGATATGGATAGACATTGCTTTTTGTAGTCTTAGAAGGTCATTGAGATTTGGGAAGATTGTGTTTTAGTGCCTCAGTATAAGATGGTCTATGTGTGTGGTGGATACTATGTATAGTAGATGTAGTGTGTATATTCTTGACAACATTATAAGTGAGATTTTTGACCCAAGGAAACTGTATATGTGCATCTCTTACATACTGTGTTAGTTTCTTTAAGAAATAAAAGGTCTGTGAACATTAAATAATGCTGCATTGTCTCGGGATGCCCAATGCTACTAAGCTGGCTATGGATACATTTGGGAATTGCATATCCATGTTGTCTGGACCTCTGTTTGGGTAGGCTTTATGGTCTGAGGATTGCATTATGCAGTGGTCTTCTAGGATGGTCTCTAGGGTTAGGGGCTACACTTAGATTGTGCTAAGATATGGTATTAGTGTTGTTAGACATGTAGGCTAGCTGCTCTAAGCTTAACTCTGTGCAATGCCTAACTAAGTTACAGGTTACAGTTCTAATATTGGTTATATATGTATACTTTACTATCCAAGCATTTGTGTCTGCTCTTTCTAAACGCTTTGCAAAAAATACTGGTATTTCACAGAGCACAAAACTTCACAATATTCAGAAACAACATGAATCAGCATACTAATGGTGTCACACTAGCACAATACACTAATGATACCACACTTGTCCACAGACCCACCTGCATCAGAAAATTGGAATTTGCATTACAAATTCTCAGTTCAAAAGAAACCAAAAGGTACACCTGGCCAAACAATATTCGCTTACCTGCCTTAGAGATACAAGACTGCGGTTATTCTACATAACTCTCACTTTGCATCCTCTATTACACTGGCATATCGAGGTGCACCGCAATGTTTGATTCGCATAAATATGTAAAGATTTCTCCTACTTTCTGAAATTCACATCCCTTTCTTTTTTCATTTCACTGGCCATGTGTGTATGTATTATGCTTTGTCCAGTTTTGCTTTATTATATGTTCGGAGTTACATTCAAAATTTGTTTATACACATGCTAGTTCAATCTAATATTCAGTGCTGTGCACCATTTGACTTTGGATATCATACATTTCATATGGTTTGTTTGAAATTTTTAAAACTGTGTATATGCTATTTTGGTCAAACTTTCCGTTCCTTTCACAGTTAATTTGCTGTCGTTCATGCTGTTGAGTTGCTTTAATCCTCTTTTTATTGTTGCTGTATTAGTATTCCTTATCACGGTTTTTATCCTGTTTCTGGCTTTTTGGCCAGGTACTGTATGAAAAGGGTCCTGTAGTAGCCTACCTCCTTTGGTTATCTAACATAAATATATTTCACTAAGCAAATGTCAAGAATACATCAACGATTTCAACAGCCTAAAGATTATTAGAAAAGTGATTTTCTTCAATAAATCAGTGTACAACCCTGGTAAACAAATATAAATCATTTAACCAATAAATAAATAATCAAAGTTAGATCCAGAATGCTCCATAATAAAATGTACTGCAAGTAATAATGAGGTTGCACCCTTCAGGAAATGACTTGATAGCTATGCTGACAACAAACTGTCTTTTGAACAACATGCTAACTCAACAATAAAATAAACAAATAAAAAATGTGCTTTTGATTAAATTGGACAAGCCCTTCTTCCTGCAATCAAAAAGAAAACTAAACCCTATTAAAACCAAGACTGATGTTTACAGGAAATCCCTGGGTCATCTAAGAAGTCAGGAGTCTAACTAGCTAAAGGCAACCTATCACATAATAGCTAAATTTGCAGCTAGCAGATACAGAATGACACATAAGACATTTTAACTAACCTTAACTAGTTGTATCTAGAAAAATAAAATCAGATGCATCCATGTTTCATTCATCCATAAACCACATTTAGAATCTTCCTACCTCAACTTTTAGTACATACTCGAAATACTCCCACAAGGCATGTAAGGTTATCTGGCAAAACCTTACTGAAAATAACAGGAAATACACCATGAATATTCTCACATACCTCACAACTGTACAGAGTTTTGCAGATTGTCTAGATTTTTCCCTCATATTTTGGTCTCTTTATAATAAAATTGTGGTTTTCTGGCAAATCATTGGCAAATAATTGAGGGTTGAAAGCAGAAAATAATGACAGACATTTGAATTTCAGACTTCATACCCTTTAGAAAATCCTGGCTGATGCAAAACCAATCGACTTTCTAAGTCTCTAAGAGCTATATTTAAAAAGTGTCCCTACTTGGAGGCCTTTGTCCCCCCATTATCTATGGTTTTGTCCAGATTTCTTGCTGTAAGAGGATGAGAGGTACGCTCACAGAATTTACTTAACCCAAGTGTAATGAACTGCACTTAAAAATTGCCCTAAACAAAACCTTTTCTCATTTAAATCTCACTGCAAATAGGTTCATCGGTGTTTACTAATCTAATGACTGCAAGGGTCTTTTTAAGCCTAGCCATGCATCCCAAATCTCTGACAAGTTCTGGTACCCTTGATAAGTGTAAGCAGAGTCTTGGGAGAAGAAACATTTACAAGCGGAGGCCTGGGAGGTGAACCATTTACAGGCTGCCTGTATCCATTAGAGACATAGGTGGCAAACCAGGGATGAATTTCCTGTTCCCCATCCAATTGTCCATGTTGCACTTGAATTGGGAAAGGGAGAAACACTGCTTCAAATGGAATGGGGAGCCTGTTCCAGAGATGGGGTAGTATGTGGGATACATACCTGTATCTCCATCAGGTCTTATTTATAGCACAGGCAAGGTTTAAGTCTTTAGAACTGGTAATTCAGGTGCTGTTTATTTTGTGAATGTGCAGGAGGTCCATCAGAGTGAGGTCTGATAATGCCCTGTATGTCAGGCATAGATCTCCCCTCAACAGCATGTAAGAGACAGAATACAGGGATAGGACCTTGAGGTGGTATGCACAGGAAAATGTACTTACACCCTGTATTCTTTTAGTGAGGAACCTCTGTGGACATTCCAATTGTTGGATATGCATGGTTAGGTACATACCAAAGGGGGCATTGTACTCAATGACAGGTCTGATGAATGCCGAATATAGTGGAACAATGACTTCCTTGTACTTAGATACCACACCTTTGCTTATAAGTTGTGTAACATAGAATGATTTCCTCACTACTGTAAACACATGATGATCAAAGGCTAGATTACTGTCTATGTGTGTCCCTAAATCTCTGACTACCAGATCAACTCTAAGGGGTGAGCTGTCAATATGATAGTTACCAGGGGTGGCTGACTTCTCAAAGGATACTATTATGCATTTTTTGGCAATTAGTTTTAGTCCATGGCTCTGACACCAGTTGTTTGTCTGTGTCAGCCCTTCCTGGAGAACATTGTGCCAGGGTGGGATTCAATGACAGCTCCTAATCTGCAATCATCTGCAAGTTCAGTCAGCCAGAGACCACTGACAATGGCCTTGACTTCTGAGAAGTAAATGCCAAAAAGGAGCGGTCCAAGGACTGATCCCTGAGGGACTCCACTTGTGACTTGTCTCTTTGTAGAGGTGGACTCCCTGATTTTAACTTCCTGGGTTCTGTTTTTGAGTCAGTTGGCTATCCATCAGGTGTCATATGGGTTTGTACACAACCTCCTGCATTTGTCAACAATGCCTGAGTGGGGTATTCTGTCAAATGCTTTGGCCAGGTCAAGGTAGGCAGTATTAACCATTTTGCCTTCATCCATTGCTTTGATGACCTTCTCAAAGAAGTTCACCAGACTGAGTATATATGACCTGCCCTTGATGAAACAAAACTGAGTCGGGTCCAGTGTGTGGATATTTACTATTTCACCATTGATCATTTCCATGATAGCTCTTTCCATGGCTTTGCATATAAGACTAGTGAGACTTATGAGTCTGTAGTTTCCAGGGCCTGTAGATGGCCCACCTTTGTGACTGTTGATTTTCTCCATTCGTGAGGCACAAAGCCTGTTTGGAGGCTATAGCTGAATAGCAATTCCAGAGGTCCTGATCTGTCACGTTTCATGCTATTTAGAAGGCATTCTGGGATATTGTCTGGGCCCATTGATGCAGTATTCTTGGCCTTAGAGAGAGAGCATTAAAAACCTGTTCCCTAGTGATAGTATGGGAGTTATATTTGATGGTATTTGCTGAGGGAAGGTTGAAAGGGAGAGAGGGGTACATTTGTAGCTGAATTTATCGGCCAGCAGGTTTGCTATATCTTCTGGCTCAGTATAGGTGGCTCCATTTACAATGAGCTCTGCACACAGCTGTGTATTGGCTTTGAGGTTGCGTACATAGCTAAAGAATGCCTTCTGGTTGTCCTTGGCCTGGGAGGCCAAATTTACCTCAAATTTGGCTTTGGTAGACTTTATTTGTTCCCTGAGTTGTTTGTTTAGTTTGTTGACAGTGCTTTTATCCTGCTGGGTACTGCACCTCCTAATATTTTACATGATTTTCTTCCTTCTGTTATACAGCCTATTGATTTTGTGATTCTGGCAGAGTGGCTTGTTTTTTGAGTTAGTTGTGTAATTCTTCCGGGGGGGGGGGTACAGCTGCCTCCATGCCATACTCTATAAGTATTAATACTTCTTCTAGGCCATATTTAACTGGAAGACCAATACTTAGCCTTGTTCTAAATAAAAAACAATATGTAAAGATAGATAGATAGATAGATAGATAGATAGATAGATAGATAGATAGATAGATAGATAGATAGATAGATAGATAGATAGATAGATAGATAGATAGATAGATAGATAGATAGATAGATAGATAGATAGATAGATAGATAGGTTGATAAATAGATATAGATATATATATGAGTTACATGGAAGTAGTGAATGGAAGTTTAAGTTGACCACTGTTTTATTGACACACTTTGGCCAACGAAACAGATGGTTGACAGTTGTGCAAGATCGCATGATGCACAGGGTTGGGGAATATGCCCTTTTCCCTAGGGACTGTGCAGTCTCAGACTTGGAATAAATAATTAGCAGGGGGTGTGAGGGAGTGCAGAGAGGGCTTATCCCCCCTTGCAAAGGCACTGTTTTCTAACTTTTTTTTTTTAACTATGTTATCTATAGTGCAGTGATACAGTATCCAGCTTAAAAATCCCTTTAATATAGTGATCACTGCAAATGCATGTCAAATAACAGTTGTGAATTAAATTAAATGTGCAAAAATTACACTACATGTGTGAAATAACTGAGTATCAAAGCATATGAAGGCAAAAAGGGGAAGGACAGAAATACTGAAAGTATCGGAAGGATATAAACAGTCAGCAAGAGTATGCGGTTTGTAGGTGCAAAGATGTCATCTCAAAGAAGACACGAGATAAGATACCAACAAGATTAGTGGATGACTGGAAAGCCTAATTGAGGAACTCATACTGCCAAACAGTAGAAAAACAATTAAATAGTGTAAGGGTGATACATGAGGTTAATTCTCCTGAGTGATAAAATTAAAAAGAAACAAAGAAAAATACCAAATAAGTAGGATTTCTTATTTATCCAACAACAGGCAGATAAACAGGCAAAGTAAATGGACCCTGCACTTTAACACGTGCCCAGGATTCATAATTCAGTAAAAACATTTTCTGTAACTCAAGGTATGCTTTAATCTTTCCTTCAGTAAATTACTTTCCTCATACTGGGTGGCCCAGTTTTGTGTTACAAACATCTAAACTTCTATGCAAATTAAATAAACCACTATTTCATCAAAACTCATATTTCATAGATATGTTGTGCTTTGTTGTCTGCCATTCTCATAATCAAAAATGTAATTATAGTATATTATTGTTTGTAGGTGTGACTATTTGAAAGGCAGGGAGATTTTATTTGAATCATTCTCTTGATATGTCAATTTAGCTGGTAAAAATCTCTCTCCTGATACTACTAAAGTGCTTAAACATCAGCCATATGGTTGTTTCAGGTACTTCAAACAGAACAGCAGCTAAGTACCAACATGGGCTGGGATTAAAAATAATGTGTGTTGCAAACAGGGCATGTGTGATTCAGAAACAAACATGCTGATAACAAGAAATACCAAGCATTATTGCCAAACACAGTATATGCTAATGGATGTATAATGACATGTAAATGAGTATCATTATTGAAATGAGTGGCTTCTTATGCAAATTAGACAAAAGAAGATGGGAGAATGATTCAAAAAGTGTAAATGCCTTGCCTAGGAGCTGTGTGTGCTGTTTTATTTAACACTGCTGAATCTCTGTACTCATGCTAAGGAAAAAAAAGTTATGGGTTTGCCACAGCCCTATTAAGTGTGCACCTGCAACAAGCTACCATTGGTGCTACTAACTACAATGATTTCATTCATTGGCCCCAAGAGGCACCATGTCATGTGACCTCACTTAACATTTTGCTGACTCTATAACACTGACAATGTGGACTGGTACCGTGAGTATAGAGAGACCATGGAAGGCACTGTAGACATGTGTCAGCCACATGTAATGCCAAGGGGGAGTCATTTAGTATCTGTTCCAGTAAACACCAAGGTATATGAGACTTTTTATATACTACCTGCAGGGACCATTCAGTGACCTACTGAAATCACAGTGCAGGTACTCAGGCATCTGGCTGAAGAATACTGCATCAGTATTTTTTAAGCCATGCATCAGCATGTAGGGAAGCATATGTGGTTTCCATGTACCACAGAGGGCAGAGCAAACACTGAGGTACTGGGGACTATAGACTGTACCCACTGTGAAATAAAGTCCTCTGCCAGTAACCTGAGAAGGAGGTATGTGAACCCCGAAGGGTACGCATGCTGTCACCCGTCAGGTAGTTTATAATGTACAAGGTATTACCTGCTATGTATCTGCAGCCCACCCATACAATTATCATGACACTCACATATGCCATGCTTGTTACCTATATAAATGGTTTGCAAGGGCTTGCTTTCCCCCTGGGCATCTTATTTGCAATGACAGACATGCCATAAAACCCTAGCTAATGAAACCCATCAGACATCCAAAGAATGAAGCAGTTCTGGGGTACAGTTACTCCCAAAAGCAATTGTGGAACATTACTGAGCATGTTCTTGGACTGCTGAAGACGCATTTTTGGTGTCTGGAATCAACCATTGATGCCATGCAGTATGATCCTGGCAAATGTTCAAAATATTTACAGTATGTGCACTGTTGCACAATATCATACTTAGGAGGTAGTTACAGCAGAAACAGCTCCCAGCACATCAGGCAGTGGGTGTTGATTCAGAAGGGAAGCCAGTGGAGAAGCCAGCAGCAGTTTCTGATGATGGTAGGTGGAGTCGTGCACAGTAGGCATGGTACTAGCAAAGAGAAAAAAGTCTGTAGATAGCTTTGGCCCATAGTAAAGCAGATACACTATAGTAAAAGTGAGGCATTCAGATCTAACACTAGGTTATACTTACCCATGCACAGGCTGGCGCCATTGTGCATCATACATAGTCAACCCAAGTAACAATGTACAAAGGGCAGGGCACAGTTATCATTTGCACAAATTGGGGAGGGACCACATATGTGGATGTCTTTCACAGGGAAAATGTGTTAGTTTTGAGGATAATTAAAAGAATGAGGGAAGCTGTGTGTACAGGCTTTGAGTATGGGAGGCATTAATGTACAACGGTATGTGTATGTGTGTGCATGTATGCATGTATGTGTGATATACTGGGGGCTGTGATGGTGTGAGTGTATGTTTGTTGGGACTCAGCCACAGCAGCAGTTGCAGCAGTAAGTATGGCTGTACTGTGTGTGACCAAGGCATGAATGGTAGAGGTTTAAGCATCATGTGCATGCACTCGCCAATAATAGTTGACTCCTCTAGGAGTTGTACTGGTTGTAGCAAGGCTTGGCCAGATGCCAAGATGCTGAATGACCATGACAGATGTTAGTTATGCGATGTGCCACTACCACAACTGCCACAACCTGAGGAATGTTACTATTCTGGTCACTGACTGTTCCACGGAAGATGTAATGTAAAAGTGCAAGATCTGCATGAGCATGATCTATATAAACTATAACCATGATGGCCACCAGCCACCATCGATGAATATCACGGTAGTACAGTTTTGTGGGTGGCACCTTATGCATGGCAGTCAAGCTTGGGAAGACATGGCTGAATCCAGTATGTGATTTACTGTGTCAAAACAATTATACATATAGGACAAGCTTTCTCATAAGTGATCTGACATACCCTGCGTCAGTTGCATTAATGCCAGCGTTGCAGTGATGGTACTAGGCTGTGCCTCCATGATGACTCTATATATATGCAGCGTTGAGGTCAGTGACACACCAACTTCAGATGTAGAGTGATAACAATGTCTCCAGGGACAACCACTATCCACTCACCTGTGTGTAAACCCCCTACCCAAGCAGGCTGAGGGCTGATCCAGTTATGTATCTGGTAGGGGTCGACACAATTGCATTCCTCATGAACCTGTCCTCCCTGTGCAATGCATGTCTGTTTGCTGCCAATAAACATAGAGGTTGTGTCAATGGTCCATGCAGGAGATACAGTGGCCATATCCCCTTTTCAAACCAACACATTGCAATCCAAACTGAGCCAGCTCATGACCACTATCATCATCCAAATTAGAGGTTGCAGTTCCTCCAGTATCAGGCAATGGCAATTCATCAGTGGTAATGCTGGACAAAGAATTACCTGGGAACACAGTAAAGCAAAAACCCTGTGTAAGTAATACCTTGCACCAGAGGTATACATGAAAGTCAGGTATGTGAATAGTCTTCTTCTTCTTTCGGCTGCTCCCTTCAGGGGTCGCCACAGCAGATCAACTGTTTCCATGTCTTCCTGTCCTCTGCATCTTGCTCTGTCACACCAACCACCTGCATGTCCTCTCTCACCACATCCATAAACCTTATCTTAGGCCTCCCTCTTTTCCTGTTACCTGGCAGCTTCATCCTTAGCATCTTTTTCCCAATATACTCTGCATCCCTCCTCAGCACATGTCCAAACCAATGTAATCTTGCCTCTCTGGCTTTGTCTCCAAACCTTCCAACTTGGGCTGACCCTCTAATATACAAATTCCTAATCCTGTCCATCCTCGTCACACCCAGTGCAAATCTTAACATCTTCAGCACTGCCACGTCAAGCTCTGACTCCTGCCTTTTTGTCAATGCCACTGTCTCCAACCCATATAACATAGCTGGTCTCACTACCCTCTTGTAGACCTTCCTTTTCACTCTTACTGGTACTCGTTTGTCACAAATCACTCCTGACACTCTTTTCCACCCATTTCATCCTGCCCATACTCTCTTCTTCACCTCTCTTCCACACTTACCATTACTCTGAACTGTTGATCCCAAGTATTTAAACTCATCCACCTTTACCACCTCTACTCCCTGCATCCTCACCATTCCTCGATCCTCCCTCTCATTCACACACATATATTCTGTCTTAGTCCTGCTGACCTTCATTCCTCTTCTCTCTAGAGCATATCTCCACCTCTCCAGGGTCTCCTCTACCTGTTCCCTACTCTCACTACAGATCACAATGTCATATGCAAACATCATAGTCCATGGGGACTCTTGTCTGATCTCGTCTGTCAACCTGTCCATCACCATTACAAATAAGAAAGGGCTCAGAGCTGAATCTTGATGTAATCCCACCTCCACCTTAAACACATCCATCATTCCCACCGCAGACCTCACCGCTGTCACACTACCCTCATACATATCCTGTACCACTCTTACATACTTCTCTGACACTCCCGACTTCCACATACAATACCACAACTCCTCTCTAGGCACCCTGTCATATGCTTTCTCTAAATCCACAAAGACACAATGCAACTCATTCTGACATTCTCTGTACTTCTCCATAAACACTCTCAAAGCAAACATGCATCTGTAGTGCTGTTTCCTGGCATGAAACCATACTGCTGATCACTAATCATCACATTCCTTCTTAACCTAGCTTCCACTACTCTTTCCCATAACTTCATGCTGTGACTGATTATTTTAATCCCTCTGTAGTTACTACAGCTCTGCACATCAGCCTTATTCTTAAAAATCAGTACCAAAACACTTTTTCTCCATTCCTTAGGCATCCTCTCACTTTCCAAGATTTCATTAAACAATCTGGTTAAAAACTCCACTGCCATTTCACCTAAACACCTCCATGCTTCCACAGTTATGTCACCTGGACCAACAGCCTTTCTGTTCTTCATCCTTTTCATAGCTATCCTTACTTCCTCCTTGCTAATCCACTGCACTCCATGATTCACTATCTGCACATCATCCAACCTTCTCTCCCTCTCATTCTCTTCATTCATCAGCCCCTCAAAGTACTCTTTCCATCTGCTCAACACACTCTTCTCGCTTGTGAGTACATTTCCCTCATTATCCTTTATCACCCTTACCTGCTGCACATCTTTACTAGCTCGGTCCCTCTGTCTAGCCAATCAGTACAGGTCCTTTTCTCCCTCCTTAGTGTCCAACCTTTTATACAACTCGTCATACACCTTATCCTTAGCCTTCGCCACCTCTCTCTTTGCCATGCACCTCATCTCCATATACTCTTGTCTACTTTCTTCATCTCTCTGACAATCCCACTTCTTCTTCACCAACGTCTTTCTCTGTATACTCTCCTGTACCTCCTCATTCCACCACCAGGTCTCCTTGTCGTCCTTCCTCTTTCCAGATGCCACACCAAGCACCCTTCTAGCCATCTCTCTTACTAGCTTTGCTGTAGTTACCCAGCTATTCGGTAACTCTTCACTGCCACCCAGTGCCTGTCTTAACTCTTCCCTGAACATCACCTCACAATTACCATTTTTCATTTTCCACCATTTGATCCTTGGTGCTGCCCTCACACGCATCCTCCTCTTCTTGATCACCAATGTCATCCTACAAACCACCATCCTATGCAGCCTAACTACACGTTCCCCTGCCACCACTTTACAGTCTCCAATCTCCTTCAGACTGGCCCTTCTACCTAAGATATAATCCACCTGTGTGCATCTTCCCCCACTCTTGTATGTGACCATATGCTCCTCCCTCTTGTTAAAATACGTATTCAACACAGCCATGTCCATCCTTTTCGCAAAATCCACTACCATCTGACCTTCTGCATTCCTTTGCTTAACACCATACCTACCCATCACTTCCTCATCCCCTCTGTTCCCTTCACCAACATACCCATTGAAATCTGCTCCAATCACCAGTCTCTCACCCTTGGGTACAGTCATCACCACTTCATCCAACTCTCGCCAAAATTGAATAGTACAAGTTAAAAACAAAACATTTAAATAGTAATTGTACAGATAGTTGTGCAGGTGTATTCCCTGGTGTCCCTGCATAACCCAAATCAGGCAACTTGGCCAGTGACTAATAGGTCAAGAGGACTTACAACAACTGTTACAGAGGAAGAGTGTGGACCTGAGGCATCGCTGGTAGATTGTCCGGGTGCCCAGTAAAGCTATGCTTCAATATGCATCACTGCTGTGTGGTGCCAAGTAGAGGTGTTGTTGCCACTGACAGAGGCCAGAAACTCATCTATTTCCAAGAGACATAGCTTGAATGATACCCCCCCCCATTGACCTACCTTCCCATGTCAGATGGACAGCTTTTTTTTTCAGAAGAATGAGCAATGTTGATGACCCAGGGCAGACCATTGCAAAAATACAATCCTGGCTACTAATAGTATTAAAGTCCACCACCAGATCTTTCCAGATACATTTCCAGTAGACCTAGTTGGCAGCATCCTACCCAAAGAGCCATTAGCCATAGAGATGGGGAAGGCTTGGAAGAGTAATTCATTATCTGCATCCAAGAACTTTGCTTTCTAGTTAACATCTGCATACTGAGTTTTTTTTTTTATTTACAACTTGATCATGAGTGCCCTACAAACCATTTACAACAACGTTCTCCCCATTGCTGATATAACATGATGCCAATGTGTCTGACATTTATACCTGTCTTTGCAGACAGTTCAGTTAATGTCAGGCATATAACATTATTGAACAAATGTGCCCACCCAATGGCAGCCTTATCATTCCCATTTCCCAAGGTGCCTTGAGTGTTAACATCATTGTCTTAAAAAAGCATGCCCATGCAGTACATGTATAAGTTATACAGCAGGCAAGTGACCTTGCATATGTGCTAGTACAAGGTTGGCTTGAATGTGTTCATATATGGTCTGAGTATTTTCTGATGATTGTGTTTCCCATTAGGCTTAACAACTGTCTTGCACTTGTGATACCTTTTCACTCTACGTTTTCAATAACCCATGCAAATATTCTCACAGCTGTATGTATCACTACATACTGAAGTAGCATTGCCCATAGTTTAAAAAGCTGAACTGAAAAAAGTAAAAATTACCTTGTAGACGTTATGGATGCTATTGTAGAATCAAACAGTATAGGGTGCTCTTGTTGCAGGTTTCAAAGGTGCTGCTGTCGGAATTTCTCCATAGTCTGATAATGCTCAGAGTATTCCACAACTCTTATATCAAGTAAATTAGGGTTTCTAGATGTAGTTATTAGGCAGATGAACAATCAGCGCATTAAAATTTTCTGAATTGCTTAATGTGTTTATTGTGGTAACTGGCCAAACACCATGCTCAGTTGGGGACAGTGTTGTGCATAAACATAAGCAATTGTGGGCAGCACTGAGCACGAGCAGTTCAACCAATGGCATTGGAGAGGTATCTGTGATTCCACATTTAACTTCATGGAAACAGAGTCTCTGTACTGCATGCTTTATTCATAGCATGTAAACAAGTACAGGACTACCATGTTCCATACCGTAAAGAGCAATGTTCATATTTTGTCACACAGTATATATATTGGGCTGCCCCATGACCAATCATGCAAATGAGGTGCTGCAGTTGAGTAGCAGTTGACACTCCCCAAGAGAGGGAGTGAACACAATATCTGCTACTTTTTTGTGATTTCTCACCTACAGAGACATGACTACAGAGGAAGAAGCCAATGTTCCTTTTAGAGCACAATGGTAGTGTATGAAGGAGAATAAAATCTTCCTTCATTTCCTACACCAGGACTACAGTAACAGAATGTTACAGGAGGACTATTTGCCACACTGAGGTCTGGAATAGTTTGACCCAGGCAGTGACATATATCACTGGTATCCTGTGCACAGACTAACAATGTCACTACCATTATAGTGACATGAAGAGATAACATCCTGGCTGCCTGGGCCCATAGGAGGTTGAAGTTAGAACATTAGCGCCACTTAACCCTTGTCTCACCAATACATACAAACTGCTATCTTACACACTCCTCTTTCTCTCTCAATAGCCCCTGAAACTGTTTTAGGGAATTTGCAGTTGCACAGTAGGAGGCTAGAGTGAGTCAAAGGGCACTGAGGTGAGCACACCTGCTTCATACAGTATAGGTTTAATTCATAATAGTCTGTTCAAGCAGTATAGTTGTTGTCTGCCACTTGATATGTTATCTATGATACCAGACTTGTGTGTGAAGCTCCATACTTGAGTGGTAGATGCATGACTGTTAGATGTTATAACCTGCGCGTGCATGCATGCATGTTTTGGTGCAGTGTTACAAGAGGCTTGTCAGGTTTTTTTTTTTTTTTACATTGTATATGCTGATGGCCCTGGGTCTGATTCCCTCCTATGTTATCTATTGTGACATTATTACATCATTGAAAAAAGTTGCGGTAGGTGCTTGTTTTACTGCTATTTACAGTACCTATAACAACATAAGGGAAAACTAACAAGGAACTGCATTTCATTATTGTGTCTGTACGTTTGTCTTACACCTGCCATTACTGTGCATTTGAGTAGAATCTTCAGAAAAGCTTTAGAAGTAGCTCAATCCACTGCGACTTTGCCTTTCAGACAATTTGCTGTAATAGCTGTAATCTTGTTTCCCCATCAGTTGTATAAAGCCCCATCATTGTTACTTTGCTAAGGGTCTTTGTTGTTCTTTTCCTTGGTTAATTTCACTGAGACTTTTGGGTTTCTAATACCATGACGGCAAAAGACTACGTTCCTAAGTCATGGTACAATTAGAGTTCATGTAAATAATATTGTTTCATTCTTTGATGTAAGCAAAAACTTCTCTTTTCCACATTTGAATTGCCTTTTTCTGTAATTCACACGGAGTTACATGCACTGGTAGCATAACTAAATACGACTGTAAATTCATTCTTATTAGACCCATTGCTCCTGCTACCATTGAAACTCTCTGATTTCAATCAACAATGCTATTTTTGTCTTTTTTCCATGTACTGCTATATCTGGTTTTCTCTTGTTTATTTTTTAACTGTTGGTAATGGATGATCCCATATGATGTAGACTTCATTATTTCCTATAATGTTTTGTGGTTCTTGCTTGCAATGCTTCTCACCTGCTTCTTCAGTGTAGTGTTTGCACAATCCCAGTGCAACAGTCTTGCCACATTACTGTGACTTTCAGTATACAGGCCCTCTGCCATGAGTGGATCACATCCAGCAACAAGATGTGCGACTGTTTCCATTTTATTTACAGAACCTGAATTTGTCTGTTTCTCACACCTTTTCAATGGATTTTGTAAACCATTATGCACATAATCAACTCTCCTGGGCTGCCATGGAGTTGATCCAGGAGAGGTCTCTACTTGCCACTATATTTACAGATTTTCTATATTCTTTTCTTCTTAGTTGAGCTCTTTATATTCTATAATTGCTTCTTTTTTTTTTTTTGGCACATTCAGTGTCTGATTTTTGTCTCCTTCTGGACTGATTTACATTTCAGGTTTGACACTGGAATGCTTCTGCTAAACTAAACAAATAGGTCATCTTAGACTTCTTCTCATCATGTTTTAAAACTTTCACTATGTTTGAATATGGTGAGGTCACTAGATATGTATGCATTCTCACAAGTGCAGATCTATAGATATAATCAGTTTCTAGGAGGCCCATACCTCCTTCAGAGAGAAGAATATATAATGTTGGTATGCAATGATATTTCATATATCGTTGCTCTAGGTGATTTTCACTGTTGAAGTGACACCACATCCCCACCCCATGTGCAAAAATGGGAAAACGGGCTGTGGATGAATGGATGGATGGGTGATGGATGGATGGATGGATGGATGGATTTGGTAAGCATGAAGTATTTTTGTTGTTTTTGTGTCCAATTGATCCAGTAATTTTGGGGACAAGTAGATCCACCCAAAGCTATAATTTAGAAAAGGAAGAGGAAGAGTAACTTGATTTATGGCTTTGACTTTATTCCTAGAAGTCAAGGCAGTTTTACAATATCAGTTTTAATCTTCTGAAGTATTTCTTACAGACATTTATTTGCATTTGTTCATGGTTCATAGGTAAGTACTAGGCTATAGCCTAGGGCCTATATAAGCCTAGCCGAAATGGTACCCTGGCTTTTACCACCTAAGAAAATTATTTTCCTGTGTCCCTGTCGAGCAGAGCCACAGAGGTGATCCCTGGGGTGAATTTCCTATTTCCCATCCAATCATGAAGATTTTTCTTGAAGAGTGCTAATGAGGAGCTTTGTTTGATATAGATAGGTAGTTTGTTCCAGAGTATGGGAAGTCTCTGGGACAGGAATCTATCCCTCCAGCATGTTCTGTTTATTGTGGTGGCAAGATTTAGGTCCCTAGAGCGTGTAGCTTGGAGAGATTGGGATTTCTTTCACTGGAGCATGTCCAACAGCTCTGGGTTTGACATAGCTTTGTATGTTAGGCAGAGATCGCCTCTGAGTAGGTGATATGCGATGGAGTAAAGCTGGAGTTTTTTGAGACGGTCTGCATAGGGCATCTGTTTGAGGCCAGTAATCCTCTTTGTGAGGTATCTCTGTGGCCTTTCCAGTTGTTGTAGATGTCTTGTGAGGTACATACCAAAAGGGGCGCTGTACTCTATAATTGGTCTAATGAGTGATGAGTAGAGGGGAACAATGACCTCTTTTTCCTGCATGAGAAACCTTTTGTGATGAGGTGTGCCACTTAGAAGGATTTCCTGACTACTGTGGTGATGTGATTATCAAAGGAGAGACTACTGTCCACCTGTGTCCCAAGATCTCTTATTACACTTTCGGTGTTAAATATACTACCGCCTATGTGGTAGCTCATGGGTACAGAGTTTTTACCAACGGGGATGGCAGTGCACTTTTTGCCATTGAGCTTGAGGCCATGGCTTTGACACCAGGCATCTGTCTCAGTGAGGCCATTTTGTAGGATGTCCACATCATTAGGAGTTTTGATTATGACTCCCAGTTTGCAGCCATCTGAAAACTTTGTTAGCCAAAGACGTTATGTGTTAGCCTGTACTTCAGAAAAGTAGATACCAAACAGGAGAGGACCTAGGACTGAACCCTGTGGTACTCCACTTGTCACTGGTCTGAAGTCGGATTTGGAGTCTGCTACTTTCACAGTGTGGGTTCTGTCAGTGAGCCAGTTGGAAACCCATGTTATGATATAGGGATTTATTCCTAGTTGAGTGAGTTTATCTATAACTCCAGAGTGGGGGATGGTGTCGAAAGCCTTGGCAAGATCTAGATAGGCTGTGTGATCCACCTTACCCTCATCTATGAATTTGGTGACTGCTTTAAAGAAGTCTATCAGGTTTAGGAGACATGATTTGCCTTTTACAAACCCGAACTGAGTGGGGTCCAGAGTTTAGAGATTACCAATGTCTTTGTTTATAAGTTCCATGATGATATGTTCCATGGCCTTGCAGACCAGGATCATTGGGCTAATGGGGCTGTAGTTCCCGGGGTCCGTGGTGGCTCCCCCTTTGTGGGGTGGGATAACCATCATTGTGCACCATTCACAGGGCACAAAGCCTGAGGTGAGGCTATGATTGAACATGGTGCTTAGGTGGGGTGCCAGTTCATTCTGTAGTTCATGTAGAATGCAGCCTGGGATGTTGTCAGGTCCCAGGGATGCTATGTTCTTGGCTTTGGAGAGTGTGTTTTTTAACTGTGCAGCCATGATTTCAGGAACTTTGCATTATTCCGGTATAGAGATGGGCCCTTTAGGGGGTGACGGGGGGGGGGGGGGCAAAGTTAGCACTGAACCTATCTGCCATGATGTTGACAATATCAGTTGGTCTTGTATATTTAGTGCCATTGTGCTGTAACTCAGAGTAGATCTGAGTGTTTCCATTGAGATTCTTGACATAGCTATATAATGCTTTGTGGTTGTCTTTAGAGTCAGTGGTGAATTTGTTTTCATAACTAGCTTTGTTGGATTTTATGAGGAATCTCAGCTTCTTACTGAGGCTGACCAGGGAGTTCCTCCAATCATGGGATTTTCGTCTTTTTTGCAACCATTTGTTTCTTCTGTTGTAGAGTTTGTTTATGGCAGGGAACTACCAGATTGGCTTCCTTTTTTTGGAGGATAGCATCTTGGTTATGTTAGGGATAGCATGATCCATGCACTCGTGTAAGTGCTTATAAAGTGCATTTGTGTAGGATTCAGCAGTCATACCTCTATTGTCCGTCTGCATGGATGTCGTGAAGTTTGCCACTTCTGTCTTAAGAAGCATGAAGTTGGCTTTGGAGAAATTTTTTACAGTGGTTTCCCTAATGGGGGGTGGGGACAGGATATGGATGTCTAGGGTGATTAGCTTCTGGTTGGATCTGACCAACAAGGAATTGACCTCAGCTGTGGAACACCGGTCGCCCATGTTGGTAATGACCAGGTCTAAGATATTGCTACCACTGGTGGGGGTGTGGATAAGTTTATCCAAGGCGTTGGAATTTATGAATTCCAGAAAATGTTGAGCAAAAGAGTTGGTACATGAGTAGTTTTCCCAGTTAATGGTGGGGTAGTTGAAATTGCCCATTATTCGGGTGTTGGGTTATACCCTAATATTTTCCAGTGTGTCAAGACATGAGGAGTGGGAATCCTGGGGCATGTTGGGGGATCTGTAGCAAGTTACTTAAGTTTATAGTTAATCTTTCATCTATTCCCAAATATTTATACACTCCCTCCTGCTCAAGTTCCTCCCCATCACATTCCTGTCACAGGATGATATTATATTTGTGCTGCAGCTTTCCTGTTTTAAATGTGCTTTTGTACATTTATTAAGACCAAATGCTATTCATGTGTCATCTAAGAAAGTTTTAACCATTTGTAATGGTGACTGAAGCTCATCATCTGATGAACTACACAGTTTTAAGTCATCCACAAATGTTAGATGAGAAATTAAAAAAAAATGTTGTTTTCTGGGAGCCAAAGTGTAACTATAGCCTAATCTGTTAAGTAAAGAGCTTAATGGGTTATGGGCAGGACAAACAGCAGTGGTCAGAAAGAATCACCAGGGAATATTCCCCTTTAAATTTTTATCTCTGGGATAATAATTTACCATTTGTCCTGGCTCATATGCAAAGGAGCTTGCCACTGTTTCATAGTCATTGTAATATATTTGGTCAATGCATGGTGTATCTTGCATATCTGTATGCATTTCTTAATACATGAATGTGAGATGCTGTCAAATGTTTGTTTGTAATCTATCCATGCCATATATAAATGTTTCCACATTCTACAATTCTCTATTATGGCATTAATTAGAAACATGTGATCCATTAATCTCCTAAAAAAACCCCATAAATAAATAAATAATGATCCAGCTCTGCTGAAGCCCCCTTGAGGAAACTGTAATATGTTATGCAACCAAGTATCAATGAAGGAAATGGCAAACATAAAAAAGGTATAATCCTAGCATATTCCAAGAATTTGCATGTAATAGAAAAAAAAAGGTCGAAAAATGGAACATCATAAGGAGGAACCAATCAATCCATCGGGTTTGGTACTCCCAACCATCCTTCATTTATCAAAAAGGTAGAAATATTAGAAGTTGGATAAAAAAGAAATTAATGCATCTTCAGAGCTACAGGAAGGAACCTGCTTTGCAACTCCCCGGCTGCAAATACTGTGCATTTATGAGACAAAATAATGATTTTGTATTTCAAAATTCGAAAAAGAAATATGTCTGCACTGGAAGATATAACCTCTATAGGTGTATATCAAATCTCGAAAAAGAACTATGTCTACACTGGGAGATATAACCTCTATAGCAACGTTGTTGTATAGCAGGCAAGCTGCACAAACTGCAAAGCATTCTACACAGAAAAAACAATTAACCCTCTCAAGAGTGGCCAAAAACCACTCAGATATCAGGCTTAGGGACTTCAATAACTCACTATCTAGAAACACTCAGGTCTGCACTATCTATGAAAAGTGTGTTTTTTATGTCATTGACAGACTCAGATCTAACCCATTACAGGACAAGCTGAAAGCAAAGCTAGAGAAAAAAGAACTTGAATGGCAGATTCAAATTAAACTCTATTGGAAGCCCAGACTCAATCAGACATGCTCCATTAAGTTCATAATAGAGTTAAAGAAACTGAGAAATAGCAACTTTTAATAAAACAGAATAATACAAGTGTGTGTGTGTGTGTGTGTGTGTGTGTGTGTGTGTGTGTGTGTGTGTGTGTGTGTGTGTGTGTGTGTGTGTGTGTGTGTGTGTGTTATAGCTACAGTATTTAATGTCTACGCTTGAGTTTAATTTTCATTTTTTCTCTTTAGTACTAAAAGGTTTTTGTTTATTTTATTTTTATACGAAGTTTAAGTTAGACTTTTGATTATTACTTTTATTTCCATCACTGCTCTTTTATTAATTTTTGATATCCGAGGATTAATCTAATGTCAAGTTGAACTGTTCATATTATATGTCTGATCCATAGTATGAACTGCCACTCTGTTACATGCTAGCTTAATGAGATCTGAGGAAGCCTCTCACTTTATTAACAGAAATGGATGAAAGTGTTTTAAAATAATAATTTTGTGATGAGCATGAGCTTAGACATGTTCGTTCGTAACACAACCACATACACATTTGTCATGTTTTATGTGTGTGTGTGTGTGTGTGTGTGTGTGTGTAGATAGATGGATATACATTTATTCACACACACACACACACACACACACACACACACACACACACACACACACACACACACACACACAAGTGCACACACACACACACACACACACACACACACACACACACACACACACACACACACACACACACACACACATCTTCACATTTGTTTTTTTTTTATTTTAGCTTGCCTTAATACTAGCCCTGAGGGCATTTTGCTCTCCTGACTCTGAGACTTCCTGGACTCACACAGACTTTCTAAATCCTCATTGCACCTCTGTCCTTATCAGTAGACTTCTTTTTTTGAATTCTGATCTCCATCAGTATACTCCACTCTCTCATCACTGCATTTCACTGCCATCTGTTTAATTTATACTACATTAATGTAATAAAAATAAAGGACCTGATGCCCACGTTGTTATTTGACATTATACCTAGTGTACTGATAAACAGCCAGATATACAGTGACTTTGTACTTACTCAGATAAGGAGTTAACAGCACCAATCACAATAAAGATGCAGGCTGCGAATATACCACTGTTCCAGTCACTGTCATTGAATGTGAAATGTTTAACTGCTCCTGGAGTAAAGCCTTCATTGTAATTTACATGGATATTTATATTGAAAATGGAAAAGTACATATTACTTGTTATTGCTATGAGTGATGTAGTAAGTTCTGACAAGGGAGAACACACTCATCTCTTGCATTAACTTAATAAACCATGATTTAAACAAGCATTTCCAGCTTGAATCCTTTTTTTTCTTATTTTTATAAGAGTGCAAGATGATCTTTGACACAAATTATACATAAGCAGTTTTGACAATGGCCCATTTTAATAATTGTATGTCAATGAGTAGTGATTCCTCTACAACTAGTTTTCCTTTTCTGTTAATTTGTTCTTCCTTAAGGAAGGTGTGTATTACCATTAAGGCTGGGAATCTATATTTCCTCTTTACTAGGTTATACATTCCTTAACTCTAGCTGCATATTCTACAAGTCTGAGCAAACAGAAGCCAAAAATTAATTAACTGTGATTTATCATAAACTACATACAGACAAATTCTGTAAACCAGATATATTGATAGGAATTATGATATGGATTGTTCCAGTCCATTGTTACTTCTGAATTCTGCAGTTGTTTTATGCAGGATTTCAGAAATTCCATGGAATATCTTTTTTTGTTCGTTTTAACTGTGTCATTGTAATAATCAACATGGTTTTCTTATGTGCAAATGAGACTATCAAGTTTGTTTTGGTAATTTCAGGTACTTCATTATAACCATTTTAACTAGCACTACTGTGAATATTGCTGCTGTGCCCTGATTCAGTGTATATGATTACCTCCTTTGTGGCACTATTCTTCTATTTTTGTGTTTGGTTCCATCAAGTTTCCTTCTTTTATGTATTTGTCAACTGTTTAAACACAACTTTGTTATATGGGCAAGTATCTCCTTATTGAGGCAGAATTTTGAGGTTACTGATATTTTAAAGTGCCTATAAGTCACAATTGCATCATTAAATCATTTTAGTCTTCTGTATGTTTTTGTAAAGGTATACTTATTTTTCCATTAGCTAGTTCAAGTCTAGAAAAGAAAATGCTTAACTGTATTGTTTAGTTTCTGCAACTGATTTTCAATAACAATATCCAAGAAGTCAAGTTATGTAGTAACTATGTGTATGACACCAGCTTAAAGTGATTTGGGTACTTACGTATTATCGCAACCAGATTTTTGCGATAATACGGCTTGCTTCCCGGTCTGTGACTGTAACCAGAAATGTATGCAGAATCACACAGGGAATGTTATCTGTAAAAAAAAAAACACTCTGTTGAGGTAGGAGTAGTGTAGTACTACAAAAATGACTGCTTGTTTGAACCTATGCCGTTTCCCAACATCATGTCAGTCTTAGTGCTTTTCCAAGTCCTGTTATGTGTGCACGCAACAGAGCAGAGCCGCGTCTGCAGCATATATTCCCTTCCCCAGAACTAGCAGCCCAAAAGGGGTAAAAAGCAACTGACAATTCACACACCATTCAAAAAGGGGGAGAAAGGTAACACCTACAGACATGATTCAGTTATTATTAAACACACACATCACAGAAAGCAGGGAGTGTGAAATTTTCATGTGAAAATGCAGAAGTGCAAAAGACTGTTTCAGGAAAAGTAAAATCTTACAACCTGCACATTTGCTACGGGGGACAAAAACATAGAGATAGCTGGTCAAAATCTTTCAGATGATGAAAATAAAATCTGAGTACTGGCAATGAACATAAGGATGGTATATTCCCGATTAACTTAACCTATATTGCGCTTGTAATCAGGAAGGCAGGATCTACCATGCGCTGCATGCAGCAGTATGTAGTTCACTGGCAAAGTGAGACATGCCAGTCAGGACTCCAAAATGTGGCAGTTAGTCCTCTCCCTGCCTCAAAACCATGTGTGCCAGAATTTAACTTACTTACTTACACTCCCTTTTTCAGCTTAATAGACCTGCTTTCTCAGACATGGGACTAAATTCGCAACTGCGAAAATCTGGTTGCGATAATACGTAAGTACCGTGATTTGTTACTTTTCTCATCTTCCTGTTTGTTTTACTATTGTAATGACTCCTTATGTCAATTTGTCATAATCATTTCATAGTTTGCCATCATTTTTTTCCTTTTTTGTTTATTTTTCAATGTGTGATCTTCTACCTCTATTTAACTTTTTCTGCAATTCCTCTGACCATTAATGTTATGTAAGGGATTATACTGAGCCTGTCAGTTCATTGCATAAAAGCAATTCCGGGGACTGGCGTGTTCTTTCTAAAGATATCAGTGATGTCCACGTTAATGATTTAACTTTCAGTGCTGGTGTTCTAAATCCTCATAAGGGAAGCCATTACGTCAGTTTTTCAGGCAGTTCAGATAGCAGCAATTTTGATGAGGCTGTGTGGCTTCTACCATATGGTGCAGTGAAAGGTGTTAAGAGAAATCATGAATAGTATGGGGTCTCTTAGTTGTTGTGTCTTTCAGATTTTCTCAGTTAGGGGTTGCCACAGTGGAACTCCGGTCCGCTAATGATTGGCAGTAGATTTTTACATACCGAGTTGCCGGCTCTGACGCACAACCTTCAACGAAGGTACGCCCATTCAAGCATGTCTCCACACAGAAGACGCTCTAGCTGAGAATCGAACAGGACAACGTCTTACTGTGAGGTGACAATGCTACCGCATGAATTTCATTTGCTGCTGATTACAAATGTATTGATTTATCTACTATATATATATATATATATATATATATATATATATATATATGTATACATACATACAGTAGATATAAAAAGTGTACACACTCCTGTTAAAATGCCAGATTTTTATGATATAAAAAATGAGACCAAAATAAATCATTTCAAAACATTTCCCACCTTTAATTTGACCTATAACATGTACAATTCAATTGAAAAACAAACAAATCTGTTAGTGGAATAAATATAAAAAATAAAAACTGTACAATAAGCTGGTTGCATAAGTGTGCACACCTTTAAACTAATACTTTGTTGAAGAACCTTTTGATTTAATTACAACATTCAGTCTTTTTGGGTACACATCTGACATCAATTTTTTCCTGACATTTACTCAGTTGCCTGCTACAGCAAAAGCCATGGTTCGCAGAGAGCTTACCAAGCATCAAAGGGATCTCATTGTTGAAAGATATCAGTCAGGAGAAGGGTACAAAAAAATTTCCACAGCAACGGATATACCATGGAACACAGTGAAGACAGTCATCAAAAAGTGGAGAAAATATGGGACAACAGTGACATTGCAAAGAACTGTACATCCCTCCAAAACTGAGGAAAAGACAAGACAAAAAACTGGTCAGGGAGGCTGCCAAGAGAACTACAGCAACACTGAAGGAGCTGCAGGAATTTCTAGCAAGTACTGGTTGTGTACTACATGTGACAACAATCTCCCGCATTCTCCATTTGTCTGGGCTACGGGGTAGGGTTACAAGATGGATGACTTTTCTTACACAGAAAAACATCCAGGCCCGGATAAAATTTGCAAAACAATACATCAAGTCTCCCAAAAGCATGTGGGAAAATGTGTTATGGTCTGATGAGACCAAGTCCAAAAGTTATGTTTGGCTCAAAAACAGCAATTCACATCACCAGAAGAACACCATCCCCATGGTGAAGCATGGTGTTGGCAGTATCATGTTTTGGGATTACTTTTCTTCAGCTGGAACTGGAGCTTTAGTGAAGGTAGAGAGAATTATGAACAGCTCCAAATACCAGTCACTTTTGGCCCACGGCCTTCAGGCATCTGCTAGAAAGCAGAAGATTAAGAGAAATTTCACCTTTAAACACAACAATGACCCCAAGCATACATCCAAATCAACAAAAGAATGGCTTCACCTGAAGAAAATTAAAATTTTGGAATGGCCCAACCAGAGCCCAGACCTAGATCCAATAGAAAATCTGTGGTGTGACCTGAAGAGTGCTGTACACAAGAGATGCCCTCGCAATCTGACAGATTTGGAGCACTTTTGCAAGGAAGAGTGGACAAATTTTACCAAGTCAAGATGTGCCATGCTGATAGACTCCTACCCAAGAAGACTGAATTCTGTAATTAAATCAAAAGGTGCTTCAACAAAGTATTCATTTAAGGGTGTGCACACTCATGCAATCAGCTTATTGTACGTTTTTTATTTTGTATATTTTTCCCCTAACATATTTGTTTGTTTGTTTTTCAATTGAATTGCACAGGTTATAGGTCACATTAAAGGTGGCAAAAGTTTTGAAATTACTTATTGTGGTCTCATTTTTATATATCATAAAAACCTGGCATTTTAACAGGGGTGGTACACTTTTTATAGCCACTGCATATATATATATATATATATATATATATATATATATATATATATATATATATATATATATATAGCTGTATGTACATGATGAGATTTAAATGGTGATTGCATTAATTTCATTACCTGCTCATTCTGTTGTTTTTGTCAATGCTTTGAGTAGCAGCAGTATGTTTATAAGTAAAGTGTTTTTGTTTGAAATGTAGGGGAGTAAGATAGTGAACAGTGTGGATTTGTCTGAAAATTAGCTATGAAATATGAGCACACACACACACACACACACACACACACACACACACAAAATACTCTTAGGAAAGGGAGTGGAACTTAATGCATTATTTAGGTTCTTCTGCATGTGCATGTTATGTGACTTTTTTCCTGAGGTGAGTGTGGTACAAACCCACCACAATACTGATTAGATTACAGAAATGAATGTGAATGCATTTGTAATGTTTTTATCCTGTCACTGAAGAAACAAATAAGAGCAAAACTCTGAAAAAGCCTACCAGTCTTCAATATTTTCAGCTCTGCTATAGCACTGTTTACCTAATGTGACATCTTGCCGGGTGGGGGGGGGGGGTAGAGTTTCACAGAAAAATAAGTTTTGGAATACCAGTTTCAGTTAAGAAGTAAATAATTAGTAACCAAGCAAAAAAAAATATATATATATAGTTACTACTGCAGTAAGTAATGCTGATATTGCAATGAAAGCAAAACAAAAACGTAAAACTTAAAAAAAGTCTGACACATCATTTTAACTCATTTAATCAATCTGCTAATATAGACATATAGCCTGAAATCCACAAGTTGTAAACCTTCTTTATTCTTTGGCCATGTATGTTTTGCAAGCTATATCTGAGCACTTTATAACTCCAAGTAAAGTTTATAAGTATTTTATTCATTTGTATGAAAGCTGAGTTCTGGATAGAGCATATCAGTTAAGAAAGAAAAAGTTTTGCGGGAATATATTCATTTTGATTATTGATTCTCTGGGCATTGTATCAAAGATTGATTTCAGCCATCTCTGTATAGCCTTCTTAACATTTTCCTTTATTTTAGATATATAAATTTTCTTGAGAGATTTGTTGAGTATATACAGTATCACCTCCTAAGTACAGAATGTTATTTTATGAGACTGCCATACCTTCTATGTTCTCCTATATACTGAACTTAAATATGGCTGTCTGAGGCCTCACTACTAAGTTAACCATGTACAATTTGGATCCGGCATATTTTTATTGTATTACACTATTTCTAGCAATATTTTGATTGGTGTAACTTGAATTTGAAGCGAGAGTGGGATGTCAATAACAAAAGCTATGAATGTTTTTTACGGATTTATATCCTATCTTATCTCTCTGCATTGAGATTATGAATCAAGTCTAAAAGAGTTATAGCGATAAACTGAACAGCTATGGTAAAAATTGGTAGAACAGCCTTATACCCACTGAATTTTTAATACAATTTGATAACAAACGGTTTAAGCCAACGGTTTAAGCCAATAATAGTTGATGTCACACTGTGTACATTAAATGTATATTGAATGAAATTATATGATATCAGAAATAATAAAATGAAAGCACCAAAAGGCATCAAATGATTTTGAAGCATTTTAGGCCACCACTGGTTCCTTAGTCTGTTTCTGGCCTTCTTAATATTGTAGTAATTCTTAGCTAATATCATTATTTTGAGTTTTTGACTGTCCATTAATCTTGATTCAAAACCAGCAATTGGATGTGCTACTGTAGCTTTGAAAATTATGGCCAAATTTTAAGTTTTTTTTTTTTTTTTACATCAATGTTAATAAGTGATACTGGTCTGTATTTTTTAGTATGCCTATTCTCTAAACTAGCTTTAGGAATAAGTATGGTGATTGAATGATTTAGGCACGTGTCCTGCAATCCATTTTCTTCTACACTATTACACAACTTAATTCAGATCAGACTAATGGGACTTTCAAAATTTTGTAAATGCTATGATAAAGTTTTCCAGCCCAAGACATTTATTTATTTGTCTTTGTTGACCATGAAAGTATGACTGGGCAAAGCCCATTTTTTCAGCAAAGACCTAGGGAAAAAAGCTACATCACTGTACATTTATATCAATAAGTGAAATTAGACAGTTCTCAGAAAAACAACAGTTACACAACAGAAAAAAAAACTTACTATACAGGTTTATATAGTAAATTATTTATATTGATATAAGTGTATTTACATGTGTACTTTTGAAAGGTCATTAGTCTTGCTATATCAATGTGTGGCCTCTCTTTCTTTTTAGTGGCAAAGAACCTGTGCGCTGTCTGTGCTTTGGTAACTGAGTGTTACCCTGACGCTATCTAAACTGCTGTGTTTGGTGGGGACAAGGGGAAGTTGGTGCCAATGTTTCAGTCTTGGGTGTTGCCATAAAACTTTAGTGCTAGGGCTTGACATTGAAGAAGCTGTTGGTTATGCAGAAGTCATACTGGGAGCAAAGTTCAAGGAGATGCTGTCTGTTTTCATTCATCTTTCCTGTTCCAAACTGTCCCAAACAGGATTGCCAGCTGTGATGGTCATTGCCAACTTTGTCAATAAAAACACCAAGAATGAATAATGGTTCATGGGAAGGGACTTCACAGATGGCAGCACTAAGTTCATCACAGGACTTGCCCTTGACTTCCTGGTAGAAATTAAAGTAGGAGCATAGATGCTGACGAAGGTGACCATGGCCACTAGTGCTTGTAGTGACCATGGCCACTGGTGTTTGTAGTGACCATGGCCACTGGTGTTTGTAGTGACCATGGCCACTGGTGTTTGTAGTTGAATCTTCAGCAGTCTCTCATTACCAAATTTGGTGGTATGACTGAGCCAGTAAGGTTGTTTCTGATTGCAAAACCAGTACTATGTTCATTGGTCTCTTCTAGAAGCTTCCCAGGCCAGAAAAAAGAAAAGTCTTTCTCCCAGAGATAGCCAATGGATGGCTGCTTTGTTTCCTGGAGAGCCACAAAATCCATCTGCAATCTGCTCAACTCATTGTTAATGACTGCTGTCTTCCAAGAATCATTGGTGTTCTGTAAATCTTCCATAAGACCTGGAGTCATTGTCCATACATTCCTTGTGCCTAGCCTAAAGGCTGGTTTATTTTGTTGCTTTTTTGTTTTTCCAGGTGTATGGTTAACGATCCACCAATTGGGGGTTCCCTAAACCCCCCACACCCAGTGGAGAATGTGGACCATGGCAAGGCAGCACCTATTTAGCTGAGAACTGCCCAAATTAATGTGGGCAGCAGCTGCCCAATGAGATCACAGGATCTCTTCCTCAGTTGGAAGAAGCCTCTGGCACCTCACTGTATGCCAATTGAATGCCATAGCTTATTACCGGTAACTGGTGCTTTCTGTGTTGTATCACTGCTCACAAGGCAAAGTTGGAGTGTCCTCTCTATAGGGTGCAGGATTGGCCGATTGAATTTGAGGAAACAGCTGATGCCTAGCAGCATGTTCCCACTCTCCATGCCACTGATGCAATCCAAGGAGAAAGGCAAGGCCAGTGCAACCTGGCACCAGTGTCATTACGGGAGCTGCCAGAGTGAGGTCAGGTACAACCTCAAACTGCCTTAGGGGCTCCATCCCCAGATTTTTCCTTGGGGTTTACTCCCAAAGCCTTCACCATGGCTTGGTAATGCTGCAAGACAGTAGAGGTTTTAAGTCAGAGTTTACCTTCTCCTGAGCATGCTGCCTTCCCAGGCTGATGAGTCTCACCTGCCCAAAGCAACTGGTTTTAAGGCACCAGTCACCAACCTTTTCCCCTTCTTCTGTCAGTACAAATGGTTTCAATGGACATAAAAACTAAGCCACACATGCAGGTCAGGAGCTGGATTTGGGTTGTTGGAGTTTATTACAGATGCATGGCATGGGAGCAATTTATAGATAGTAGAAGCTTAACTGCACTGCCACTCCACCTCTGGCTATGACAATCGTTGAAACCAAAAGTACATCAGTTTTTTCAAGCGCTTGAAGAGGCCTTGCCCTGCCTAGATGACACTAATACCAGCAAGAGATGGGAAAAACTACAGGATGCTATCTATAACACTGCAATATTTATCTTTGGGAATAAGACAGCCAAATGTGTAGAATATGTATGTGTGTTGTACCTTTAAGAAGCATTTCCAAGGACAGCAAATGCATATAAATAGCAAGAACATGCTAGTTTCAGTGCCATTTTGTGAGTGCAGCCAGAGAGTAAACATGTATGAGAGAGATAATCAGTTTGTTTATAAATTTATCTAAGTTAAAGTTAGTAAGCCTCATTCCTGATGTGTTTGTATATAATAAAGCTGCTGGAACAGATGAATGTTCATCTGTTTTATCCTGATCAGAAAAACAACAAATGCGCTGACTGGTTTGAAGCCTACACTGAAGTGCTGACACCCATTATTGAGAAGAAAAGACAGGCATTGGCTGCATACACGTCCTTGCCCAATGAGGAGAACTTACAGGCACTGTGGTGTGCTCAGAGTCAAGTGCAGTAGGTAGTTCGGTGATGAGCAAATAATTATTGCATGAAAACAGAAAGTGAAGGAAGCTCTCACTGTGTATGAAATGGGTCTATATTATATTATCCAAACAGCATTACAGCGAATGCCATTTCGACGACAAATATAGAGAGAAATCCGGAAACAGCAAAACTCCAGGTCACCGATTTTTTTTCCTAGGGAAAAAAATCGGTAGACCAACAACACACAACACACCACTGAAAACATTTCAAAGTGGGGGGCTGTGCCCCCTACACCCCCTAACTAAATGTACCAACTCTGAGATCGAACTACAGTGGGTAAAAGACAATGTCATGGCCCAGGCCAAGCAATTTTTTTCCCTAGAAAAAAATCACTTACCTGAGCTTTTGCTGTATCCGGATTTCACTCTGTATATGTCGTCAAAACAGCATTCGCTGTAATACCATTTTGACAACATAATATAGACCCTATGAAAGTACCTTGGCAAGGAGAGCAAAGGATAAAAGAACCCCCAGGAAGATCCTTGACCATGATACCAGACTGATATCTACCTACTGTTGCTCAAAGTGTGGAAAGGACTGCCTCTTCCAGATTGGATTGCACAGCCACAGAAGATGATGCTTGAATCAGTCCAATAAAGTTGCAAACCCATGATCCTTTGGGATCGAAGGATGCTTAATATTAAAATAAGTATGTACAGTATTTCCCTAGTTTCAGTCCCTCAGTGCTATCCTTGACTTCTGGTTTTGCTTTCTTTTTATTGCTTAACTGATCTATTTTTGCTCTACTAATTGTTGACTTTAAACACATACCAAGTAATTTATCATTTCTGAAGTAATGTCTGAGTCATTGCTTGGGGAAATACCTGTGTTCTATAACAATCTGTGTTAGCATTCTTTTTTTTTCCTGATCAATTAGTGTTCATTCTTCTTGTATTAAAACTGATATCCTGTTCATTATCTGCATGTTTTGGGGTAACATTTCCTGTTTGTAGTAAGACAGCTGTGTTATAGGTATTTAATTTATCTTTTATCCACTTTATTTCTTTATGCTTAAAATAATCAAACTATCCTAAAATCAGTGTTAAGTTGCTAATTAACTCCCCATTAATACAGCTTTACCTGCTTCCCTTTTATGGTTTTAACTGCTTCCCACATAATGCCATATTTTTTTTAAATATTCACCATTTTCCTGATGAAACTTTTTGATGTAGATTTAAATGATCTCGTACAATTATTTATCATCTAATAATGACACATTTTGTTTAAATTGTAAGCATCATCCTTGGTTGTTGGTGAAGATTAATAGCACTGTTATTGCCAAATGGTCAGAAAGTTCTTTAGGCTCTACACGCATCCATAGCTAACTACCACAGCTGCCTTACAAACTGAATTACTGAGTGAAGGACCTAGTGCTTCATTCGATGCTTCTGGGGCTCCTTTTCTACTGAGAAAGATCTACGTCTAGCCTTTTGTGCCATGGAAGATCAAACCCTATTTGACCTCTTATTCCTTTGTAGAACTAATGGGACATCAAACGCTCAGTTATAGGAGCTAATTCTTCATCAACAAATAAAAGGCATGTTGGAATGATAGATTTATATCCCAACATATCACTCACCTCTGGTACAAACTTCCAGTACATGTTGAAGAGAGTAATACCCTTGCCACCTTCCATGTAAAACTAGATAATTAGATGGGCAGCTTGATTGTTTGTTTGTTTAATTTAACTGTGGAGGCTGCCCACTAAAGTGTGCTAGCCTGTGTAACTAATTTATCACTGTCTCTGCATTTTCTGTGTGTTTCTACAAAAAAAAACAAAAAAACAAAAAAAATTATCCTTGTTTTCCCGCCTTCTTCGACTAGTTTAGACCAGTTTACAGACATTGCTGTATTCTGGGCTGTGGTGTAGTTCCTGTGTTGTCCATTACCTTACTTGGATAGAAGGAAGTTTCTTTGCTCACCAGTGGGTGTGGGGAGCCTTGAGCAGCCTACCTGTCCTTGGGGGAAGTGACCTCAGCACAAGAAGCTGTAGTAATTGGTTGTTTGGGACCATTCCTAGCTCTTTTGTAGTTCACTGTTTAAAATCCGCGTTTGCACGGCTTTGCGCGCAGCGCCGGTTAAACAAGGTTAAACTTTTTTTGGCTCCGCCAAGTCTGCTCTTCAAATTTTCCGTTAAGGAAGCTCTACTCTTAGTATAACCAGACTACTCACTGTATTACAAGCCTAGCACTTGATCTCAATACTTCTCTACTAAGTAAGCACTCTTGTACTAAGTAAAGCACTACATCTACTTACCACCCCTGTGAATACCCACTTCCCTTAAAGGTATACCACTCCCTTATACTGTTCTAGCATGTCGAGTGGTAGATTACTGGCGTCGTCTCCAGTTCAGCTGGTCAATCTGGGCATCTTGAGAAAATGCTACAATTGTCTCATGTACACAGACAAACCTCTCCTCCTCCCAACAAACACAAATACATGTGAGAGATGCAACTATATAGCCAAACTGGAGGCTGAACTCTCTCAACCCAGGGCTGGCATGACCAGACAAGAAGAGATGGCAACCACACACACAACAATCCCAGTCCCACATAGACCTACCACAACTGCAAACCAAACACATAAAAACACAAAGACATACTTGGAGGCTCTAATAAAAAACTTACCAAAACAACAGAGGCTCCCAAAGCAGACATCCAAAATTCCACTACCTCAAAACAAAACACATGCAACACATACTTCAATAAATCAGTGTGTCGACCAATCGCAGCCCTTAAGGCAAAACACCTTGCCTGATACACTAGTAATAGGTGACTCCATAGTCAGACACACTGATGTCCCACTGACCAGGCTGAACAAGGAGAAGGTGACTGTGAGCTGTCTATCGGGTGCTAGGATCCGGCACATAACACACGCACACAGGTCACTCCAAAGCAAGTACAAATATGACTCCGTCATTGTCCATGCTGGTGTGAATGACCTGAGACGTACCTCCCTGGACTACATGAAAAGAGACATAGAGGAGCTCTCCGATTATGTAGCCCAGGCTGGTATGACCCTGACCCTGAGCAGCATCTTGTCCTCACCAAGAATGATACCACAATACAAAGACAAGATGATTAGCTTTAACAATTGGCTCGAGTACTGGTGTCATTCCAAGGGGATCCAATGTCTGTCTGCCTGGGATGATATGTTAGACAAGCCACGCTGCTTCGCAAGGGATGGCTTACACCTGTCACCACTGGGCTTCTGGATATTGGCTAATGCTCTTGCCACCCCCATAGTGCCTTTTTTAGGCAAGGCTCAAAAGACAAACCCACCTCCTTAGAAAACAAAAATGGAAAAAAACTAAGGGTAATGCTGCTCAACGACAGAAGTCTAAATCTCAAGATGCAGGCACTTGCACTCCTCAGCATGGAGAACATCGACATCTGTGCAGTAACTGAAACCTGGTTCAAGGCTCCTGACGGCACCCCAGTGCTACCAGGCTATACCTCGTATCATGCTTTTCGGCCCCAAAACCCGGGCCGAACCACAAAGGGAGGGGGAGTGTCCATATTCATAAAGGACACCCACACCTCCAGGTTAGTAGCAACACATGAAGCATCAGAGACCATACAGGTGCAACTAACCATAGGCAAAACTGCTATACAACTGGTAGCATGTTATAGACCACCCTCCCAATCTCAAGAACCCCACTCAGCCTTCCTGAAGACATTGGAGGATATGAATGTATCACAAAATACCATCATACTGGGAAACTTCAACTACCCAAACATAGATTGGGTACATTATTCTAGCCCTAATACCCTAGCCCAAAGGTTCCTGGAATTCATAAATTCAAATGCACTGGAACAACTAGTCACCTCTCCCACTAGGGGAGATAATATACTAGACCTGATCATCAAAAACATGGGGACAAAATGCTCCACACCGGAAGTATACCCCTCACTAGTGAGATATGACCACAAACTAATCACCCTGGATATACATATCCCACCTCCACCCCCAGCACAAAAGACCACAGTGAAAAACTTCTCAAAAGCAGACTTCACTCTTCTTAAGATGGAGATGGTATCCTTTAAGCCCACTGTGCCAGTGGATACCACATCCCACAATGCCGAATCCTTCACAAATGCTTTCTATGGACATATCCAAGAATGCATGGATCATGCAATCCCAAACAAATCCAAGTCCTTCTCCACCAAATGTAAGCGTCCTGTCTGGTGGACCTCAGCCATAAACAAATTGTATAACAAAAAAGGAAGCTACTGCACGTCAGAGTGAAATCCCACGAAGGGAAGACGTCTCTGATCAACATTAGCAGAAAACTACGTTCTCTCATAAAAACATCCAAGGCAAACTTTGAGAGAAAAATCGCTAAGGACACTAAAGATAACCACAAAGCCTTCTTCAGCTATGTTAGAAACCTGGGCGGAAACCCTCAGATATGCTCAGAGTTGGTTCACAACAAAGAATACACTGAACCCACAGATATTGCTAACATTCTGGCTGACAGGTTCAGTGCAAATTTCTCGCCTCCTTCACCCCCAAAAGAAGAAATACTTATCCCAGCTGAATGTAATCTCCCTGTCATCTCAGATGCCCAAGTGAGAACTGCCCTAAACAAAGCAAAAAACACAGCATCAATGGGACCTGATGGTATCCCGGGGTGCGTGTTACGTGAACTCCAAGAGGAGCTAAACCCACACATAAAAATGCTATTTAACCTTAGCCTTACTTCAGGATATGTACCTGTACACTGGCATACAGCAACAGTGGTCCCACTCCACAAGGGGGGTGACTCTACAGACCCTGGAAACTACCGCCCCATAAGCTTAACTAGCCTGGTATGCAAAGATATGGAAAGAATCATTATGGAAATCATAAACAGAGACATAGGGGACCTACAGACACTTGACCCCACCCAGTTCGGCTTTGTGAAGGGTAGATCCTGCCTTTTAAACCTGGTTGACTTTTTCAAAACAGTCACTAGAGCCATTGATGAGGGCAAAACAGTCCATACAGCATACCTGGACTTGGCTAAGGCCTTCGACATAATACCCCACTCAGGCATCATAGATAAGCTAAACAGCTTAAAAGTAAACCCTTATGTCACTAGATGGGTTGCAAACTGGCTAAAGGACAGAACCCATAAAGTTAAAATCGCTGGAGCAATGTCAGACTCAAAGCCAGTCACAAGTGGTGTCCCACAGGGATCTGTCCTGGGACCCCTCTTGTTCGGCATTTATTTCTCAGATGTTAAAGCAAACATGGGAGGGCTGTGGCTGACAAAGTTTGCAGATGACTGCAAACTAGGCGTGATAGCCGATACACCAGCAGACACACACATCCTACAAAAAGGCCTCACTGAAATGGACAACTGGTGCCGTAGTCACGGCCTTAAACTAAATGCCAAAAAATGCATAGTCATCCCTTTTGGAAAAAACAAAGTACCCACAAATTATCACATAGACAGAAACCCACTGAGTATGGAAAAAGTAATGAGAGACCTAGGGACCCAAGTAGACAGTGACTTCTCATTTGACACCCACGTTGCCAAAGTGGTTAGAAAAACATTCTACCTTGCACACCTCATCATGAAGGGATTCACATCCAGATCCAAGGATGTCATTGTACCCCTATATTCCTCCCTCATCAGACCCATGATTGAGTACAATGCCCCATTTGGTATGTACCTCACCCGGCACTTGCAACAGCTGGAGAGACCACAAAAGTACCTCACCACAAGGATCAAGGGTCTCCAACATTTGTTTTATTCCACCAGACTAAAGAAACTTCAGCTCTATTCAGTAGCATACCGCCTGCTCAGAGGTGATCTCTGCCTGACGTACAAGGCCATGTCCAATCAGGATTTGATGGACATGCTCCACCTCAAAAAATCCAAATCCATCAGGACCACGAGAGCTAAAGACTTAAACCTTGGCACAAGTATGACTAGGACATGCTGGAGGGATAGATTCATAACCCAGAGGCTTCCCATGCTTTGGAACAGGATCCCAGTTCATATTAGGCAGAGCCCCTCACTGACTCTCTTCAAGAGAAATCTTGATGAGTGGTTGGGAGATCGAAAGTTTACCCTAAGGGTCACATCTGTGTCACGGCTAGACAGGGGCACAGTAAACTAATTCTATTATATAAGGGGACCTTCATTGTGTCACTACTAGACAGAGGCACAGTATTCTAGATTTATTCTGTACATTTTTGTACCATTTCATGGGGTGGCAAAAGCCACATCACTATGGCTAGGCCTACAAATGCCCCAGGGCAGATAGCCTAGTACTATACTATGAAACTATGAAACTATGTGATCATCACATAAAACATTCAGAAAAAAATACACATCAAATGCTAGGTGCACTCTATGCAGTCAAATAATACAAAATAAAGTAAACTAAAAAAAAAAAGAGTATTTCTAATTCACTTTTCAATGGACACTAATTTAAGCTGCTCTCATTTTGACATCTACTCAACTGTCACTCCTGGAACAATGTTATTATAAGGAGACAAAATTTGCCATCAATCAACATTATAGGACACTTTGCTGTCTGACTTTATAAAAATTTCAGTGGCTAGAGATAAGGCATTAACTTACACTTCCCCAGCCTGTCACTTCTTACCAACTCATCTACACTATCCACAAAATTGCCCTAGTTTGAAAAATCTTCAATGACTTTAGAATAAAGGGAGACAGATGAGATCTACTGACAAAATGCGATTATCAGTTACAAAAGCTGACAGCTCAGCTTACGACTCTTTGTTCTACTCCTTCCTGAATAAAAATGTTCAATCTGTCACTCAAAGAGACACAGTAAACACCAACTCTTTTAAAACACAAAGAAGAGAGACCAAAGCTGCCTACCTCCCTGGATAATAAATGTCTTCCACTTACTTTCAACTGTTCTTTCCATCTATTATTCTTTCCAAGCACTGTTATCCTCAGTTATTAGTCCAAATTCTCCACCTCGTTCTCGATCTCTCCCTCTTCTACCTGTCTTAAAACACTCTGTCTCTCCCCTCTTCATACTAATCCTTCATTTCTTCTTTTTCTCTCCTTCTACCAAGTTCATTTTCAAACATGTTTCATAGCTCTTTACGTCATGTTGCTATTAATTGATAACACTCTGTTTAAATTTTGTATATTTGTTGATTACCTGTATGCCTCTGTTTACTATATCTTTAAGTAATGTCATTTTTGGAGGTTTTCTCCCTGGGCCGCTGCTGACAAGGGGGAGCTTTTGGTCTAATTGGACTACCTTGCTAAATAAATGCAATAATTAAATAAATAAATAAATAAATGCACGTTGCAAAGAAAAGCGAATTCATCATGTTTAGGACATGGTCATGAGGGGGGATTCAATAAAGCCTAGACAGTCATTTTTGACTGTGTGTGCATTGAGACACAATGTGAAAATGGCCATGAAGAGTTTTACATTCAGTAAACTCTGCATACTGGCATGCAGACATGCACAAACTTGGAAGCTTCTGTGGCATGCAAATTACAGTTTATGTAGCTGAGCTGCATGCTAATGAAGCAAATCAACAGTGAAGTAATTCAAAATGTTGTAAAGCAACCATGTATACTCCATGCTGGTGTTGGCCATGTATTCAAAAGTCTTCTGAATACAGCCACAGAAAGGAGTCTACATGGAAACAAAAGCAAGTAAAAGCCTGTACATTTGTACAGAACAGACCGTAGCATGTAACCCCTCACACATTATGACATTATCAGACATGGTGAATGCTAGAAATTTAGATTAACAATAGGAACTATTACTTTTTACGTGCCATGACATAATTGCAGCTTTGCACCCCCACCCCCAAAAGAGCAATGTACACGTAACTCGATATAGACAACTAAAAGTGTAAACTCCATGAAACATACTATTCAAAACCTGCATTCCTCTGTGCAGATATATACCACAGTAATACCCTCCCTTGAGTGTAGAACATTGGACTCCCCTTCAGTTTTCCTGCCTACATAGTTACCAACTGTGTAGATTCAGGGCTGTCAACAGGGTGATGATGCAAATGAGGTCAAAACACATTAGAATTGCTGAATCCCAAAACATTGTAACCATGTAGGGATGTTGACTTCGTGTAGGCACTTCCAGATTGTTTGTGTTGAATGCATGGCAAATTTAAATGATGGCATCAGGGGGGTGTCCTGTTACACTTCCACAGGTGTACATGTAGGTCTGTGAACTGTAAAAGTGCATGTAAGCAGTTCACAATTCACAAGTTCTGTTTCATCCTCTTTATTGTTTGCTAAGATGTATGATCTCTGTCTGCTTTAAGTTCAAATTTATTTTTTTCATTTTTGTTCTTGTTTGCTTAGCACAGCCATGGGAAATGATGGAATGAGTGGCAGGTTTCTCTGTGCTTGTTACGTAACTATTCCTGTGGCAGCATGCGCATATGTAGGACTAGATTATAGAAGGTCCTGGGTTATAGTACAGGGTCTGCAACCTTTCCTCCAGTTTTTGAGATGCATGTTTGTGCAATATCACAGGGATAGAAAAATATAACAAGATCATGTCTTTACCTTATTTTAGCATTGGTGCATGCAGCAGCATGTAGGTTCACATCGCACACTAATGAGCACCAATGTAATTTAAATGTTCAGTTAAGCAACATTTATTTTCATAGGTGCTAATTCCATCATAAGCAGGTGATTTTCAGTACAGTGGAGCTATTCAACAAGCTATAAAGCATACATGTAGCCTACTTTCTGTTTTTTCCTGCATACTTCAATACCATGGAAGTAGAGACAAGGAAATTCTAGGCCTGAAATAAAATTGTGTCAACTGCTGCATTTGTAAAGTAAGTCCTGAACCTGTAATGTATTCTTTAATAATATTATGGCATATCCTTGAATTTTTTATGTTGGTGCAGTAATGAAGTAAATAGTGGTGAATTTGTACAGAAAGTACCTTAACATGTGACAGCAGAAACTTATTTTACTTATATGTGTTCATTACTAAGTTT
>NC_056729.1:1906998947-1907031447 GCF_019279795.1 Protopterus annectens
TCCAGTTGCTGCAAGTGTCTGATGAGGTACATACAGAAGGGACCATTGTACTCTATTAGGGGTCTGATGAGGGATGTGTACTGAGGAGTTATAACTTCCTTAGCACTGGATGCAATGCCCTTACTTTTGAGATATGCAACATAGAAGGCCTTCCTTACCCCTGCAGATACATGGTGATCGAAGTTAAGGTTGCTAACAACCTGTGTTCCCAAATGTATTACCACAGGGTTTGAGCTAAGGGGGTACTGCTAATATCGTAATTTGCAGAGACTTCCCCTTTGCCAAAAGGGATAATAATGCATTTTTTTGCATTTAGTTTAAGTCTGTGACTTTGGCACCAATCATTTGTCTGTGTAACCCCTTTTTGTAATATGTCAACATTATTGTGGGACTCAGTGATTGCGCCCAGTTTGTAGTCATCGTTGAACCTGGTAAGCCATAAGCCTGCTATTTTCACCTGGATATCTGAGAAATAGATTCCAAACAGTAAGGGACCTAGCACAGATCCCTGTGGTAGAACCGTGGTAACTGGTCTGCTGGTAGAGGTGAAATCTTCAACTTTAACTGTATGTGTTCTGTCACTGAGCCAGTTGTCTACCCATCTAGTGACATATGGGTTAATTCCCAGCTGGATGAGTTTCTCAATGAAGTCTGATTGGGGGATTGTGCCAAAAACTTTGGCTAATTTAGATAGGCTGTATGTACTATTTTGCCTTCATCTAGCAATTTGATGACATTCTCAAAGAAGTCCACCAGGTTTAATAAGCATAATCTTCCCTTAATGAAACCAGATTGAGTTGGGTCAAGAGTCTGAAGGTCACCTATGTCTTTGTTGATAAGGTCCATGACAATTCTCTCCATGGCCTTGCAGATAATGCTGGTTATTCTTATGGGTCTATAGTTCCCAGGATCAGTTGATGGACCCCCTTTGTGCAAGGGAATTACTGTTGCTGTTTTCAACTCTGCTGGGACAAAGCCCATACTTATACTGTGGTGGAAGAGAGTGCCAGGTTGTTCCCCTAGGTCCTGTTTTAGACCATTTAGTAGGCAGGCTGGGAAGTTTTCTGATCTCATAGAGGCTGTTTTTGGCCATGGAGAATGCAGGTATAACCTGCCCTTTGAAGATACTAGGTAGAGGACTGGTGACACGTATGCTTTGGGGTATGTTTGGTGGTGAGGACGGGGGGGGGTGAAGTTTGTGCCAAATCTGTCTACTAGCAAGTTTGTGATGTCTTCAGGGTCAGAATGAGTGATACTGTCCACTATGCATTCAGCACAAAGCTGGGCCTACCCTTTTAGATTTCTGATGTAGCTAAATAATTCCTTGTGATTATCTTTAGCTAGCAATGCTAGTTTAACTTCATAATTAGCTTTGGAGGACTTTACAAGATATCTAATTTGCTTGTTCAGACTGTAGAGGGTGTCCTTCCTCTGCTGAGCTAGTTCCCTCTCGTTTTTAGACATTAGTTTCTTCCACTTGCTGTGTAACCTATTTATGCTTGATGCCCACCAGGGTGGCTTGTATTTTGTTCGGACCTTGTTTTGATCCATTCAGGTATAGCCAAGATTATACATTTGTATAGGTGTTTATACACTGCATTTGTGCACACCTTGGTATAGCAGTCATTGTTGACTGTGATAGCAGGGGTTTTCAACTATTTATGGCATCACTTAGGAGGCTATAGTTTACTTTGGAGAAATTTTTCATCCTTTTTGCTCTTGGGGTGGGGACTCAGGTTGTTGTTTGTCTTTCGGCTTTTTCCCGGTAAGGGGTCACCACAGCGGAACTCCAGTCCGCTAATGATTGGCACTAGATTTTTACGAAATGCCGAGGTGCCAGCTCGATGCCCAACCTTCAATGAAGGCACGCCCATTTATGCATGCATGTCTTTAGAATGCTACCCAACTGCGGAGAGGACATGCAGACTCCACACAGAAGGCACACCCAAGCCAAGCCGAGAATCGAACGGGAGAACCTCTTGTTGTGAGATAACAATGCTACCACTGTGTTATGTTTGTTAATTCAAACGAGTCTGAATTTTGATCAAACCTTACCAGTGAGGGCAACACGCAGGGGGTAGTGCAGAGACATCTTATGTTGTTGAGTCCTAAGTCTAGGACATTTGAACTCCTTGTGGGGGTGCAGACTATTTGTTCCAGAGCATGTTTAACAAAGGATACGAACCTTAGGGTGAACGTGTTTGTGTGTATATAACTGTATCAATCGATGGAAAGATAATTGAAATCACGCATGACCAAGGTGTTTGGTTGTATAGTGAGTGAATCAAGTCAGTCCATGTAGGCAGAGGGGTTCTCAGGGTTAATGGTGGGGGATATATGTAACAGTGATATGGAAGGGATTTTTACCTACACTTAGTTGGGCATGTACTAGCTGTAGGGAGTTGCACTGTTTAACCAGTATTGAGGTGTATTTGTCTTTAATGAAGATGTGTACACCAATGTCTTTGGTTCTTTCTTGTTCCTTTTGAGGTCTGAAAATGTGGAAGACATTGTAGCCTTGCATGGCTGGGGCTGTCTGCGGCCTTAAACCATGTCTCTGTGACTGCATGGACATTGGCATATTCCAAGATAAGGAATGCTTCCAGTGAGTTTAGTTTCTGATTTAGACTCTTTGCATTAAGCAGTATAACTTTAAGTTTGTCTCTAGTGGATTTTTATTTTTTACATTGGGAATTTTGTTATTATGAAATTGCCTAAAAAGACACTATGGGGGTAGGCACGTCCCTTTGCCAGTGATCGAAAGTTAAGAGGCAACAGGTGAAAACCATCTCTGGCAAAGCAGCGTGGTCTGTCAACCATATCTTCAGAGGCTGACAGATAATGGACCCCCCTGGATTGACAGCAGAAGCTAAGTCATTTGTTGAAGTAAATAAGTTTTGTTTATATTGAGGCATCATCCTGGGTGATGGTAGAATGCTGCTTAGAGCTAGGGACATACCTGCCTGGGGCACATAATCTGAGGGCTCTGTCATATCTCTCTTCATATAGTCCAGTGAGGTATGTCTCAAGTCATTCATTCCAACATGGACTAGGGCAGAGTCATAATGGTACTTGTTGGGAGACTTGAGTGCATGCATGATCTGTAGGATCCTGACACATAACAGCCAGCTAACCATGAACTTCTCCTTGTTCAGCCTGGTGAGGGGGAAGTCTGTGTGTCTCACTATGGAGTCACCTATGACCAAGACATTTTTTGAGGTGTTCTGCTTTAGGGAATTATTGGCTGAGACATTGTTGGGTGTATTATTATGTGTAATGATTTCCATTGGTTCTGCAGTGTGTGCAGTAGGTTTGCACTTGGGAGGTCTCTGATCTTTAGGTAGGCTTTTAGTGAGTACCTCCGCATATGTGGGTGTATGTAATGTAAGCTTCTTATGTGCAAGAGGTGAAATGTGTGTGTTGGCAACCTGTTTGATATCTGGTTTGTTGTTATGTGAGAGAATTGAATCTTTTCATAATTCATAGTAGAGATACAGATCCCATGTGTTGTCTTTGTTTGTTTTAGAAGTAATTGGTTGTTAGTATACTTGAGGCAATTGCTACATTGCCTCAGGATGCCCATGTCAACCAGGCTGGCTGGAGAAATGGTGGGAAACTGTCCATCCATTATGGCAAATATATACTGTAGTAAGTAGTGAGGAGTGGGCTAGATGGGTCAGGTTTGGTTATAAGACTAACAAAAAGTGGCTATTCTATGGAGGGCTAGGTGTAGAAAGCTGTGTCAATGTTTCACAATGCACAACTGAGTTGCTTGCAGGGCAGCATTGCAATATCTGTGCAGCTCCCATAAACTGAGTGCAAACCTGCCCAAACATGATGCTGAAATACAAGCACAGTTAAACAATAAAAAAAAAATAAACCAAGGTATGGCCCAAGACTGAGCCTTATTTTAGCAATCCCCAACTCAGGTCCTTCACTGCACACTTCTGTCACAAGGCGCAGGGGGCCTTCTTAATGTAAAATATTTGGTTTTAGTGCTCAGATGATACCCTATGCTATAAAATATACAAGTAATTGAAATTCAAAGTACAGAAAATTGCAGTCACAACAGCAAAAAAAAAATGTGTTTATGTGTGTGTGTGTATATATATATATATATATATATATATATATATATATATATATATATATAGTATGCATATATCTTAAAACAGGAATTCAGTAGAATAGTCCCACATGAATGTAGAGCATAAACATTTCTAGTGTGAAATAACTGGTCTGGAACCCAAGTTCTTTAACCAGAACAAAGACACTTAGAAGAACAGGCACAATAAGCCTTCACCAGCAATTCACAGCTTAGAAGGGTGTAGGCTGCACTCTGCTGCTACAGCAGTCTAGACCACATACCTTCCTAATGTAAAATAACTGGTTTGGAACTCAAGTGCTTAAATCAGAACAAAGACACTTAGAAGAACAAGCACAATAAACCTTCAAACAGCAATTCCCAGCTCAAAATGGCAAAAGCTACCCTCTCCTCTCACAACAGTGTAGACTACAAACCTTATTTATGTAAAACAATGGGCCTGAAGCACAAGTGTTTAATCCAAAACTAAGAGGCTTAGAATAACAGTTACAGCATAACCTGACATCAGAGAGATTACAGTGACATGTCTTTTGATCTATTCACAAACATCATGGCATGTTTCTTAGGCCTATGTAATCTTGATGAGAAAGCCGCGTGGCCTGTCAAGCTGCTGCATGTGTCTGATGAGGTTCTTGCAAAAAAGAGCATTATATCATATTACTGTTCTGAAGAGTTTGACTACAGTGATGTCACACAATCATGTGATTTGAATGTTATGGTGAGTCTTATGATGTGTACCATACATATGTACTAGAAAATAAATAGAAAACTTAGAAAGTAATGAGACACATTAGTTTCTGAATTCACAACCCTTACAAGGGAATACACTAGAAAGTACTGACATGATGATGCTACCCACTGTATAACTTGGCAAGGCAAATGTAAGTGACAGATGCAGTTATCAGTTCAACAACACAAATGCAGATATACTAGGCACTAATGTAGCTATGCACCCTGTGCATCAGAGACAAAGCTTTTGTATCCCTGAATCCAAAAGAGAGAAAAAGGGAATATGGCACAGTTATCATCACTTGCACAGTGTGTTTTTTTTGGGGGGGGGGCAGGAGGTATAGGCTAATGCAAAAGGTTAGTGAGTGTGTGTGAGTAAGAAAGGGAAGCAGGTAGGCTGAACCATGTAACTGTTGTGTGTGTGTCTGTAGTGGTTCCATGTGACAGTAATGTGTGAGAGTTTGCATGAACACAGCCAAGCACAGTGCTAGCTCTGCGTCTTGTTATGTCAGACAAGTATGAGCTGTGTATGGTAGAGTTGCAGTTCATCATTGTCACCCTCAACCATGAGAACTGGCTCTGCCAGGAGATTCACTGGCACCTCAACCCCCAAGGTCAGATGCAGTGCTGCTACTTGAGCATGAGTGATGTCTGCTGGTCATGCTCCCTTCATGAGAATGCCTGGGAACATGACCCCGTAGCCTCCCATGTCTGAGTGTGCATAGCACACTCACCAATGGACCAGTGGAAGTACTGCCACTATGGGAGCATGATCAGGCATGGCCACATTGGCTATCAGCAGAAGTTGAGCTGGCCTACACCCACAAGAACACCATTCCTCCCACAGTAGATGTTGCATCACAGACACTACTCATTTTATGGCAGACGCCCCTCAGTCCATCACAGACACCCCTCATTCCAATGTTTTATTCATCCAATCCAGTGAATCGGCAACACAGTGGAGGTAGTCATGCATTTCAGCCTGTGCCACATCCACAGCCCTGAGCACTTGTCTGGAGCACCTTTCTGAATGTGCCTGTGCCTCCAGATGCCCCTAAACATACGTTGAGTGATACAGGAAGAGACACCTGCACCAGGTGGAGGAGGGGCAGCAGGACCCCTCCGAGCACCCCTATCAACACTCCTGCATGGCACCTCACCCACACTTGGGCTACGGCCAGAGTCAATAGGCACTGTAGCCACAGTAGCCACCCTTTTCTGATCAATGTCCTCACCCTCCACCTGTCCAATATCTGTGGGCTCAGTGGACTGGGTAGACATAAGATTACTGGCTGTGTCTGTGGAAAATGAAGGGGGTGACTGGATGTCAACCTCTGTGCCAGATTCAACATCTGCACCCCCCCCCCAATTGTGCCTCAGTTTCACCACCATTATTATAAGTGTCTAGTCAGACACTAACATCAGGTGGCACAGGGCCCACACTCCCACTGTCATGATCACCTGTGATAAGAAGGAAGAAACCCAGGCAGACATTAACATCTGCAGTACTATGGTGCTTCTGCAATATATGCTAAACAACTACCAGTCCTGCCACAATTGCAGACAGTACAGAAATATGCACAACAGGCCTAAAATGACACTTTATGATATTTCTTTAACTTGATCTGCAGTACTGATATAATTTTATTTAGCTTACCATTTGCAGGAGGCACACATCACTGGATTCCTGATAGTCCTGAAATAAGTTAGGCAAGAGATAAGGGCAACATCATCACATTTAACAGTAAGATGGGGGGTACTACATGTACTCCTCTATATCTGTATTAGCTGTACATTCAACAAGAATGTGGATGACAATTCCAAACTGAGATTATCACTGTAACAAACTTAATTCCCCCCACCAAAAATAAAAAGACATGTGACAAAGAAGTAAATTTAATTTAAATTGTTTTATTAAACAACTGTATTCAACTGGTCATGTAACAAAGCCTGCCTGGAAGCTCCTCCTGCGACTGAAAAGGAGTGGTGACCACATCAAGTACATGCTGTGGTCCACTCTACTGTGAGCTGTCTTGTACAAGGATATTTGCCAGGATCTCTTCATTGGGGGTAAAAGGTGGTTCATTGGGGGTAAAAGGTGCTTCTGTTGCAGGCTCACCCCCAGTTACCCTTTTGCCTTGGGCAACAGCAGCTACACACCTCTGTGCAAATGTAATCATTTCAGTGGCCCTCTGGCACACCTGTTCATATGTCCTGCTGTGGCCTTTCAATGATCTGATGTTGGCAACAATTTGCTGCCATACATATAGCCATTCTTGCATAGTGAGATGAACCTTTCCCAGCAAGAAATGCCCAATGTTGATAGAGAGCTTCAACAATGATATTATTCTCCACTTCATTTAAGGGGTGTCTCCGGCTCGTTGACATTTTATGTCCTAAAAGACAACAGAATGATAATACACATAAGTATCACATAACTACAAAGTTACTGTTTGTGATAAAGCATTAAAGGTAGGCAGTCAGTAGTACTCCTCACTGGAAAATTATAGCAGCAGGCAGGATGCAAAACAAGGAAAGTAGCAAGAGAAACATATCCTTGTATGTGCCATAGCAGTAACTCATCTGTGCTCCCTCACAAAAGAACAGTCCATTCTAGTTTATGGCATAACAGTAACTTGTTTTTGCTCCCCCACCCACAAAAAAGCTGGCATCTGAAACATTTTGTTAATAAAACATCTTTGAAATTCTAAATGTGCTTTCATAGGACCTGTCCCTGAAACATTTGTACATATATATCACACAGCTTTATAGTTTCATGTATCGTCAATCATTTGTATCTCTAAAATGACTTGGCAAACATGGCCATGCCATCAGTACCCTTCTAATTCATACAGACAGCAGTGTAAAAGCCATTGCTTCACATTAGTCATTAATATATTCCAGCATATGCATTATGTACATAACAAATGGGAGCATATCTCCTGGAGCTCAGTGCTCCTTTGTAAAGATATTTTTGGAAATATTTTGCTTTTAAAGTCCTGCAAACATGTAGCAAGTGCCCTCATCATCAGTTTGGCTAGCTATATTTGTCTTTTTATAATGGAGTAGATTATTAATGGATTTCATCTGTTTTAGCCTGTGTTTCAGAAGTGCTAATTGCAGCATAAGTAGCCATACTCCATGCTAATCAACCAATCTGGTGGTGCTATTTAACAAGTTATAAAGCAACCATGCAGACTCCATGCTGGTTTGTCCTGTGAATTTCAAAAGTAGTGGAGTACAGACACAGAAAGTCTCCACAGACAGAATGTTAGGAGCTGCTGCTGCTTAAGGCCATTTATATGTGCTACAGGCTGCAGGCAATGTTGCTGATGCTGCCAATAGGCCTAGGCCAAGACAGAAAAGAGTTTTCAGGCCACATTTAACTTATCACAACATATACAACATGGACATTGTAGAGTGCTACAGGGTAGATAGGGACACAATACAGGAACTCTGTGACCTCTGCCAGCCTCAACTCAGAGACAGAACCTTTACCTCCCCATGTATTGGCTGTGTACTGCTTGCATCACAGTCAGCCTTGAACTAACATATTGGCAACTGCTACATTTACAAGGTGAGTCCTAAACATGTACTGTATTGTATAATAATATTATGTCATGTCGTTGTATTTCATCATTTGGTACAGTAAGCAAGTAAAAGATGGGAGCTTTGTATACAAATTAATGTAACGTGACACCAGAGAGTTATTTGACTTGCATGTGTCCATTACCAAGTTGTAGGCCTCAGGCATCAAATATTCATACATTGATACCTCCCAAAAGTACTGATGATCACTGCATGCACTCAGTTTAGCACCATATGTTTGTAATGGGAAATTATAACAGAGAGCGAAGTTAAAAAGTAATGACACACATTGTAGTTTCTGACTTCACAACCCTCACAAGTTCAAACAGACAGGATGCAAAACAAGGAGAGTAACAAGATCAACATATTCTTGTTTGTGCCATGACAGTAGCTCAACCTCAGTCCACACCCCTCGAAAGAACAGTGTACTCTTCCATGTGCCATAACAGTAACCCAACTTTGCTCTCCCCCCAAAAGAGCAGTCTGTGTTTGTGCCATCCAGCCATCCCTTCATTTGATGGCAACTGCATATCATATTATTCCCAGTTAATACCCTCACACATTTTAAGGTAAATAATATAGACTGGTTTACACACTGCATGTCTCTGAGTACTGGTCAGATAACCGATGAATGACCAAGAAACACTGAAAGGTAAGACAGAGCTGTATATTTGCAAGGATTAATCATAACAGGTTGTGCGATCACTAAGTTCACTACATCCAAATATATTAACTATAATACATTTACAAATCACAGATTATGCCTTGATATCAATGTACATTCAGTTGCACTTGGTTGTGTGAGAAATTACTTCATTTATTTGCTGCAAAGCATTTTGTGTGGCAAAGATGGATAAGGAACCCATCCTGTTTTCTGAAGGTGCATTGGAGTGAGAGTCGAGATCCAGACCTATGTAGAAATATTTCATGTGTGCTAACATTTTCTACTGTGTATGTCATAGATTGATTTTCCTCATTTCAACTATTTCTCAGTTGTTTTCTTTTTTTGGGGGACCACTGTGTGTGCAATGCGCCACTTAGCACAAATGGCTTTGGCTGTACTCATCTGGTTTGCACATACAGCAACAGTGCACAAACTGCTCAACTGGACCAACCAGGTAGCAGACAGGACACAAACAGCCACAAACATATACTAGATGCATTCAATCAATACTATTGGCTATTGCGCAAACACATTGCCAGGGAGTGTGCACCCTCATTTGCCTTGTTTGTTCAATGATAAGCAATGCACAACACGTTCAAATGTTGCAAAACCACAACTTGTGCATTCCCAGTAAGTGTGATACCTGCAATTGGTGAAAAATGTCATTCTGCATTGGTCTTTCTCTGTGGTAGGCATGGCAGGTGCTCGTGGAGAGGTTTTGAGATTCTGTGCTCAAAGATATGGTGTCCAGGAGTCCAAAGTGTTTGTTGGACTCCTAGTGAATGAACATGGGCTCAGGCTTTTGCAGAAGGGCTATTATGGCTCTGATTAAAATGCAGAGGCATCGAATAGTCTGGCTGGGGTACAGACTAATCCTACCAGTATCCCCCACACAGGGGAACAATGTAGGAATCACTACAGAGACCTCCAGATGAGGAAGAGGGATACCCTCGACCATTTGATCAAGGAATGTTGGACTGGGGGCACCCCACAGATGTGTAAGTATCACTTACAGAGAATACTTGTAAGAGTTAAAAGCTGATATAGTCAGGATTGTTATTCATAATGGTATTCTGCTTTGTTTTTTTTTTTTCTGCAGCCATCACAGACCGAGAACTGAATACACAAACCTATGCTGCTAGATTGGCATGGATGCAAGAAGCATGTGGTATGTATGCATCCAAACAGTACTGTTATTTTACCGTTAAAAGTAAAGACACCTTTATTGGTTTATTATACATTTGTATGAAATTGAGCTTTTATCTCTCAAGTGCAGCAGGAAAGTATGCATGCATTAGTCTGGAGCCCAAAACAACAGTTCATTATTAGAGAATAGTCAGAGGTTGTGGGTTCAAAAATCGTACTTCCCAAATATAGAATACTATTAAGGTTTCATTGATATTGCAATGCAACATCAGAGCATTAAAGCAGTGGCATCAATGGCCTGCTGTAAACTGGAATCAGTATAATTGGAGCAAGGATATGTGCAATAAATATACACACATCAATGATTGCTTGCTGCAATCTGTAGTATATTGTGCATCTTTTAGGAGCTGGGTAGTCTTAACAGTAAAAAGGTATCTGTTAGGATCTGGTAGTCTTAAAAGTAAAAGTAACAGACTAGAGTTAAATTGTATCAATGCTTTGCATGTCACATATGAGGTTATTAATGTTCTACCTTTTTGCTCTCACCCCGACCCTTACCTTCTCTTTTTTTTATTTTTTTATGTTTTTTTCCCACAGCACAGGAGGGTAGGCCTGTCCCATGGGATCCTCCTGCCCCCACTCCACTAGCTACAGCACTGCTGCCCAGCACATGATAGGCCAGTGTTTCCCTCCAGGAGCAGTGGCAGAGGTGGTGAGTTTATCACTCGAAAGGAACTGCCAAGTTTGGTGTGTAGGACTGTGTGCCACACAGTTGGTGCACACCTACACTGGATAGAGACACTGTTCTCCATCATTGTATTGAATAACACAAGAAGACAAAGACATCAGACACTGCAGCCATCAGCACAGTGAGGTGACAATGATAACAGTTCAGCAGGGTGATGACTCAATTCTCATTGTCACCCAGCTTAATGTTCATGGGTTTGCGATGTCCTCCACCCACACCCTAACCATGGTGTTCACCCACCTCTTGTGTCATTCACTGTCTCTGTTTCTTGTCTTGTTTGTCTGCAATTGATTCCTCACCTACCCAAATTACCTCACCTAGACATTCCTACATGACAACATTCCTCTCTCGCTCTCTCTCTCTCTCTCTGTCTCTCAAAATAAATAAATAAATAAATAAATAAATAAATAAATGGGCAGTTATCCCACCCAAAAAAAAAAAATCATCCTGTACATAGCTGTCTATTTCACACATGTTTCTTCTTGACACACTTGATTCAGTACATTTGGCTATACAACATGATTGTGTTGTGGTCACCCCTTTCTGTGATGGTGACAGTCCAAAATCAGCTATTATTTTGCATATGTGATCATGTTTTATTGTTGAAGAAATGAATAGCTATGGTTCTTTCCTACATCCCTCCAGCACTTTCCTGCAATCCTTTCACTTTGATTTCCCACCAGCTTGCTCCCCATTTCACAAATTTTCAGTCTTCCCCATTTCTTTTCTTTAAAGAATTATTGGGCGATAGTACACATCTCGCACCAGCAGTTATAAGTGTTATATATTGGAAGCCAGTACCATCTAGCTATATTTTAGAGACTCCCCAGCAACTATCACACTTCAGAATTTGGATTTACATGTAAAAGGATTTGAAACTGTTACATACACACACCTGGATTAAAACCTAGTGCCATCTGATCCCAAAAAATGAATGGATCACTGCATTAATAGATGGTGCCACAGACTCAGTTGTGTAGCATGTGCATTTTAGAGACTGAATAGCAAATGGCAGACTTAACACCTGTTGCACACACCTGCTATTTAACAGACTTTGGCTGCAGGTATTAATTTACTTAATGCAGTAATACATTGCTTTTAGGGGCCAGATGGTACTGGTTCTGAATAAAGATGATTTTTTTTGTGGGTCAGGTGCCCATTTTTTTTTTTTTTATGGAGAGAGGAAAGTTGGGGAAAGAATGTAGGAATGTCTGGGTGAGGTACGTTGGGAAGGTGAGGAAGCAATTTCAGATGGACAAGACAAACAAGGCAAGAAACAGGGACAGTGGGTGAACATCATGGTTGTGGAGAGGGTTAGAAATCCAGGTCCCATGTATGTCAAGCTGGTTGACAGTGAGAATCTAGTCCTCACCCAGTGGACTGTTATCACTGTCACCTCACTGCACTGCTGGCTGCAGTGCCAGACGTCTGGATCTTCTATGGGTAGACTGAACCAGGATGGAGAGCAGGCATAGGCACAATCTTATGCACCATCTCTGGCAGTTCCTCTCGGGTGATAATGTCGCTACCTCTTCCACTGCTCCTGGAGGGAACCACAGTCCTATCCTCCAGGGCAGAACTACCTAAGAGGCTAGATAGTGGATGGACAGCAGAGGGCAGTGCTGCCATATTACTCAAAAGACATGCTGTAGACGGTGGAGTGGCTACATCAGGATCCCATGGGACTTGCCTACCCTACTCTGCTGCTGGGAAAAAAAAGAAAGCGTAGATAAGGGTTGGGTGAGAGAAAAAAAAGGAAGAACATTAATAACTTCATATGTGACATACAAAACATTGATTCAGTTTGACTCCATTCTTTTACCTTTACTTTCTACAAACTCCTAACAAATTTCTTTATTACTTTTAAGACTACCCAGTTAATAACAGAGGCACATTCTAGTGCAAACTGCAGCCAGCAATCCTTGATGTGTGCATATATTGCATGCATGTGTGCTCCAGTTATACTGATTACAGTTTACATAAGGCCATTTGTGCCACTAATATAGATGTATGATGTTACACTGCTATAATGATGAAAACCTAACAGTACTGTATATTTGGAAGTGTGTTTTTTGAACCCAGAACCACTGACTACTCTCTAATACTGTACTGTTATTTTGTCATACAGACTACTGCAGTCATAATTTCCTTTTACAGTTTAGAGATGCATGTACACAGTTATCTGATAATATGGAACTGTTGTTTTGTGCTATAGACTAAGGCATACATACTTTATTTTACAGATGAGATATGCATGCTTTGGGTAATGTTTCAAATAGCAATAATCATGCCTCAGTAGTCATACATAGGCTATGATACTACCACTGCGCAAAGCTAGTAGTACTCGGTTTGATACAACCGAATTAAATACCAGCTGAGCAGTCCTTAACTTTTAATGCTACTAAATTACTAGTACACTTATTATTATTATTATTATTATTATTATTATTATTATTATTATTATTATTATTATTATCGTTATTATTATTAAACTGCTATTTAGAACAGTACTGTTCTGATGCATACATACCGCTTCTCTCATCCTTAATAAACACCTGTCATGGGACTTGGCATTCGAGGCTGGCTCCATAGCAGCTGTAGAAAAAAACAGAACAGTACAGAATACCATAATAAATACTGGTCTTGACTATATCCAGCTTTCAAGTCTTACAATTACTTACTGAAATTGATACATACATATCTGTGTGGTGTTTCCTGTACTAATTTCCCCAAACCAATGGTCGAGGGTATCCCTCTTCTTCCATCAGAGGTCACCAAAGTGATGTCTGCATTGCTTACCAGTGTGGCAGGATACCTGTAGCACTAGTTAAAGCCCTGGCAATACTATTACAAGCTTCAGACTTGTATTCTGAGCCTGAATATTCCTGCTAGAGCAACCAAGGCCCATGCTTCTTAGCTAGGAGACCAATAAAGATTTTGAACTACTGAACACCACACCTCTGCACCTGAAAGCACACTCCCTCACAAGTAACACCAGGCATGTCTACTATAGCTCAAGCTCAATATAGAATGAGAATTTCCAATGAATTGTATTTTATATCCTGATGTTTTCCCACCAATTGCACATCTTACACTTACTAAGAGAGTGCACATTTTGGTTTTCCAACATTTGAAAATGTTGCTTATCACTAACCATCATGCAAACATGGTAGGCAAGGATATGCACTGGCAGTCACCGTGACTGTGTGATGTTAAGTGATGTGTAACAGTGATAAGCACTGCAATTTCAAGATTAGTATACAGGTACTTGTGTAAATGAACTAGTCAAATGGACCATGTCTACAGTTATCCTATACATACAGCTATTGCCAAAAGAAGGTTGAGAAAACAGTTGTGAATGTTGCACTTCATTGCTACAATCTGCAATCTCACACCAGTAAAACAAAATGTGCGTACCCTGTACTAGAATCCCAGACCATCTGCACTCCACACCTACATTTAACACCTGCTACCACAGGATTATTGACATGACATGTCCTACCTTAGTATTCATTATAAAGATCTCACTGTTAATCATAGCGCAATGCTGCTTACTGTTTTTGCTCAATGACCAATAGTATTAATTAAATGCATCTGATTTATGCCTGTGGCTGTCTGGGTTCTGTCTGCAACCTGGATGGCCCATTCTGCCTAGAATAGTGTAGCTAGTAGCTGTAGCATAGTTACCCATCTTCCGTCACTATTGTTGTCTTGTTCTTAAACTTGGTGGTTTTGCAGTTGCCATCCCTACAGTAAATTTGATCTGGGACACTCCTCCCAGTCAAATCTCGTTAGCTCATTCTACTTAATACAGAAAAAAAAAACATTTGGGAAGGCCACACCTCATAGTTTCATTACCTTGAATTATTTTCTGCTCCTCCTTTCTCCCTTCCCACTCTACAAAAAAAAAAAAAAAAAAAATCAGCAGCATTCACAGTATTTTTGTTTCCTCCTAGTCTATTACTTCATCTTGCTTTTTAGCTACTTGTTCTCTAAAGTGTTCAACTGCATCTTTTCTGTTGCATTTATTACTGCTTGTTTTTAGCCTGTTTAAATTGTAAGTGTTATTCTAAGCCTCTTAGTTTTGGTCTAAGCAGTTGGGCTTTAGGTCTGCCCTGAAGCTCTCCCTAGCCTCTCTCCCTCTGCTTCTGACAAATATGGATGGACAATTTCCTATGATTTCTTCTGCCAGCCTGGTTGATATGGGCATCCTGAGACAGTGTAGCAACTGCCTCATGTACATGGACAACCATCTGCTATTATCACCTAGCAACACAATTTGTGAGATGCAACTACATTAAGAACTAGACTCTGTGCTCTCTCCCTCACAAGCCAGTATATCTGGCACTGAGAAGGTTATCCCCACAATCACTACACCTCAAACACCACCCTCAACTACACAACACATACCCACATATCTGGAGGTTCTCAACAAAAACAAATAAAGGAGACCTCAGAGGCAAAACCACACATGAACTCCACAACCATCAAAATCACATACCACGCATAGTCCATACACCTGTGTCTTGCAACCACAAAGGTCTAATCATAAACCCAACATATTAGTCATAGGAGACTACATTGTGAAACACACAGATGTGCCTCTCACCAGGCTGAATAAGGAGAAAGTTATGGTTAGTTGTCTGTCAGGTGTCAGAATCTACTATATCATACACGTACTCAAGTCTCTCAACAACAGGTGCTGGCATGACTCTATCATAGTCCATGTTGGGGTGAACAACTTGAGATGTGCCTCCCTGGACTATATGAAGAGAGACATGATTATATGTGTCCCAGGCAGGTATGTCCCTAGCCTAAAGCAGCATTCTACCATCACCCAGAATGATTCCTCAATACAAACAGAAAATGATTGACTAACAATTGGCTTAGTTTCTGGTGTCATTCCAGGGAGATTCAGTAAATGACAGCCTGGGAAGATATGATCAACAGACCATGATGCTTTGCTAGAGATAGCCTGCATCTGTCTCACTTGGGCTTCAGGCTTCTGGCAAGGGCCTTTGCCTCCCCACATAGTGCCTTTTTTTAGGAAAAGTCCCGAGGTCAATAGAACCAACATAAAGATTTCAACAAAATGCAAATTAAAGGTAATGCTGTTAACACTAGGAGTCTAAACATGAAACTGCACTCATTGCAATCATTCTTAACCCTGGAAGATGCTGACAGTTGTACAGTCACAAAAACCTGGTTCAAAGCTGTGGAGAGCACCCCAGCCTTACCTGGTTACTCATGCTATCATACATTAAAACCCCATACTGTGGACAGCAAAGCCAAAGGAGGTGAAGTTTCGGTGTATATTAAAGCCACACACACACCTCCAGACTGGTCAAACAGTATGACACACAGGAGACACTCCAGGTGCGGTTAACCATTGATAAGACCCCTATTCAAATCATAGCTAGGTACAGGGCACCAAATTTGACTCAGGATGCCCACTCCACCTATCTGGACCTCTTCTAATCTATCAGGGTTCAACCTTTACCCTGATCCTGAGTGACTTTAACTACCCAAACATAGACTGGAAAAACAACTTATGCCAAAATGCAAATGCCCAGAGATTCCTCGATTTTATGAATGCAAATGCTTTAGAACAGCTAGTCGGTACCCCCATAAAAGGTGATAATATCTTGGACTTGGTGTTACCGAACATGAGTAGCCACTGCAGCAACCAATCTGACCATATAGTGGTCACTTTTGAAGATGGCATCTCCCCTGACCCCCCCCCCATCTAGGGTCAAACAAAAAGACTTCTCCAAATCTGATTACAACCTTCTGAAGGATGGTATAAACAGCTTCACAGACCCCTCCCCCTCTGCAGGAACTGGCACCAATGTCCAAATCTACAACAAAGTACTATACGAGCACTTATATAAATGCATGGAATCAGGAATATCTGACAGGACAAAATCATTCTCCACTAGGAAGAGTAAACCTGTCTGGTGGACATCTGCAATAAATAAACTATGTAACAAAAGAAACAAAAGAAAAAAATTGCTGCCCAGGACCAAGAAGGAGCAGGTGACCAATAGGAAGCAATCTCTCCCTAGCCTGAACAAGCAAATAAGAGCACTAGTGAAATCCTCTAAAGCCAACTTCGAGTCCAAATTGGCCACCTCTACTAGAGACAATCATAAGGCCTTCTTCACATATGTCCGCAATCTCAAAGGAAGCAGCCAGATCTGTTCAGAATTGGTGGTCAAGGGCACCACATACACCAATGCTGTAGATATAGCCAACTTACTTGCTGACAGATTCCATGAAAATTTCACCTCTCTGTCCCTCCATCAGTATATCAGGACATCCCAGCACCTGCCCTCCTCCCCTTATCTCTAGGGAACAGGTCATCACTGCCTTCTCAAAGGCAAAAAAATTCAGCCTCCATGGGACCCTACAACATCCCAGTCTGCATCTTACATGAACTCAGGCATGAACTTGCAGCACCATTAGGCACTCTATTCAACCAAAGCCTGAGTAACAGCTTTGTCCCAGTCAAGTGGAGGACAGGCACTGTTATCCCTTTACGCAAAGGTGGAGTGTCCACCAACCCAGTAAATTATAGACCCATCAGCCTAACTAGGCAGATCTGCAAGCCCATGAAACAGATTATCATAAACCTCATTAACAGGGACATTGTCAACCTCCAAACTCTCAACCCCACACAGTTTGGCTTTCTCAAGGGAGGTCATGTCTGTTAAACCTGGTTGACTTCTTTGAGACAGTCACCAAAGCCATGGATGAGGGGAAGACGGTCTACTCCACCTACCTTGACCTGGCCTAGGCCTTCAACAGTATTCCTCAATCAGCCATAGTAGACAAAATCTCTCAACTAGGCATAAATCCACATGTTATCAGATGGGTAGCAAACTGTCTCACAGATAGAACCCACCTAATCAAAACAGAGGAAGCCACCTCAAGCAGTAGACCCATAATGAACGGAATACCCCAGGGATCAGTCTTCAGGCTTCTGTTATTTGGGATATACTTTTTTGAAGTGTTATTCGGGATATACTTCTTTGAAGTGCAGGCCAAAACCAGTGGGCTGTGGCTGACCAAGTTTGCAGATGACTGCAAGCTGGGTGTGGTCATCAATTCCCCAAGGGATGCGGACGTCCTCCAAGAGGGTCTCATCCAAAAAAATGACTGGTGCCAGAAACGTGGCCTCAAGCAGAATGCCAAAAAATGCATCATCATCCCCTCTGGGGAGTGATGTCCCCACATATTATTACATTAAATAACAATGACCTAAGCATGCAATCAGTCATGAGGGATTTGTTTGGGTAACCAGGTTGATAGCAACCTGACTTTTGACCACCATGTTGCTTCCATTGTATGGAAGACTTTCTACATGGCACGCCTTATGAGTAAGGGTATCTTATCCAGGGACAAGGACGTCATAACATCCCCGTATTCTTCCCTTATAAGGGCAATTATTGAGTACAACACCCCCTTCTCCTCTCAAAACATATGCAGCAGCTGGAGAGACCACAGAAGTTCCTCACCAGAAGAATCCAGGGGGGGGTCAAACATCTACCCTACACAGATAGGCTAAAAGCCTTGTCCCTCTACTCAGTTTCATACAGACTCCTCAAAGGTGAACTCCTGCAAAAAAAGCAATCTCAGACCCCGCCTTGATGGGACTGCTGCATATCAGCGAATCAAGCTCCCCTTGAGTAACCCACATGAGCTACCTCAACCTGGTCTATGATATCAATAGGACTTGCTGCTAGGACAGCTTTGTGCCCCAGAGACTCCCCCATCTGTGGAATAGACTCCCTCTCCATGTCAAGCAGAGTACCTAATTATCCCTTTTCAAGCACAACCTGGATAACTGGATGGGAAACAGAAAATACACCCCTGTGATTCCCCCTGTGTCCCTGCTGGACAGGGGCTTGGGTTGCTGGCTTGTCTAAACATGGGCTAAACTCTTGGCTAGGCCTATAAGGGCCTCAGGGCCAATAGCCTAGTAATTCCCTATGATCCTATGATCCTCCAGATTATGCACTACTGCACTTTGCACAAACCAGGTGAGCATAGCCAAACATGTTTGTGCTAAGCAGAACATTGTGCAATCACCCCCCAAACAAACAGGGAGACATAGCTGAAATGAAGAAAAACAACCAATGTTAGTGCCCCAAACAAATTTTAATGAAGGCAACTCATGTAGGGGAGAAGTAATTACCATGCTGTCCTTCAATCTGCTTTCATGACCAGCAAACTTACACAGAAATGGTATCCATATCATACCTGCTAACTGTCCAGAATTTTGCAGAATGTCCAGATGTTTGCATCATCTTTTTGGGCTGTTCCTTGTAAAATGTGTGGCTTTCTGGAAAATCACTGAAGATTGACGTCAATACATAAAGATATATATTTCAGATTCATACTTCATATCCTTCAGAAAATGCATGCTAACACAAATCTTATTATTCTACCTACTTTCTGCAGTTATCAGAACAATATAGTAAATCTGTCCCAATGTTTTTGCCCTTTGTACCATATTAGTTTAGTCTTTGTCCAGATTTCTTGCACTAAAAGGTTGGGTAGTACAATCCACATTCAGACTACAGGTTTTGAGGCCAGCAACACTGCTGCAAGCTGCAAAACCATGTTTACACACACAGCACATCTTTATTAGGCATGGAGCGATGCTGTGCAATGCTGAGCAATGAGCAATATTGCGTACATGAAAACACTATGGGCCGGATTCACGAAGGCTTGCACAGAGTCTAAGAGTAGAGTAAGACTCCATGCAGCTAGCATGTCCACCAAGCGATCCAGAAAGTGCCGGTAGAGGCATGTAACACAGCTCCTTAAACTAGTCCTACGCGGACAGGGCTTGGATATGCAAATTACCTCAATTGCAGGTGAAATCTATGCAAATGAGGTAAATTTGCGATCCAGGAAACCTGAACCTGTCCAAGTAGGAGTAGTATTATTTGTAGAAATGTACTCAGTTGATAACTGAGTACGGTTCTGCAAATAGCAAAACGGAGCCGTGACAGCTGTAAAATAAGCATGCATTTACAGGAGGAAGCTTGCCAATGGCCAAAAATATGGCCATTGGCAATGGGAAGTGATGGAAAATAGAAATAAAATAACTTTTTTTTTTCATCTCGATCTTCAGGGTTTAACCATAGCGCAGAGCCGCGCAAATGCACTGCGCCCTAAAACCAGAAAATTAATCATTAAGATCCACAAATGTGGATTTTATAGCTAAAATGAATGTATAATGCAAGTTAATGGCAGGCTGAAGACAACATGGCCACTGAGTAGAGGTTGCTAAGGGGGGAAGCTCAGTCTAAGAGATGTGACCAAGCATTAGAACGCAATCCTATGCAAATGAGAGTTAGGATAGTGAATCACAAGTTTACAAAGGAAATGAGCACAGTCAGTGGAGTGTAGGAGTAAGATAAGGGGAGTAACAGAGTAGAAGATAGGTGATATCATGAGGGGGGGGGTATGTATGAAAGGATTGAAGCTCATTGGAGCAAAGTGTATTGTGTCAGCCGACAATTACATATTATTGAAAGAGGTGTGTCAACAGGTAGGCCAGGTAAAGTCAAGAAATGGAAGGTGTATGCCGTGGATAACACCAAGGTTTCTTGCTGAGCATGCATGCATATGTGTGCATGCCAGTAAATGCAAGTAAGACAGTGTGCACGCATGTAAGTGTGTGTGCGCACGTGTAAGCTTGAGTAAGTATATGTTAGGCTGTGTAAACAGTTGTAAGCGCGTTTGTGCCGGTGTGCGGGCGTTATAACAGGAATAAGCAGGTTTTAGTCCATGTAAGCATGTGTGCGTGTGTGTTAACTGGTGTGCGCGTGTTTGCGCTTGTGTGCGCGGCGCTCCCCCCTGAGGAAACAGAAAGGAAAAAGGAAGCACACCAAATAGTAGGGAAGTTACCAGGGAGTACTAGCAGAGCTAGCAGGTGAAAACAATCAGAATCAGGCAACTACCCAGGCAGAACACTAGCCCAGCCCAGCCCTGCACTTAAAACACTGCAAACAACAGTCCATTATGTTTCCCTCAAGAGACACTGCAACACTGCAGTAAGCTAATAGCAGTGAAAACTGAAAAAGCTGTACTGAGGCAAAAATGTTAGGGGCTGCCATTGCTGTTATAAGGTGACATATGCAACATGCTGAGGGTGGTGATGATGCAAATGCTGCTGGACAACCCACAGTGAGGAGCCGGAGAAGAGTGTACAGGCCTAGGGTAACCTACCAGGGGCTACATGAGCTGGAGGTAGTGGAGCTCTATAGAGTGGACAGAGACCTCTTGCAGCAAATTATTGAGCTGTGCAGGCCACGCCTCACACACAGAACCAACAGAGGGGAACCCATCCCAGTGGAAACTAAGGTATGTGCTGGCCTAAGAATATTAGCAACAGGTACCTTCCAGAGACCAACTGGTGATATGATGGGGATATCACAGGCATCAGCATCCAGGGTACTGCACCAGTTCCTGGATGCCATGTCAGCACAATTCAGTGATCATGTATACTTCCCCAATTCCCATGAGGTATTGGCCAGCAATATGTGTCTCTTCCAGCAAATAACGGAATACTGTGAGGTAGTGGGTGCAATAGACTGCACGCACATATTCATCAAAGCACCAGGCGGTGAGCGGGGTAGGGTCTACTTCAACAGCAAGGGCTTCCCCTCATCAATTGCCAGGTCATGTGTGATGCTCAGGGCATAATACTGAATGTGTGTGCTGGCTGCCTGGAAGCTACCATGATTCCCATATCTGGCATCTGACACAGCTGTACCAGACATTTGCCAATGGGGACATCCCACATGGGCACCTAGTGGGGGATGCTGGCTATGCACTGGAGCTGTGGCTGATGACACCCATCAGAAATGCACACACACCTGAACAGGAACGCCATAATGAGGTACACACACAAACACGAAATGTAATCGGGCGTGTGTTTGGGCTGCTCAAGTCACGGTTCCGGTGCCTGGACACATCTGGTGGAGCCTTGCAGTACTCACCAACTACATGTACCCAAGTTGTCATGCTATGCTACATAATATGATCCTGCAAAAACAGCTGCAGCAGGAGCAGCATCGGCCTGGGCCAAACAGCCCCCACCATTGCCAGGGCCATCACAGGCAGAGCATGACTCAGAGGAGGAACAACCTGAGCCTGTCCCAGTAGGCAGAAGGAGGCGTACCCAGTATGCTTTGGCCTTGGCAAAGAGGCAATGCATAGCACATACACTGGCTCAGTAGGAACTCTGGAAATGATACCTCTCTCTGACCTGCACATATAGTAAAAGGGATGCCTACGTTGACACTACCTGCAGTTAAACATGTATAGGGAGTGTAGTATGTGCATCCTACATAGGCAGCCATGCATCAACAACTGAGGCATGATTGCCATGTGTTAAGCAATATAAAGCAGTGCTAAACAGCATTTACCACCATGTAGTATATGTAAACCAAATCGCACACACCAACTAGTACAAATGTGGTCAATGTTGAGTAATATTGGCCAACGTCCAGCAATGATGGTTAATATTGAGCAATGTTGGACAAGCTGGGTCTAAGTAGGGCATAGCTGAACAAAATCCAACATGCTCATAGTTGCTCTACTGGCCCTTAAGCAGTCTGGTCTGCTCAGTATGAAAATATAAGCAGTAATGGTCTTCGAACCCAGGATACTGTGCACTATAGTCATAGTACTGAACCACTAAACCATGACAGCATTGCAGTGGTTAACCTGTATGAAGAAATGTTGATAAGTCTATGCAAAGTATTCCATGAAAACCCTGCAGGTACAGCATAATCCCTGTCGAGTTATGACACAAAGGTGAGTCCTGCAGTAAGAATAGAACCTGACTTTCAACAAACACAGTAGAAATGTTAATATTGGACATGTACACATACATCAACAAATGTAGTGGACCTCAGACAGCAACATACTGAAAGGTCACACTGGGCATGCTCACACACTTGAATACATGAGACAAATGTCAGGCAGCAGAACACTGACAGTCTGAACTGGGCATGCTCACACACTTAGGCCATGTTGGAATATAGCAGTGGGCCACACATATCAGGCAGTTGCATGTGTTAACCCAGGAACCTCTTACTATCCAGCAATCTGCCCTGTGCACACATTTATATGACAACAGACATGTATATAATATAGTGGAACCCTGCCATAATCAAATATGTTCCGTAGATACCTAAGCGGTTCATAGAAAGTGGGAAAGCAAAGATGATAAAAACCTGCAAACAGTATCAGCAATAAACATTGTGCATCATGAACATTATCATAGGTTCAGCGGTTGATACTAGGCTATCTTCCCTAGGGCATGTTCAAGCATAGCCATAGTGTGTTTGGCTGCTGCAACCCAGTCAAATCAGAACACTGTGCCCATGAATAGTAGGTCACACAAGATAGCCCATTTACATTTAGTGTATTGTGCCTCTGTCTAGCAGGGACCCAGAAGATATCTCATGGGTACACATACGATCACCCATCAACTTGTCAAGATGTCACCTGTAGGTGGTCAGTGGGTGGCACTGCCTATGCAAAACTGGGACTACACTCTGCAGTGAGTGGAGCCTTACGGATAATAATCTGTCCCCCCAGCATGTCCTATCAACATCTGTGCTGAGGTATATGTCCCTGTAGTGTGTAGCTCCAAGGGAGTTGGGTATCCTGAGGTGGAGCATGTCCATTAATTCTGGGTCAGATATTGCCTTAAACTACAGGCACACAACACATCCATTTAGGTGGTGAGTGTCTGAGTAGAGCTGGAATTACTGTATCGGAACTGTGCAGGGCATCCGTGTGAGTCCCTACATCTGCTTGATGAGTAACATTTGTGGCCATTACAGTTGCTGCAGGTGTCGGGTAAGGTACAACCCAAATGTGGCATAGTAACCAAGCATGGTTGTGATGAGTATAGGGGCACAATGACCACACGTGATCAACATGTGAAACCATGTGGGATATGGTGGGCTATGTAGAAGTACTGTCTAACCACTTTGGCAATGTGATTGTCAAAGGGGAGAGTACAAACAGATCATGTCCCCAAATGTGTAACAACTACTACCATATGTAATGGATTCCTACCTATGTGGTAATGTGTGGGCATGTTGTCATTCTCAAAGGGGATGACTATGCAACTAATGGCATGCAGCCATAGGCCATGGCTCAGGCACCAGTCATCCTATCTCTGTGAGACCCTGTATGAGTATGCATGTGCCAGCTGGAGAGTTGATTATGGCACCCAGTTTGCAGTCATCTGCGAACATGGACAGCCATATCCCTCCTGTGATAGCCTGTACATCACACAAATATATACTGAACAAGAGAGGTCCCAGTACTGAGCCTTGTGGGATGCCATGTGTAACTGGTGTATAGTCAGACATGGCACCTGCAACACTGAGCATGTGGGTGCTATACCTGATCCAGGTAGCAATCTATCGTGTGAGATATGTGTTGATATTGATGCCGGTGAGCCTATGCATAATGGCTGTCTGGGGTATTGTGTTGAAGGGTTGTGCAAGGTCCAGGCAGGCTGTGTGGACAACTGTCCCAACACTGATGGACCTGGTAACTGTTTAAAGAATACAAACAGGTCCAACAGGCAAGATCTGCCCACAACAATGCTGTAATGTGTAGGACCCAGTGGCTGTAGGTTTCCCATGTCTATGTGCATGAGTCCCATTACAATACGCTCCATAGCTTTGCAGAACAGGCTAGTTAGCCCTATAGGCTGATATTGTCTCTGATCTGTTATGGCAGTATTCAGTGGAGCGGGACCACTATCGCTGTACACCATTCTGTGGGTACAAATCCTGCAGTAACCCTGATATTGAACAGTGACGTAATGTGAGGGTACATCTGTCATGAAGGCCATGTACAACACAGGCCAGGACAGTGTCTGGTCCCATTTATGCTGTGTTGTCTGCTGTGGGGAGGGCAGCACTCACCTGTTTATTCGTGATGTCAGGGAGGTTACACTCTGATGGGCTGGACAGTACCTCCTTAGGGGGGATGGGGGAGACATCTGCATTGAACCTGTTTGCCAGGATGTTGGCAATGTTTTTGGGTTCAGGGTATGTTCAGTCAGTATGCAGTAACACACAGCATATCAGTGAGTGCCCAGCCAGGTACCTGAATTAACTGAAGAAGCCTTGTGAGTGTCCGATGTGTCTGGTGCAATTGTCCGTTAGAAGCGGGCCTGACATAAATACATGAGTGATTGTAGCTGTCTGCTAGTACAGATCACAGATGCCTTCCCTGTTTGGGATTGTGCTCTATCGTGTAGTAGCTTCCTCCTTTTGTTGTATAGCGTATTAATGGCTGGGGTCTACCAGACAGGTCCCCTGCCATTGGAGGAGTGAGTCCAGGTGTTATTTTGGATAGCATGATCCATGCAGTACACTAGGTGTCCATAGACTGTGTATGTAAAGGATTCATCAGTCTGAGCCATACTTACCACTGACACAGGGTCTCTGAAGGATACCACCATGGTATGGAGAAGTGTGACGTTTGTTTTTGGGAAGTTCACCAAGATTACCCAGGATGGGTGTGGGGACGGGATATGGATGTCCTGTGAGGTAAAGTATGTTCTGTCCTTACCAATGAGGGGTATATCACAGGTGTGGAACATAGAGTCCCCAAGTTGGTGATGATCATGTGCAATATGTTGTCCCCTCTTGTGGGTGTGGCAACCGGTTGTGCCATAGCATATGAGATTACAAATTGTAGCAACTGTTGGGCGAGGGTGTCGGGGCCTGAATACTATCCCCATTCAATGTGTGTGTATTTGACATCACCCAATATAATGGTGTTTGGGGAGACCGTCATATTGTCCAATGTTCCCCGGAAAGACGAGTGTGGTTGCTGAGTTTGTGAGTGTGGTCTGTAGCAGGCAACAAACCAAAAGGCAGATCTGTACAATGTTAGGTGCATATGTATGGTCTGTGATGCTTTTCACAGTGCTACCAACCCAGAGGTATGTGTATCTGTGATGTATATGGATACTCCCCCTATTTGTGTTGGCCATTCCGAGTTATGTGGTCAGAAAGCATGGTACGAAATATAACCTGGTAGTGCTGGTGTGCATGTGGGAGCCTGAACCATGTGTCTGTTAGTGCACAGATATTGCTATTCTCCATACTCAGGAGATTCCTGAGTGTGGTCAATGTGAGGGTAATACATCTGGTGTTGAGCAGCATTACCCTCAGTGTCATGTACTCTGTAATGTCTATGGAGGTGGGTCTGTCTTTTGATCCCCGCTTAAATAAGGCAATATGGTAGCAGCAAGTGCCTTAGCCAGTATTCAAAAGTCCTAGGGTGACAGGTGCAAGCTGTCCATAGGGAAGCTACGTGGCATGTCGAGCATTTCACCCCAGGCTGACAGACACTGTATCCCCTTTGAAAAACACCAATATGTTAGCCAACTGTTAAACGTGATCAGTTTGTTGGTATACTGAGACATCATACTTGGTGAGTGTAAGATGCTAGACAAGGTCAGGGTCATACTGGCCTGGGCTACACGATCAGAGAGTTCCTTTATGTATCATGTCATGTGGTCCATGGAGGAACGTCTGAGGTTGTATGCACCAGCATGGACAATGATGGAGCCAGTCCTGGACTTGCTTAGGAGTGACCTGAGTGCATGTGTTATGTGGCGGATCCTGGCACCTGAAAGACAGCTCAAAGTGACTATTCCCTTGTTTGGCCTGGTGAGTGGGACGTCAGTGTGTCCGACATTAAGTGTCACCCATTACAAGTGTATCAGGTGTGTTGTTTAGGCTGAAAGGCAGTGACTGTGTGGCACACTGACATTGTGAACTATGTGATATGTGGGTATTGTAGTGGGGTAGCAGTTGTTTGTGTGTCTGCTTTGGAGGTCTGTGCTGCTTAGGCAGAGTGTATGTAGAGCCTCCGAGTATGTGTATGTATGATAATGTGGTTTGATTGCTGTCGCTATCGGTGTATATGAGACTGATATGTGGTGTGTGTGGTCACCTTCCCCACCTGATAGACCATTCCAGTCATGGGTCGAGAGAGCTCAGCCTCCTGTATGTCAATATTGTTGCATCTCTCACATATATCTGAGTGTGTTGGGAGGAGGAGAGGGTTGTCTGTGTACATGAGGCAGATGGGACATCGTGTCATAACCACAATATTCACTAGCTGGAGTGGAGAGTACACACGAATCCGACCCCTGGACATGCCAGTATATTATGATGACATACTCTGTAGCCTGATCACAAAGGATCAGTAGGGTGTTAAGCTTGTAAAAGTGTATAACCTGGATTAGTGCTCAGGTTTGTTGGTGTTTTGTAAAGAGTAGCTGAGAAGGAGTCCAGACTTAGAATCATGACATGTCCTTCAGCTATGTCATAAATAGTAATGTACACTCATATATGTCCTGAGTCAGGGCCAACTGTACCTTACTGACAATGCCGACATCCTGACAGACAGGCCCATATATACATAACCACCTCCCACTGATGATAGTCCCTGACATCATACCAGGAGATATCACATGTAGAATGGCTGACCAGCTTCTCCCAAAGCCAAAAGCATGGCAGCAATTGGATTACAATGTTTCCCAATATGTGTCATGCATGCAGTACAGAACAAACAGACCCTGCACCTGAACAATCCGTTGAGCCTCACCTTTCCACAGGGTCTGGAACCGTCAAATGTGTTACAGCAACATATGGCACTCCCCACAAGTGTGGGTGCACAACACACCATGGGAAGTATAGTCCAGTAAGCCTATAAAGTCTGATCTGCAAGGCCATGGAGTGCATCATGGCTGAAGTCATAAACAGAGCTATTGGAAGCTGACAAACACACAACCCTACCAACTGTGGTATGTTCATGTGCAGGTCATGATTCCCAAACATGCTACATCGTTTGCAAGGCAGCCACCCAGGACATACATCACTGAACAGAGCTACACATGTCCCACATAGACTTTGCATAGGTCTTCATCAACATCACAGACACATGTCATATCCACAAAACCAACAATCTGTGCATAGATATGTGTTGACATATGAAGGGATGTCAATGTGTCCACAGATAGATCACATAAGGTGCGACTCACAGGGTCCTGTTCAAGCTGTTGATACCTGCCGACCCACATGGATCATTCCTGGGATTGCATAAAAGAAATTGCACACACATTCCCATGTCCAGTCTGATGATGTCAGCATCCTACAAATATATCAGCTGAATAAAAACCACCAAGTAAAGAATGTAGGCTGCTATGTTAATGTGTATCTCTCTGGTATCATCACATAGATAAGTAGAGGTTTGAATCCTGCAAGTGCTGTTAGTGAGTGGGGGTTGGGGGGTGTATGTGTGTGATTTCCTTTGAGAGGAGTAGCCTTTTTGAAGACTGGGAAAACACATTAAAAGAGGCACATTCCTCTTTGGAATGTCTGATGTCAGCATCCTACAGATATATCAGGTGAACAAAAGCCACCCAATAAAGCATATAACATGCTGTGTTAATGCGTATCTCTCTAGTATGATAACATAGTTAGGTAGGGGTTTGAATCCTGCAAATGCTGACAGTGTGTGTGTGTGTGTAGGGGGTATGTGTGTGATTTCCTTTGAGAGGAGTAGCCTTTTTGGAGACTGGGAAAACACATTAAAAGAGGCACATCCCTCTTTGGAATGTCTGATGATGTCAGCATCCTACAAATATATCAGGCGAACAAAAGCCACCCATTAAAGCATATAGCATGCTGTATTAATGCATATATCTCTCTAGTGTCATAACATAATCAGGGAGGGGTTTGAATCCCACAAGCGCTGTTAGTGTATGCATATGATTTCCTTGGAGAAAAGTAGCCTATTTGGAGACTGGGAAAACACATTAAAAGAAGCACATCCATCTTAAGAATGTCTGATGATGTCAATATCCTACAAGTATATCAGGTGAACAAAAGCCACCTAATAAAGCATATAGCACGCTGTGTTAATGCATATTTCTCTAGTGGCATAACATAATTAAGTAGGGGTTTGAATCCTACAAGAGCTGATAGTATATGTGTGAGAGAAGTAGCCTTTTTGGACACTGGGAAACACATTAAAAGAGACACATCCCTCTTTGGACTGTCTGCTGATGTCAGCATCTTACAAATATTCAAGGAGAATAAAAACCACCCAATAAAGTATGTAGCATGCTGTGTTAATGCATATTTCTATAGTAACATAACTTAGATAGTTAGGGGTTTGAATCCTGCAAATGCTGACAGTGTATGTGTGTGATTTCCTTTGAGAGGAGTAGCTTTTTTGGTGACTGGGAAAACACATTAAAAGAGGTACATCCCTCTTTGGAATGTCTGCTGATGTCAGCATCCTATAAATATTCAAGGAGAACAGAAACCACCCAGTAAAGCATGTAGTGCACTTTGTTAATGCGTATCTCTTTCATAACATAACATAGTTAGGTAGGGGTTTGAATCCTGCAAATGCTGGGGGGTGTGTCTGATTTCCTTTGTGAAGAGTAGCCTTTTTGGAGACTGGGAAAACACAATAAAAGAGGTACATCCCTCTTTGGAATGTCTGATGATGTCAGCATCCTACAAATATATCAGGTGAACAAAAGCCACCCATTAAAGCATATAGCACGCTATATTAATGCATATATCTCTCTAGTGTCATAACATAATCAGGTAGGGGGTTGAATCCCACAAGCGCTGTTAGTGTATGCATGTGATTTCCTTGGAGAAGAGTATCCTATTTTGAGACTGGGAAAACACATTAAAAGAAGCACATTCATCTTAGGAATGTCTGATGATGTCAATATCCTACAAGTATATCAGGTGAACAAAAGCCACCTAATAAAGCATATAGCACGCTGTGTTAATGCATATTTCTCTAATGTCATAACATAATTAAGTAGGGGTTTGAATCCTACAAGAGCTGATAGCATATGTGTGAGAGAAGTAGCCTTTTTGGACACTGGGAAACACATTAAAAGAGACACATCCCTCTTTGGACTGTCTGCTGATGTCAGCATCTTACAAATATTCAAGGAGAATCAAAACCACCCAGTAAAGCATGTAGCATGCTGTGTTAATGCATATTTTTCTAGTAACATAACTTAGATAGTTAGGGGTTTGAATCTTGCAAATGCTGACAGTGTATGTGTGTGATTTCCTTTGAGAGGAGTAGCTTTTTTGGTGACTGGGAAAACACATTAAAAGAGGTACATCCCTCTTTGGAATGTCTGCTGATGTCAGCATCCTATAAATATTCAAGGAGAACAGAACCCACCCAGTAAAGCATGTAGTGCACTTTGTTAATGCGTATCTCTGTCGTAACATAACATAGTTAGGTAGGGGTTTGAATCCTGCAAATGCTGGGTGTGTGTGTGTGATTTCCTTTGTGAAGGTAGCCTTTTTGGAGACTGGGAAAACACAATAAAAGAGGTACATCCCTCTTTGGAATGTCTGATGTCAGCATCCTACAAATATATTAGAAGAACAGAAACAACCCTGGAAAGCATATAGCATGCCCTGTTAATGCGTATCTATCTAGTGTCATAACATAGTTAGGTAGTGGTTTGAATTCTGCAAAAGCTAAGTGTGTTTGTGTGTGTGTACCACAGGTGGCCAATGCAGTGTGGGTTTTGCTTTTACTACAGTATGACATATGATTGAAACAGAATGTGCATTGCACACATCGAGTATCTGTGTGGCAAATGGATATGTGTGCATGTGACCTCAATCAGTACATAGGTGTGAAGCCTGCATACTACATGAATACATTTGTTTCCTTCGACAGATTGTGCCGCTGCTTCTCAGATCATAGGTCACATATGTATGTATGCGATAAGCCCGGCCACTGTAGTGATCCGTGGCCAAGGTCATCTGTGCCACACACACCCATGACACATACTATAGAGTACTGTGAGTGAGGGTAATTGCCTGGGGTATATGTCACACATGTTCATCCACAACAATGACTGGCAGTAATGGACAGTCATTATAGGTGTACAACAGCCCTGTGGATATGCATGCAGGCCCCTAATGTGTTATGTGAAACACCGATGGACCCCACAATACCTATGGATATGTGGATTCCAAGGGACAGATGACATAACACGTGTCTGTCTGTACACATTGGTACCCAACATACATGTTGAGGGCTACCACCTATGTGGTACTGTCGGGATAGTATGTCTAGTAAATGTGGGTGACTATGCCATAGTCAGCTTACGACTATACAGCATGTATTGGGAAACAGGTATCTGTCTGTATGATACCCTTGTGTAGGATATGTGTCCTATCCAGGGAATGCAGTGTAGGCCAATGCATGCATTTCCAGATGTGGATGGACATATCCCTAGTGTGTTTGCATGTACCTAAGAGGGCTATATGCCACACAGGTGTGGTTCCAGGAATGTGTGTCTGTCAATACCACTGGTTACTGTTATAGTATAGTACCGGAAGGATCCAACTGTTACTGAGTTGTCTACAACTGTGTGCCATTTGTCAGGACATCATCTAATGATTGGTTATAGTCATGCTGTTGAGGTGGTGTATACTATTAGACTGCAGATCATTGACAGATATCAACAGTATCACCCACAGCATAGTGTCAACCCATGTCATACACACATGTTTACCCATGTTAATACATATCTGTAGTTGAATGCATACTGGCCATCGAAAGATACCATGAGATGTTAACAATGTGTACAACAGGGTGTGTCACACATCCCACGTGTCCAATATGCACGTACATGCAGGCAGTGCACACACACCATGTTCACAGATGTGCACCTGCTAATTTGTAATGCACACATCACACACATACTGTCCACTCACTAACACATACTGGCAACACTGTACACTTCAGCCAAGTGGCACATGGGTGGACAATACATACTCAGACCTAACACTGGTGTAAACAATGCTACAATGACTATCAGAGCTGTGATGCATAATGCCTGCTCAGATATACCTACAAGGATATCAGTACACTTTCCTGTTGGCAACTTGCTACTATTGCTACACTGCTATAATGTCACCCTGTGCATCAGAACCATGTTAGCCTATTCCTGCATCAATGTGACAGATGACAGGAGGTGGCACAGGTGTCATCATATGCACAGGGTGTGTTGTTGGTTTGCAGAGCCCAATATTGAACCATCCAATCGACATGCCTGTGTGTGTGTTTGTCTGTGTGTGTGTGTGTGTGTGTGTGTGTGTGTGTGTGTGTGTGTGTGTGTGTGTGTGTGTGTGTGTGTGTGTGTGTGAGGGACAACAGTACAGCATGTGCCAATGTTGATGTAATGTGTGTGTGTGTATGTATGAGCCCTAGTTATTTGTTTAATGTGTGTGTGCCTGCATGCACACAACTCCACCATGTGGCTGCCATATACGGGCGGTTGTGGGACAGCCACAGACTGTACCTGCTAGACCATACAGATCACTGTCTCTGGCCACGGACATGGTACCTGTGCCTGGCAGGGGTGCTATGGGCAGTATTGGGT
>NC_056729.1:1907036447-1907076447 GCF_019279795.1 Protopterus annectens
AAAGTATGTTGTACTGCCAATTATAATTATTAGTTTACATGTCCAATGGACATGTGTGCGAAATGGGCAGCTATGTATGGGGCATAATTTATTTGTGGGTACAGATTGCCCTTTTTTTTTCAGGTGAGAGTGGGAAGTGAAGTAGAGGAAGTAGGTATGTCTGGGGAGGTAGGTTGGGGAGGTAAACAGACAAGATAGACAAGATGCATACAGGGGCGGTGTATGACACATGGGGTGGGTGAACACAATTGATGGTGTCGGATGTTTGGAAATCGCAAGCCCATGAGCCCACAGATGGTAACAGTGGAACTAAGATCCCCACCCATGGGCAGTCACCACTGCACCTTCACAGCCCTGAGGGTGGCCGTGCTGGGGGCTGCATAGGACAGGCAGGCTCACCCATGAGACGCACCACTCTCACCTCGAGCTGGCGTAGGGGATGAGCGCCTGAACGCTGGATCTCCCTATGCACCACAACCCAAACTCTTCGAAGGGTGACAGGTGGCCCTTCTCCACCCATGCTTGCATGGGGGGGATGAGCCCCATCCCTTGCAGCACTTCCACCCAAAGGTGGCACAGGACCAATGGAGGAGGGGAGCCCGGGCTGGGCATCGGACCTGCTGGTGCCATGTGCACTCACCAGCTGAGGAGGGACAGGTGGGTCCGCTGGGACCAGCCTTCCCATACGTTCTGTGATTAGGTGTGTTTAATTACAACATAAACAACAGCATTCCAGATTAGTTGTAACAGCATGCAGTAATATTTCCATTAACCCAACACACCAAGGTTCCAACAGTTGAACAGTAAGCATAACACATGCATATATTGAACCACAGTGGATATTCCAACAGCATGCAGGGATGTTTGGTAGCAACAGGCCACCATGATTGTGGTGTTTAAACAGGGCACATGCATCAACGTGAATGCAAATATTTATAGAACAATAAGACATATGTCCCAACAAATTTTAAGATTACACATACCCATTGAGGTGTGGAATTGCATGGTTTATGCACATACAGTAGGGTGTAGAAAAAAACCTTGGTTAACATTTTATAATTACCTTTTAGTCTACACAACATTCCTAGTGACTACAGGTGTCTATCCCCTACATGTATTATTACACTTGCCACCATATATTAGGTTGGGTAATGGGTTTGGCTAGTTCAATATATGCTTGACCTATATCTGACATACTAACTGTCCAGGATGCAGATGTTACTGCTACATATTTCTTGATTGCATTTCTATTTCTTTATCTACATATCTGGGATGTTTTCACATGACATTTTCACTTTGATTTGTACAGAACCCTGCATTTCTTGAGACACACTCACATTTCTGGGGATAAACTAACATGCTACACGTGTTCCAGATTTACTTATGCATGCCAGCCAGTAAATGACTGTTGCGGACTGTATATATGCTTCACAGCTACTAGCACTTCCATCACACACTTTATATGGGACTGCACAACTCTGGGTTGCCAGCACTTTTTCAAACAGTACTATTTGTATAATGCAAGGGTACAACAATATTTCAAACTATGTGACACAGACATACTCCAGGTTTTAGACCTTTATTAATGGCATTACACACTCTTCCACAAGCTCACTCCTTTATTTGTTTTAACGGTGCATATGGCAGACATGTTCCAGACATATTTTACCTTTATTAATAGGTTAGAACACTCTTTTTTCAGGCTTACTCACTTATTTTATATGACAGTGCCTGCAGAGATAGTAATCCAGACATATGTTATCTTTCTTAATGGGTTACTACACTCTTTTTCTGCCTCTCTGACATTTTTATCTGACAGTACATGCAGAGGACTTATACAGGCAATTTTATGGCTGTATTATTGGACTACAACACTTTCTTTCATGTTCTCTCCCATATTTTATATAACAATACATGCAGAATGATCACTAACCTGCCTGGTGGCACAGCCTTAGCAGACTATCAGCATAGGCTTGCTGATTCACAGCATGGTCACCTGCAGCTGTTAAGTAAATGAAGGGATATTGAGACATACCTATCCATTATACATTCTCAATTATCAATTCATACATACTGCATTCCATGGCTACATACTCAGTTGTGGGGCATTCTGCATCCCACGGGCCTAATGTATCCATTGGTTCAGGTGGTCCTGCTTCCATCTCTTCAGGTCTGCATGGTGGTGACTGACCTGCTCACCAGTCCGAGGAACGCCTGTGGCACTGGTGAGGTCATGAGCTAACCGGTTCCAAACCTCTGCCTTGTACTCTGTCCCTTAGAACTGGCCCTGCAGGAGTCTTGACTCATGATGGTGGACAAGGAGCCAAACCATGTATTTCGACTCCTCGATGCCCCAGTGTTGCACTCGGAAGCGTGTTCCCTCTCCGACACCAGCCATTCTAACTGCAGATGTGAGCTACAATCAGTTATGGCATGTATTCCTGCCTATGGGGCTTAAATATGCCACATTTCCTGCACTTTTTTGTGATTGGCCATTTTTTGAAATTCTCGGCTGACTGGAGACCTGCTTAGTAATGGTTAAACTACCATTAGTAAGTATATGTCTGTTAACAGTGACTGTTTTCCTATGTTATCATGGCTTAGTGGTTCTGTACTTTGCTTATGATGCACAGAGTCCTAGGTTTGAACCTTGTCATTCATTTTATTTTCATACTGTCCAGACAGGCTAGAGGGTGTGACTGCATTTAAGCAACATTGCTCTACGTTGCTCCTCTGTGCCCTTCGGTGCCTTGGTTGACGAGGCGCGCACTTCCGCGTAAACAGATTGCACTGGTTAAAGCACTATTTCGCTATGGGCAACTCTATTGCGCTGGGTTAACCGTTATTAAACTATGGGCAACTCTATTGCACTGGGTGAAGTGCTGCTTAGCTGCAGGCAATTATATATCAGGATCATTTAAAATATTTTTTTTGTTCGCTGATACATAGGCCATTTCACTGCATTTTACTACTATTTACACATATTTTTGCCTGATTTAAAATAAATATGAAGGGGAGTGGTGGAACTCGAACCGTGAATTCCTCTTCTTTGTGCGAACACCCCACCATTAAGCTATTGCTATTTGGTGTGATTTGCATAAACATTCTTTCTTATGCTCTTACATGTCAGACTTGCTAACTCTAGCTAAGCAATGGGCACACCCATGCACACACGCGCAAATACGGGCAGCTATTTTGGGATTTAAAAAAAATAAATTTAATGTTTTGCTTTTTATAACTGTGATGGGGGTTTACAATATCAGGGAGTGTGGTTTTGGGTGCAGGGACATTTGAGCAGACTCACTCTTGTGTATTTGCTTTTACTTTTCAATCACTTGCAGGGGCGTGGACATTTAGACTGCTCGGCAGTCGGACACGCCCCCTGCTTTCTTACACGGTCCGTGTAAGACTTACGGTTGAGTCAGCGTGCCCTCATGCATATTCATGGCATGCTGATGTCATACCATTCAACTGCAGCCTCCAAGTAAGACTTATTAAGTCTAACACGGAGGATTCGTGAATCCGGGGGTATGTGTTGGCTCTGTGTGGAACTTGCATGGGGTGTATCTAAAAGTCCTACACTAAATGCATGAACTGGGTTGTTTTGTTATGGCTGAAATGAAATGCATACCACATATCATTACAAAGATGGAAAAACAAAATGTGCAGTAGAAAAGCTAATTTATGTCTAAAGGGGACATGCTGCTTTCACCCAAGTCAAGCTCTCCTTGGATTGCAAAATGACTTCATGAAAATCATAACATTGTCACAGAATATTACTTATCTGCAATGAGTATCCACATAGCTCAGCATATTGCATAATAAAAGACATAATAAGGAGGATGAAACTACTAAGAAAGTTCATGATTATGTTCAGTACTCATCTTTGCTATCTGTGCCACCTTTATGAAGTTCACTTTCTTAACAAAATAAAAAAAAGAGTGAAAGAAAGAAAGAAAACATGCTCCAGAAGCTTTTCTGAGTATTGGTACATTGGCTGTACTATATATTAAACACATTTGTGATTTCACCTATCACTGTTTTAATATATCATACAGGTACCTGCTTTACATTTAATTTATTTTAAAACATACTCCTTCCACCAAAATGTAGCTTCAGGTCGTGAACTTCTGATGTAAAGTGTCTACCACTTATTATTGTGTAATTCAAGCATAATTGAATTATTAGCAGTGCAAGAAGAAGTAGGAGATAGAAAAGACAGACCTGGCTCGGAAGGAATACTGGTTGGCTAACAAAGAGGCTAAGAGCGGAGTTTGAATAGCAAATAACAGGGCATTGGAGGCATTCTAACAGCTTCTGTAAAGTAGGTTCATAGGTTCATAGGTAGATACTAGGCTATCTGCACTAGGGCATTTATAAGCTTAGCCAGAGTGTATTTGGTTTCCGCCTCCCTATTAGAGTAGTCTACTGTGCCTCTGTAAAGTAGGTCACAGAAGGTACCCTTTTAAGATTAGTTTACTGTGCCTCTGTCTAGCAGGGACACAGAAGAGATCCCAGGGGTGAATTTGCAATTTCCCATCCATGCATCCAGATTTCGCTTGAAGAAGGTCAGCAAGGGGCTATGTCTAACATGAATTGGGATTCTATTCCAGAGTGTGGTGAGCCTCTGGGAAATGAATCTGTCCCTCCAGCATGTCCTATTTATTTTTGTGCTGAGGTTTAGGTCCCTGGAGTGTGTAGCTCTAAGGGACTTGGATTTTTTGAGGTGGAGCATGTCCATTAATTCTGGGTTTGACATGGCTTTGTACGTCAGGCATAGATCGCCTCTGAGTAGGCGGTAAGCAACTGAGTAGAGCTGGAGTTTCTTTAGTCGAGCTGCATAGGACATCTGTTTGTAGCCCATGATCCTCTTGGTGAGGTAGTTGTGGTGTCTCTCCAGTTGCTGCAGGTGTCGGGTAAGGTACATCCCAAAAGGGGCATTGTATTCAGTTATGGGCCTGATGAGTGACAAGTAGAGGGGCACAATGACTTCTTTTGATTTAGATGTGAACCCTTTCGTGATAAGGTGGGCTATATAGAAGGTCTTTCTAACCACATTGGTAACGTGATTATCAAAGGAGAGATTACTATCTACTTTGGTCCCCAAATCTCTAATTACTTCTTCCGTACTTAATGGATTACCACCTATGTGGTAATTTGTGGGCACCTTGTTTTTCCCAAAGGGGATGACTACGCACTTTTTAGCATTTAGCTTGAGGCCGTGGCTCTGGCACCAAGCATTCGTCTCTGTGAGACACTTTTGGAGGATGCTTGTGTCAGCTGGAGATTCGATTATGGCCCCCAGTTTGCAGTCATCTGCGAACTTTTTCAGCCATAATCCCCCCGTGTTAGCCTGAACCTCAGAGAAGTATATACCGAACAAGAGAGGTCCCAGAACTGAGCCCTGTGGGATGCCACTTGTAACTGGTTTGGATTCAGACATGGCACCTGTAATTCTGACCATGTGGGTTCTATCTCTGAGCCAGTTTATAACCCATCTTGTGATATAGGGGTTGATATTTAAGCTGGTAAGCTTATTTATGATGCCCGAGTGGGGTATTGTGTCAAAGGCTTTTGAAAGGTCCAGGTAGGCTGTGTGGACTACCTTGCCCTCATCTATGGCTTTGGTAACTGTTTCAAAGAAATTAACTAGGTTTAAGAGGCAAGATCTGCCCTTAACAAAGCGGAATTGGGTAGGGTCCAGTGTCTGGAGGCTCCCAATGTCTCTGTTTATGAGTTCCATGATGGTGCAAAGAAACTATATCAAGTTGCAAGGCAAAGACAAAGATAAAGATGATAGACATCCTTCATAATGGATGTAAGCAGCAAGTTGAACACCAGTCCACATGACATCAAAGGCTGATGGAAGGAGTATTTCTAGCAACTTCTAAATGAAGAAAACTCCACAGAAGCTGCACTTCTGCAGACACAGCCTACAATGAGAGAAGAAGAGGAGCCCACCCTAGAAGAAGTAAGAACAGCACTAAGGAAAATGAAGTCAGGGAAAGCAGCAGGCACATATGAGGTCACAGCAGATATGATAAAGATATTTGGTGAGATAGGGAGAAATGGCTCCTGAGGTTACTCATAGTGGTATGGAGAGAAAGATGCATCCCAAATGACTGGAGACTAAGCATACCATTGCCAGTATTCAGGAAGAGAGGGGACAGTCACAGCTGTGGGCAATGTAGAGTTATCTAACTCCTGTCACACTGCATGAAACCTCTGGAGAGGTTGATTGATAAATGAATACACAGAGTATTAGAAAGTAAGATGTGAGGTAAGCATTCTGGATTCAGTTCAGGATGCAGCACAACTGACTCAGTGTTTGCAGTGAGATAAATAGTTGCGAAGAAGCTACAGATAAGGAAAGAGTCCAACTGTGCATTCATAAACTTTGAGAAAGCATATCACAAGGTCCCAAGAAAACTGATTTGGGCAGTCCAGTGATGGTTCAAACTTTCATTGCTAGAATTAGTGTAAGCTCTGTACAAGGACCCAGTGACTCAAGTATGAACTTTGTTCAGCCTCAGAAATGGGTTCACAGTGAGAGTGGGTGTGAACCAGGATTCAGCTCTGAGCCCATTGCTGTACATACTGGTGATGACTACATTAACGAACAGGTCAGAGGGGACAGATCAACAAAGTTGCTGTATACAATGTGGTATTACAGGTAGACTCTGAGCAAGGACTTCAGCAAAGGCTAGGGGAATGGAATGCAAATGCAAACTCACAAGGGAAGCAAGTGATTGTAGATAAGACAGTTGAAATGACAGCAGGTGGGGGAAAATCAGAAGAAGTTGAGAAATGAGATAAAAAGGAAAATAGTAGAAGAGGTTAACAGCTTCAAACATCTGGAATGGGTAATTGAAGAGAAGGAAAGTCTAAATGAGTAGGTCAAAGCTAGAATCAGTGGGGCTGCAGCCAACTGGCACAGAGTGTCAGGTGTAGCCTGTGATAGAAGAATGCCAAAGAAGCTGAAAAGTAAGGTGTACAAAACAGTGGTGCAACCAGTACTACTGTATGGTACAGAAATCTTGGCAGTAAAGCCAGAGTGTTGAGATAAAATCCAAGATTTTTAAGTTGCCTTTATCATATGCCTCTAATGAGGGTGTGAGCTTAGTATGTATAAGATCCTTACAAGTTTGGATGTCCAGTCAATTAAAATTTTGCAGACTATATCTGCTGATCAAATAGTCTTCAGAACTTATTTTATTATCTGAGAGAATTTGATTACAAAATAATAGGTCACCCATCTTAAATTCTAACATTTTCTGAGTGTCAAAAGATATCAACCATTCAATTTTGTAGACAATAGGAAGCATACTTATTAATACATTCTTAATTAATTGATTAGAAAGCATAAGCTTTTTAAAAAACAGCAATATTTGGTTTGTAAGGGGTGTAAGAACAAGTTTTGACCTTTCACTTTGAATGTATATTTTTAAGATCCATATAAAATTGTTTGTATGTATTTGAGTATATAGTTCAAGCAATGTCCTATTACTATTAAGAAATAAAACTTCAAGTATTGATTTCCAATATGATGTATAAAAAGTATTTTTCCAAATCAACACTATGTTAATAAATGTGGAGTTTAAATAAAAATCAGTGTTTGGAAACCTATACCGCCTTCATCCCTGCTTGTAATGTGCTAGAGAACAGAAATTCTTGGTTTCTTGGGATACCAAAGGAAGTTGAGCAATACGTTATTAATTTTCTGTTTAATTTTGGAAGATAGGAGAATTATTAAAGCTTGGCCAATGAATAAGATTTTAGGCAACAATATCATTTTGATTAATGTTAGTCTGTCTTCAAATGAGAAGAGGAATCTGTTCCAACTGTGAGTTAAACTTGTAATTGAGTTTATAAGTTGTCAGTAATTAGATGTGAGTGATTTTTTTTTATAATTAGATCCTATAATGATACCTAGATATTTAATATGGGTGCCATTCAAGTTTATGTCCCTTTTTGAACTAAGCTGCATAGCAACATTTCTATTCACAAGGACTACCCATTTTATTGTGATTGAATTTTAGACAAGAGATGTTTGCAAAGAAGTCTAGATTATGTGATAGGTGATCTTATTGAATTTTCAGTATCATTAGAAGTTATTAATAGGTCATCAGCAAACAGTTGTATCTCGGGGGATAATTTGTCTGACACTTTAAATCCTTTAATGCTGCCATTAGTTGCAAGAGGCTCAATTGATAAGGCAAAGAGTAATGGGGAGAGGGGGCACCCCTGTTTAGTACCTGTTAATATTTTGAATGGGCTAGATAGATAAGATCCAATCTTTACAAAGGCTATGGACTTTTCATATAGTTTTTTTAATTAATCCTATAAAGTCTGGGGAGAAATTATATTTTTGCAGAGCTTTAAACAGATATGGCCAGCTTAGGGAGTCAAAAGCTCTATCTATATCAAAGCTTAGAATAGAAAGCTCTTTTTTTTTTCTTGTTTGCTAAGTCTATTAAGTAAAGTAATCTAATCACACTGTCTTGTACTTTCCTGTTTTTGATAAACCCAGTTTGTTCTTCATGAATTAATATTGGAAGAATATTGTTGAATCTGTCTGCTGCGATAGACATGAATAATTTGTAATCAATATTAAGCAAAAAACATTGGTCTGTATGAAGTACAAAGGTTGGGCTTTTTGTTTAGTTTTAAGATGGAGGGTCATAGAATATTTTCATGAGGGAGGGATGTTTGCTTTAATTTTAACTTCTTGGAATGCATTGAGTAAGATTTTCAAGATGTTATCAGGTAAGAGCTTGTAAAATTCCAGAATTAAACCATCCAGCCCTGGTGCCTTTTTTTGTCTTAAGATTTTTTATTTGTTCCTTTAATTCTTTAAATGAAAAGGGTTTATCTATGCTATTAATATTGTGTTTGGATAACTTATTTTGAATATTATTAGCAAGAAAGTTGTTTATACTTTTGTTATCACTTGTAGATGAGTTATTATTATTACTATTTTCATAATCGTTTTTAAAGCACAATACAATATTTTTAGATCTGTAGCTTTGATAGTCTTACTATTTCTAGAACATATATTATTTGTCCTGTTCCCCCTTTAGAATGAATCACACCAAACACATAAAACCATTTGATGACCTTTATTGAATATTATTGAATAATAAACTTTATTCACAATAGAAATAACAGCAATTATTTTCATCAATAATGATCTAAGGGCAGCGTACCTTCACACCCTGGCCGATTCATACTTCAGGGCAGCGTACCTACTCACCCTGTTACCTCCTATACCAGGGCAGCGTTCCTACACATCCCACCAACCTTAAATAGGCAGCATACCTGCTCACCTCCTACCAAACCAACCATTAACCAATGAATTCTCCTTTATTCAACTTGCATCCAGCAGCTAACTTACCCCCCCCCCATGCAATACAGGACCACCTTCCTTAGAGGGGGAACAGGAGAGGACAATCCTATCCCTCTTCTCCTCTGCCTTAAACTCCTAAAATCTTCCAACCAAGAATTCAAAGGGAGGGTGTGAGGGACATCAACTCAAGCCAAAATGTGCTTACTTCCTCTAAGCCCTACAACTTAACACCAGTCTAAGTACCTCCATCCCCTACATCACTTCCCCTAAGTTCCCCTTCTCTTTACCCTTTACCAACTAAACCCAAACCATGCAATCTAACCTACTACCAAACACTCAAACCATTATCCTCACAAAACTAATATCCCCCACCCTTACTACCTAAAGGTGGGACCAGGACAAATTAGTTTGTCCCAAACTTCATTTCTCTTATATGACTTTTTCATTTAAATGTTTAGATCTAATCGCAATCCTATGCATACTCTTGGGGTTAATTGAGTAGGACTGTAATCTGATTTTTTCCAGATTTATCAATATTTTATACTGCACGATATCAGATATTCCTTGTTTAGTTTACATATGTTAGCTAATGCAGATTTGTCATTTGCTGTAAGTTTTAATTATAGTTCATCAATTTCTTTTGGTATGTCTACCAGTTTTTATATGACTTGTTCCTTTTATTTCTATACCAACGTATGGCTTTACCATGTAAGACCACCTTTAAAGTATCCCATGGGATAATATCTGAAACTTCTCCATTATTATTGACGTCAATGTAAAGCTTTATTTCATCTAAAAACATTCTTTAAATCCTTTTACTGTTACTAGATAAGCAGGTAGTCTTTGGCAGAAGTTTAAGGGGTCAGTATTAAGCGTTACCTTGAAGGTGATGCCATTGTGGTCAGACACAGCTCATGCTGTGAGCACTACATTATCAATTTTGGCCAATAAAGAACTGGTTACAAAGACTTTGTATATGTTGGTCTGCATGACAAATCTGTAAGAATTGTGAGAATATTTCAGGGAAGACAGTGTTTTTATACCATCACTGTCAATTAGATTTCTATCTTTTATATAGTTGTTCAAGTGTTTGGCAAGAGGGGAAATCTTGAAAGCATTAGAACTTGTAGTATCAGTAGAGGACAGGATACATTTAAAATCATCTCCTAATAGTAACTCACCTTTAGACTTTAATGTTATGGTGTCTAAATGTTTTTGCATTGTTTTAGTCCCAATACCTGGTATCCAGTAGGTGTTTGTGAAAGTGTACATCTTTTTATCTAGTTTTAGTATGACTAAAGCAAGCACACCATCATTGCGCAAATATGAGTCAACTGTTTCTGGAATTCTCATTGATTTTCTGTGTAAAATTAGGAAACTTCTTCTCTTGTGGTTATAAGTTTCAACTTACCAAAATCTTATAGTCTTTAAAAATCAATTTGTTTAGATCTTGTGTTACTAACTGAGATTCCTGAATGAATGTAATAATCTGCTTTATGTAGCATTAAATATTTGTTGACACTACTCCTTTTCATAGGGATTTTCAACCCATTGACAGTAATAGACATGATGTTAAATCTTATCATTTTATGAAGACTGCTATTATAAGTAGAATTGAAAACTGCTTTTCTTGATTCATTATGACAAATGCAATTTCTAAAACTGTTATGGACAATTTAAAAATTCTAATTTTGAAAACAATAATACTGTAGATTGTAACAACCTTCGGTGTGGATAAACTAAATCCAGGCTTACTATATCTCTCATAGAAGCCACAAACTAACCCTCTCATGACATCTAGAGGAAATTCCTAGCTACTGCAGGTTAATAGCAAGCAGAAGGGACAAGGGGAAATTTGATTTAATATATTATGTATGCATGAACTAAGAACATGAAGCTGTATACAATATCTTGACATTTTTAACTAAACATGCTAAATAAGATAAATTGATTAATCTGAATACTTATTTGTTCCTATGAGTAAATACAGGACTAAAATGTCATTAAAGCAGAGAGAAAAGAAAAAAATACATTTAAAACTATCACTGTCAGAAACATATTTGTAATTCTTTGTTAAATATAAATGTACTTCAGATTAAATAAATCACTATTTACAGTAAAACATATGCTTATAAGACTTTTTAGATAAAACAATAATTGCTAAATTAATGAAAACACAGTTCAAAACAATAATTTGTGAATCCGATTGGCTGTTAGAGTTCAGTGAAGAGAAACAGGTTCAAAGGTCATGCCTATTTCCTGAAAGACATAACAGATTATTTCTTATGAGCCTGGGAGCTAACTGAAGCCTTTAGAAGCTCAAGCTTGTCACAAAAGTTGTCAGAATTCATCAAAAAAGTAATTAGGGGGGTCGTTTCTAGTAAAGTGAAACGTTTAAGCTTAAAAATGCTTGTGGGTGATGATACCAGCTACAAGCAATGTAAAAAAGCCATTTTTGAAGCAATACCTTATAAAATGGAGAATATTTAAAATAAAAGCTCTAAATTATGAGCCATGCATATCTATAGGGTATATTAGTTAAAAGGAGCACATTGCAGAAGTTCAGTTAAGTAGTAAATGTATGTATAATTATAAAATGTCACCACTTTCTTTTTAAATACTTTAAAGCAACACAGTAAACATTCGTTCTCCTGCAGTGATTAAATGCTATGACACTATGACTAAAACAGAAAGGGAAGGCATATACATGAAAAAATAAGCATAGGGTATAAAGGAAATATATATATGTATATATATATATATATATATATATATACATATACATATATATATATATATATATATATGTATATATATATATATATATATATATATATATATAGATAGATATATAATATGAGTGAGTAATTTTATGCCATTTCACTAGTGCTCTGCCTTGTATGTAAAGAGATATAAAAATATAACATAGTAGTTTGCAGTTGGATAAGATTTTGATTTACTTGAATTTTGACTACTATATATTATTTATAAAGTTAGCAAAGTTGTAGAAAAGATAATAGGAGAGAAATAAAAAGAAGTTACATTACCTTCTGTGTGTGATTTCACATTATTAAAAGGGAAAAAACAAGAACTTGCATGAACTGTGAAGTTATGTATAATCATTTGTCTCTGGGTTTTTTTTTTTCTGTAATATAAATCCAAAAATAGTGTTGAAACGACTAAAAATCAATCAAGAGCAAGCCAATATTGTACGGATACACTAGTAGAAAAGCTCAAAACCAGCAAGCAATAATACTACCAGTTTAATAAGAATAAAATATAAAAAACAAACTTTCTTAAAACATTCCATTAAGTGCTTTCATCCACTGCCATGTGGACTTCATCAGAATACATTGATTGATAAATTGACCCAATTTATACACTTTTTGGCGCCAAAATGACCAAAATATGCTGCAAAACAGTCTTTCATTAAAGAGACATACACTATACTAAAGCAAATTAAAACACTAATTAATAGACTAGTTCTAAAAAGACTTGCCAAATATAATTTTATCATAACTATTGGTACTGTCCATCTTTAAATATGCTGATTTACAAGAAACAATTATAATATTTAAACTTTGTTCGATAATATATAATGCGTATTACAACTGTGGATGCTCCATGGGCTTGCGTTTGACCTTCTATACTTACTATATATGCAATGCATATGCATGAATGTGCAAACTGCATAATATACAAAAAATTAGAATATTAAAATAATAACCGATTGTACTATGAAAAATAATAATAAGTCATAGGTCAAATCTAAATGTTGTGACCATGTAAATGCCAACTTCACTAGTGAATGCTGTTGTGTGTTCTACACTATTTCAACTTATTATTAGTAATTCCATCCATTACTTAAAAACAAATATTTAAAAATAATATTAAAATATTTTATAACACTATGTATATTTCTGCAACATTTACAGTAACACAATAACCGGTCACTACACAAGTATAACCCACGATCACTACAGCACACAATATGTGCACTATCACAGAGCCATAGCAGATGTACATACATCCAAGGTGATCATGTACAGATAATGCAGCATATTCAAGAGTGATAATCCCAACATACATATCTATATACAATATATATATATATATATATATATATATATATATATACATGTAGATAGATACATACATACACACACACACACACACACACACACACACACACACACACACACACACACACACACAAAACACATGTGGCAGGGTTGGGAACAGAAAGCAAACGTAATCACTGTACCACACAACAGCATTACGCAGTTACAGAATGCACTACCGTGATTAGTAGATCACAACATTCACACAGGCATACGTCTAGTCTGCAGACAGCAGCATCAAAGGCAAAGACACCGCACGGATGTTATGGAGAGTGAATACTGTAAGAGCAATGTACTGTTGTGATGCAGCTGGAAACACACACACACACTTGGCAGGGCTGGGAGTCGAACATACACCTAACTACAATATCACACTACAGCTTGACGCATTTACAGAACACGCTACCGAGATTACTAAACACAGCAGTTCCAGAGGCATACTTCTAGACGCGTGTCATCATCTGCAAAGGCAAAGATGTCGGTAGGAAATATCTGTGGTGTGAGGTGTCTAAAAGCATGGCTGAGTCCCCAGGCAGACGGGAGCATGAGCGCGCATACACACACACACACACACACACACACACACACACACACACACACACACACACACACACACACACACACACACACACACACACTTGGCAGGGCTAGGAGTTGAACATACACCTAACTACCCTATCACACTACAGCATGACGCATTTACAGAATGCGCTACCAAGATTACTAAACACAGCAGTCCCAGAGGCATACTTCTAGGTGCGTGTCATCATCCGCAAAGGCAAAGACGTCGGTAGGAAATATCTGTGGTGTGAGGCATCTAAAAGCATGACTGAGTCCCCAGGTGGACGGGAGCATGTGCGCGCGCGCACACACACACACACACACACACACACACACACACACACACACACACACACACTTGGCAGGGCTGGGAGTCAAAAGTACACCTAACTACCTTATCACACTACAGCATGACGCATTTACAGAACGCGCTACCGAGATTACTAAACACAGCAGTCCCAGAGGCATACTTCTAGGTGCATGTCATCATCCGCAAAGGCAAAGACATCGGTAGGTAATATCTGTGGTGTGAGGTGTCTAAAAGCATGACTGAGTCCCCAGGCAGATGGGAGCATGTGGCCGTGCACACACACACACACACCCACACACCCACACACACACACACACACACACACACACACACACACACACACACACACAGACACACACACACACACACACACACACACACACACACACACACACACACTTGGCAGGGTGTCGAACATACACCTAACTACCCTATCACACTATAGCATGACGCATTTACAGAATGCACTACTGAGATTACTAAACACAGCAGTCCCAGAGGCATATTTCTAGGCGTGTGTCATCATCCACAAAGACAAGGACGCCGAAGGGATTTTATAGAGAGTGATCAGTCGGAAAGCATACAGACATATTACTGTCCCACGGTAGATGTAGACAAACACACGGCAGTGGTGTGATCGGGGCAACGTAAGATTTACGGAGCACTACAACAACAAGACATAGAAATGGGACGTGCCAAAGACAGTACACCCTTCAAGATAGTCGACCAGTGTGTACTCGGTAGGCATCCATCGTGATGTTGAAAATGGACGTCTGTTGCCTGGATGACCACCATGGCTATACAGGATGTCAACGGCCATGCCCATGCACAAAGGGACATCACCGACACAAGGTGTCACTGGCCACGGCCACACGCTTAATAATACACATCCGTTCAGACTGTACTATGTGTCGATCTACACAATGGTGCACTGGGCATGCTCACACACTTAGCAGTTGCAAAGGGTCGTCTTGCATGCAGATGGAGTCTCAACATGCAAGGGCTCGGTTTGGACTGTCCTGTGTGTCCATCTACACAACAGCGTACTGAGCATGCTCACACACTTAGCAGTTGCAAATGACCATCTTGCATGCAGACGGAGTCTCAACATGCAAGGGCTCAGTTTGGACTGTCCTGCGTGTCCATCTACACAACAGCATACTGGGCATGCTCACACAGCAGTTGCAAAGGGCCATCTTGCATGCAGATGGAGTCTGAACAAGGAAGGGCACAGTAAGGTATAAATGTCCCCACGCACAGGGCAGTCACACACATGCAGTGACCAGTACTCACTCAGCTGCCATCACAGCTGTCACAGGTGCAGATCACAGACGTACACACCACAGTCTACACTGCAGCCCTCGAGACATCACCATGTCGTTGCTGCAGCAATACACAGCCATACATTACCACAACACCATGTGACACACGACTAGTGGACTGTACAGAGGTCTACAGCAACTGTGCAGAGTACATATGTACTGACAGGGTTCCAACAGGTGTTATGCATTGCAATGATACTACTATACATGACCAGGTCAGCTCAAGACATACCAAGGGCCCCGGGTCTTACACAGCTGTGACAGATGAGTGTTGCTGTACACCAACGAACACGCATGTTTGGATATGTCATACATGTGATTGTAGTGGATGTGTGCATGGACCACACACACAACACATATATACATAGCTTAGCCTTTGCTGTCCCCTGTGCAGAACAGTGGCCTAAGCAATCATACGCAGACAAATGGAAGGTGGGTCCATGTCTGTTGAATGCTCACAGTACAGGAGGTAGCAATGTTGACCGAGGACACATTCCCCTGCAGTAGTCGCCCATGACACCTGTGATATCATACCACAGTCCATGTGTTATGTATGTCAACACACATGTCTACCAATAGCAATGCATACAAGCATGGCTACAGGAGACACATGTACTACCAACACACATGTACAATCTGTACTGTGCATGCAGCAACCATGCATGTGCAGTGGCCGATGTCCGTAACATAGCTGCGCCTAACTACAACATGCAGTCTCAATGCAGCCCCATTATTTACACCTGTATATGGTGGCATACAGACAGTATGGTTGGTTGTACAGCACATATGGAGGGATTTGTGTACATAAAGTGGTGATCCACCTGTGTAGATGTATGTGTGCCGGGGATGGCTCACAGGTGTGTCACACGCCATCCTACCATGGCATGTGCAAACAGTACTCTATGTCACTGTTACTTGATGGTGATGACATAATGCATACACAGCAGTCAGGTGTTACCAACTGTATGTCACGTGACACCTGTAACACTTAGATCCTCCTGTGCGCATATAACAACACAATTGCCAGATATAGCGTTGGTACACATAATGCGGACAATACCACTGCATGTCTATCAAACGTCTCATCATATGGCAGGTGTATCATTCCCAGCACTGCCATGTGTGTCCGCTTGTGTGACCACATTATGCCACATATGGTGGGGATTATGTCCCAGTTGTTACACATCCCTGTACACCTTTGTAGAGATCTGTACATACTTCAGTGTGGAAAGCATGATGTTGGCAGGTGTGGTGCATCACACACATTGGGTATCCGTACACACATTTCTGGTCACCACAGTGTGTGTGTATGTATGTATGTATGTATGGCTGTCTGGTGCTTGGTGTGAGGGTGTATGCTACCATACAGTGAAAACAGGATCACTAACCCCTCATGATGACTAACCCCTCATGGTGATGCAGTCTACTACCCTGTTGATGCCATCAGTCCCAGCCGTACTGGCTACCTGTGCATGATCCTTCTCTGTGCCACGTCGTGTGGGTGCAAAGTACTGTGAGGGTGATGACCACATAGGCAAAGGTCCACACCTCAACACTATGGGGTGTGCGTTATAGTGCTGTAGACCCCATGAATGTGGCCATGTTCCTGTACTATGACAGGGTATTACTGCTACACAGTGTGGCCTCATGCTATCAAGTGGCCTCTAACGTCATCATTGGCCAGACCACTGTGTACAACCCCTGCACCATGTCATCATACCTGTAATATTTCCTGGTATGTATGTCACATCTCTGTCCACTGTAGCCTGTTCAACTGACCACATGCTTCAGGTGCAGTATATGTGCGGACATCTGTGTCATGTTCGACTTTCCAACAGTGAGGTTGAGGGTACGTTTAGCATGCTGATATTGCCTTACGTGCCTGTGAGTAATTCACAGTTACACATGGGGGACTGCAAACACTGCTACCTGTAGGCACATGCCAGTACACCATAGGAGGGAACCAAGGCATCATTACCAACATGCTGTCACTGTTGTAACCGAGACACATACTGTGAACATATCACAATGCATGCTGCACTTGGACTACATGGTATGACTGGTGCATGTCGACAGTACACCACCGATGTCACATACACATCTCTCAGTATTCACACACAACCAATGCAACATACACATCCCTCAATATGCATACACAAGTAATGTTAGATACACCTCTCACTATTCTGTTCACCCTGTGCATCAGATCATTTGAGCATATCCCTGCACCGATTGTGTGGATGACAGGGATGAAGCACAGGCTACATCATATGCACAAGGTGATACTGTTTGCCAGAGGCATAGGCTGCACCAATGGATGACATCATGTGTGTGGGTAAGGGCCGGTGATTTGCTTGTACAGGTCTGTTCCATATGCATGTGGGTGTTGTGGAGCCCTACAGTTGTGTTTGCTGTGTGCGTGTATGTGTGCACACAGTTCTGTCATTTGTGAGGCCTACACAAGGGTATTATTGACAGCTCTAGATTGTACAGACCAGGTTGTACAGCTCACTGTGACCGGCCACGGCCATGTGTCCTGTGCCTGCCAGGGGTTGCATGGGCACTACCAGGCAGAGGTACAGAATGGCTGCTGTCTGACGACACATGGCCACTGGAACCATGTCCCTGCCGGGAACGTCCAGGACAATGTCCACGTGGCCTGCTGTGTCCTGGTGTGGACAGCGCAGCACCAGCTGCACTGCTACTGCTACCAGCACTATGGGAGCGGCCATGTGAGGTGGCATGCTCACGTTGACCTGCACTAGGTGGTGTAGCTGGCCTACATCCACGTGGCCTATGCCTCACCCCTACCAGATGTTCCAGCACAGACAGCTCACGCTCATGGATTGCCATGCCATGGTCAAGGATTCTGACCATGTCACCCAATTGCCTGTCCAGAACATCAGCAATCTGCTGTTGAACACCTGCCAATGCCAGGATGTTGTTGTTTAGGGTACTGATAGCAGCCCTCTACAGCCTCTGCCCTTCTCTGTTCTGCCGTTCAGCACGTGCCTGTGCTGCCATTACAGTCTGGAACATGTGTCTGGTGATTCCAGCTGCTGTGCTATGTCCTGCAGGTGCATGTCTGCCAGAGGTCCTCCTATGAGCTGCACCAGCCGCATGCCTGTGTGGCACATCTGCAGTCAGTACACTGCCACCATGGTGTGGAGACACACCTTCTGTAGCCACCACACATTCCTGTTCAACGCTAACAGATGCTGACTGTCCCTCCTCTATGGCCACTGTTGATGTGGTATGTGTTGGCAACTGAACTGTGTGCGGGGAAGAGGGGGACATAGCTGGGATGGCAACCGTTGGCACAGATTCAGCCCCTGACATCCCTGCCTGTACCTCATGCATATGTTCATCACTGCTAGCATCTGTGGGGACACTATCAGATGGACCACAGGAGGGTAACGCACCTACATCACCTGTGAATGCAAAGAAAGACTCTAAATTACAATAGACACACACACACACACACACACACACACACACACACACACACACACACACACACACACACACACACACACACACACACACACAGACACACACACACAGACACACACACACACACACCCACACACCCACACACGCACACACGCACACACACACATTGACACACACACACACACACACACACACACTGACACACACACACACTGACACACACTGACACACCATGCATGTGATATGACAGATGACATGCAGCATGCTTGTGATACAGCTGACAGCATGCAGCTCAGACATCAATAGTGTTTGTAAGCAAACCCCCTGGAATGCACACTACAGCAGGCAGGTGTCATATCATTATCCATGCAATTCACACGATCATGGTAGCATGCAAGCATCCCCATGATACACCATGTGGACCAGAACAGGATAACAGTACACATTGCTGATGTGACCTTGACATGTAATCTGCTGATGTGTGCATTAACACGCATGCATGCTTGACACAATGGTGTCCTGACACATGTACAGCATCATACTGGGTATCACATTGCAGTGTTGTCCATATGCCCTACAGATAGAATGCATGTTGAGCAAATGTGCATGGACATGGTAAGGGAAGGTGAGCCATCTACATTGCTGTACAGTGTGAAGTACAGACACTGTGCCATTGCATGGCATCATGAGGTGTCTATATTGCTAAACAGTGCACGATATGCATGCCTGCATACCCATGACATACCTGTGGATTGTGACCTATGATGCTGAGGTGTATACACACCAAATCATGCTGTGTCATGTGACAGGTCACTGGAGGACATACAGATGACACCCCTGCACGTGACTACAGAGTGTTAGCTGCCTGGCAACCATGTCCACACATAGCGGACCTGTCACGTTACCATTTCACACATGACATTGATGTACCACGCACACAAGGTGCACAGGTAACAGTGATGTCCTATGGCAGCAAGAGAAAAGTACAGTATCTGTGGCCTGGTGTCACTGTCAGTGGAATCTGTAAAGGTGACTACCGTCATGCTATGACACAGACATCATGTTCAACACATGTTCGACCCCACCCCGTGCCCAGAAAACTGCAGTGAAAAACTTCTCTAAAGCAAATTTCACTCTCCTCAAAACCGAGGTGGAATCCTTCAAAGCCCCCGGGCCTGTGGAAAATACGGCCCAGACCGCAGAATCCTTTATAAATGCATTCTATGAACACCTTCAGGAATGCATGGATCATGCAATCCCAAATAAAACCAAGACCCAATCCTCCAAAGGCAGATGTCCTGTCTGGTGGACCCCAGCCATAAACAAACTATACAATAGAAGGAGGAAGCTACTACGTGATAGAGCAAAATCCCAAAAAGGGAAGGCATCTCTGATCAGTATTAGCAAAAATACTAAGGGCGCTCATAAAATCGTCTAAGGCCAGCTTCGAGAGAAAAATTGCAAAGGACACTAAGGATAATCACAAGGCTTTCTTTAGTTATGTTAGGAACCTGAGTGGGAATTCCCAGATATGCTCAGAATTAGTCCAAAATGACAAAAAATACACCGAACCCACAGACATTGCCAACATCCTAGCTGACAGGTTCAGCGCAAATGTCTCCCCCCACTCCCCACCAAAAGGGCAAATATCTATCCTAGCAGAGTGCTGCCCCCCTGACATCTCAGATGCTCAGGTAAGAGCCGCCCTCTCCAAAACAAAAAATACAGCATCAATGGGACCAGACGGTGTCCTGGGCTGCATCCTACATGAACTCCAAGAAGAGCTAAACCCAAACATAAAACTATTGCTCAGTCACAGCCTTACTACAGGATATGTACCCAAAGAGTGGCGTACAGCAACAGTGGTCCCTCTCCACAAAGGTGGTGCCTCAACAGACCCTGGAAACTATCGCCCCATAAGCCTGACTAGCTTGGTCTGCAAAGCTATGGAAAGGATCATCATGGACCTCATAAATAAAGATATCGGGGACCTACAGACACTGGATCCTACTCAGTTCGGCTTTGTTAAGGGCAGATCCTGCCTCTTAAACCTGGTCGACTTCTTTGAAACAGTCACCAAGGCCATTGACGAAGGGAAGGTGGGCCACACAGCCTACCTGGACCTCGCAAAAGCCTTCGATACAATATCCCACTCGGGCATTATAGATAAGCTCACCAGCTTAAATATAAACCCCTATGTCACTAGATGGGTTGCAAACTGGCTCAAGGACAGAACCCACATGGTTAGAATTGCTGGAGCCATGTCAGACTCCAAACCAGTTACAAGTGGCATCCCACAAGGCTCAGTCCTGGGACCTCTCTTGTTCGGTATATATTTCTCTGAGGTACAGGCCAACACAGAAGGACTGTAGCTGACCAAGTTCGCAGATGACTGCAAACTGGGTGCCATAATCGACTCTCCAGCCGACACAAGCATCCTCCAAAAGGGCTTCATAGAAACAGACAACTGGTGGCAGAGCCATGGCCTCAAGCTAAATGCCAAAAAGTGTATAGTCATCCCCTTTGGCAAAAACAAAGTGCCCACAAATTACCACATAGGTGGTAATCCATTAAGTACAGAAGAAGTAATTAGGGACCTGGGGACCCAAGTTGATAGCAATCTCTCATTTGACAACCACTTGGACAAAGTGGTTAAAAAAACATTTTATATAGCCCACCTAATCATGAAGGGATTCACATCTAGATTAGGGGAGGTCATCGTGCCTCTTTACTCATCCCTCATCAGGCCCATAATTGAGTACAATGCCCCTTTTGGGATGTACCTTACCAAACAGCTGAAGACCCCAAAAGTACCTCATCAAGATGATCAAAGGGCTCAAACAGATGCCATATGCTGCCCGGTTAAAGAAACTCCAGCTCTACTCAGTGGCATACCGCCTGCTCAGAGGCGACCTGTGCCTGACGTATAAAGCCATGTCCAACCCGGAATTAAGGGACATGCCGCACCTCAAAAAATCCAAATCCCATCAAGCTACACACTCGAGAGACTTGAACCTCAGCACTGAAATAAATAGGACATGCTGAAGGGACAGATTTATAACCCAGAGGCTCCCTTCACTCTGGAATAAAATCCCAGTCCAGGTTAGGCAGAGTCCCTCATTGACTCTCTTCAAGTGGAATCTTGATGAGTGGATGGGAGATCGTAGGTTTACCCCGGGTATCACTTCTGTGTCACTGTTAGACAGAGGCACAGTATACTAACCTCGAAAAAGGGCATAGCAAAATTAATTTAAAATGAGTGGCGAAAGCCAAACATACTCTGGCTAGGCTTATAAATGCCCTAGGGCAGATAGCCTAGTATGAACCTATGAACCTATGAACATCTTATGAGGTACACATCACTGACACCTCCTCTAGCTGTGCACAGGCATTTAAGACGTGCAGCGTACCACATGACCTGTACAATCGGTCTAGTACTGCTGTAATTGAACCATGTGTGGACAAAGTGGGACAGGGTGTATCCACATCCCATCTACTGTGTAGCTACATGTCTCTGGCCATCCCCCATGGCCATGTATGCACATGTGTTGGTCATGTATGTGATGGCCGTCTATTACACATGTCTGTGTTGTCCCATATGACATGCACCCATAGATGTTGGATATGTCACCATCCACAGGGCTATGCAGACAACAGGTATATGTGTGGTATGTGGGGTATGGGTTATGGGAAATTGTGACAATATTGCAACCAAAACGCTACGTGTCTGAGACATGTCGGATGGAACATCACAATGTGTGAACCCATTGCAGGGGCATATAACACAATGGTGACGCCTGTAGTCTGCCAATATCACTGATCACTGTGCGGTACTGGTTTGTGTACCACACGTTTTATTCCACTGTATAGTACATATGCCTCCATTGTAGAACACCTCCACCATTGTATGTACAGCTGGACACACATGTAGCAATGACAAATACTGTAGTTTCATGTCTGTGTGTCATTTCATTTGTATATATTGCACATGGGTGGCCTGTGTGTATGATGGGTGATGCGACCTGTATATCCATGTATTAACTGGCCACATGGCAAATAGATCTATGCTTTGACATACCTGATACCGATGACAGTCTCACCTGCAATGGACTCTTGTCTGTGCAGCACACCAGAGGTACCTGTGTAGGGTGACACAGCAGTATGAACATTATCCATTACTGTATGACAGCCACAGGGTGCACAGTGCAAGTTAACACATTCACCTGTACAATAGCATATAGTAAGCACATGTGTGCATACCATATCGCTCAACCTCTTAGAACAATACATGTGGACAAAGCCTACTATGATGGGGACAAATAGGGACAACTGTGATGTATTGCTCTTACAAATGTAGAAATTTGCTAGACTAATAGGTTTGCATGCACATGGTTTTTACACAGAATGTGCAGTCGTAAACACAAATGTATGTCATCTTTTAATGACTCCTTTCCTCAGCTATTTGCCAGAAAGGGACAGATATTAAGGGGAACACATGAACAATATGAGCCAGACATCTGGACATCCTGCAAATACCTGTACAGTTCAGAGGTATGGTGCATACACAGGGTATTATAATGTAGCATGAAGCATGTGTGTCCACATACCTTGCATATGTTGTTACATTACATGATGTACACTGACACATGCACGTACGTGGGATATACTGGCCATATGTTCAGTACTGACTTACCAAGCAACTACAGGCTCATTGTTTGGGAGACACCAACCTCCACGATGGCAGCTAGTGTTTGTGAGAGCTGTTCCGAGGGTGTCCCCAGACTGGCCAATAGCTCCTCTGTGTGTGTGAGTGGAGGCTGGGTTGGTGGCCCACCACCTGTTCCACCCTGTTCCCTGGCAATTGCAGTGGCACGCTGTTTTGCAAGATGTATCGAGTCCATGCAGTGTCTGCGCACCTGCTGGTAGGTGTTGTTGTGGCCACCCACTTCGTTGACCCTCCTGCGAAGATCCTGTCACAGGTCATCCCGCTGCTGTGCGTGCTGTGGCACATGGCTAAATAACACCTCATAGTTCTCATGGAGGTACAGGATTACGACATCATCCTCCTGTCAGCTGTATGCTGGTAGGCGTGTACGAGGCATTATCTGTAGGACATGATGAAGGCGACAGGTCACATTTACTGACATGTACAGTGATACTGCTTCACATGCATTTCTAGTACATCAGCACAGTTATCTTTGCAAATCAACATGACACTAACATGACTGGCATGTATGTGTCACACACATGTAACACCCATTATGCATTGGATATCATCCTCATATATGTGTCACCTCATTAGTGTTCCTACTGCATGTGACGTCTGTCTTCATGTGGGCATGTCTGTTTGCCTGCACTGGTGTTCTTACCTATCTACACATGCCTGATGTATCCACGGTAATGCTGTTGACCTTGATGCTGTGTATATGTCACATATCAACACAGACACAGCCTTACTGGACTTGGGCAGTGACAATGCACCAAGTACGCATGGAAACCTGTACATGCATCTGTTTTGCCATAGACATCTACACTGCACTGTACAGCTGTTCAACATCCTGCCACGGATCGCCTGTGTTGCACATGTAATAGACATGGAACAATGGCTAGTCGGATGTCATTCGCAGGTAAGGTTGTCAGCTATAGCATGTATGGGCTGGGTTTCCTAACTGTATCCAACACCCTTTACGCCACCCCGAGGGGCATCAGTGACACATTACTGATCCAGATAGTTGATACTACATCTACCATACGGCCATCACACCATGTATGACAGGGATGATATGTGCAGCTATGTGGACAGGGCTGCATGGTATGGTGGGAGTATGTCACAGGTATGGCACAGGGATCTGTCCAGCATGTGGCCATCCTAGTCGTAGGACGGTGGTTGTCCATGACATGTCTTTCAGATAAGGCTATGGACATATAGCATGTCTAACAGCATAGTGTGGCATATGTCTGTATGCAAGGTGGATAGCATGCTGCATACTGGAGGTGAGTATTTTGGAGGCTGGTATTGGACATCTACGCATGGGCCCTACCCCTGGAGGGTGATATGTGTTCCAATATTGGTCACACGGGTGCTGTGTATGCCTGTCCAATGATCTCCGTGCTCATGGATACCACCCTGTCATGTCATGGGTACCTCAGATGACTACCTAAAGGGCCAGGGAGACGTCTGCAGATCAGGGAGGTGTACTGCACTACACCATCCCTAACACAGTGTCCATAATGTTGACCACAGCCTAGGTGTCACTTAATGGGTACAGGGGTATTCCCCTAGTGGTGTCATTGCTGATATCATCCACCTGCATGTGCACATATGTCACACACCTCACACACACAGCCCATTCTTTATGTTGTTCGCAACACTGTGACAACTATTGCCCATATGTCATGGCCATTCACATCCTCACATACACAGATGGCTGACATTTGTCTGTGTGGTATGGGCTACAATGCGGGTGGGGTACAACACATTAACCCTGGTTTACTGTAGCTGACACTGTGTGATATGCACATGTCCCTGTAGCACCTTTAGTAGTTGTGAGTCGGTCAACAGGCCACTAGTAGAACACTCCTGTGACATACAAAGGCATTTGTAGTCAAACATCCGTACTGTCTTGTACATCTGTACTGCTAACATCTACATTGATAATGGTTCATGGACTTGCAGACCATACCCGGCAGTGTTCTGATGCAGTGCCACCAATCATGACTGTCGTCAACACTTGTGGGTTGATATTATCCAACACCCTATATGTAATGTATGGGCATGCTCGGCACTTGTTCAGAGCTTCTTGGCATATTATGAGCTACTGCTTAGTTTAGCACCCATTTCACACCAGTCCTCACAGGTACACTGTCTGTCCATACATTTCCAGCTTGCTTACAGTACAACAGCTGTCATACACACATCACTCACATATCTCGTGAGACATGGTGGTTTATACGACTTGTCCACCTGGCACATACCACTTATATACAGGCATGTCCAACTGGCACGTACCAGTGCTATTGTCTGTCACTATGATGACTATGTTGTACATGTGGCAATAGAGCTATTCTCATGTACACAGTCAATGCACACCTCCCAACATACAACAGTACAGCCTGTGGGGGATGCACATATTCAGTCCTGCTGGGGGTTATACTGTCACCAACCCTGACTGCACCTGACAGTCATGTGGGGATGTGCAACATTGGCAACACACCCCACTCATCACATAGTCCCACATGATCCCCACCACAGGCCACACATACAGAGACACCTTGTACAGTACCCCTCCATACTCTGTGTGGGCACCAACAACAGCCCACATCGCCAAACACAACCACACCAACCTAGAGCCCACAGACACGTGTGCCCATCACATACAGCCAATAGGGTGTCATAACATACACAACACACCTGTCATAGGTGACTGTCGGCGGTCATACTGCTGTTCCACTCAGCAGGCTACACAGGGCGATAGTCACTTACATCCTGCTGTCAAGTAACTGGTTCTGCAACATAACCTATGCACACATGCCACAACTTAGCAGGTACAATTTGACTGTCATTTTCCATGTTTGTGTGACTGAAGTCGTATCTCAGGGCACAGACTACATGTGCAGGGACATGCAATAGCCCACCAGTGTTGTAGCTCTGATGGTGTAGTCTGAGCCCTGGGGAGCATTTTGCAGTCATCCAGACCTGTTGCCACTGTACTACAAGTGACTGTGTCACTCCCAACAGTTGTCCATGCTTCTGCTGTTATTCCACAGTCGTCTGGTATACGTCCACTTTGACAGACTTGGTCAAACAACATGATGCTGTGGCACAGTTGACCTGCACCTGTCAGCCCTGGGAGTACGGATCACATGTTGGACTCTTGCTGCTTTTATACTGCCTGTCTTGCACAGTGTCCAATAACAGTTACCATCAGAATGGGAACTGGCTAGCGAAACATGTGGTCATGTCACACAATGCTTGACATCATCCTCTGTGATGCACACAGGCAAGGTACACCTGATACTGCACCACTTCAATATCTCTGCAGTGACTGGGACCTGCCTCTTGGGTCACACCTGATACTGCACCACTTCAATATCTCTGCAGTGACTGGGACCTGCCTCTTGGCTCTGCAGAGCACACCTGCAATGATTGGTTATAGATAGACCGTACCTCTCAGGCACGTACCTGGACTGGCACACCCATGGCTGAGGTGTCCCCATATTCCACTATGTTGTACACACATCCCGGCTGGTTACTTAGCACAATGTATCACAGGTGGTCCACGTGCAAATAACTGTGTCTGGAACTGCTATGCACAGTATTACCAGCTGCGGATTCAACATACCCCACGGTTACCAGACATCATTTCATGGTGTACTGGACAGTTGGGCTCATACTGCTGCTACTGATGTGAGACTGACAGTAACCCACACTTAACTGTGATAGCCACACATGTACGGACACATTTGGTGTACGCTGTCCGTGAGTCATAACCTCCGCTCGGCTGGTTCCACCCATACACACTGCCTCCAAGACCAACAGTATCCTTGACATCGAAACTATCAACATGTGACTGCTGTTCCACACCTGGGGTTGTCCCCCCTCATTGGTGGAATCCGAACATATGCTACTCACCCTTGTTAGCAGCATATCGGCACCACACACTTCACGGCATGCAAAGTAGATGAGTACTACAACACCTACTACAGGTGTCGTATGACAGTGGTAGTTGACATCATGACACACGTGCAGGTGGACAATGCACATGCAAATGCTGAGACGTACCCCAGTGCACTTCATTAGCACGTACACGACATTATGGATCATGCTATTCCACACAGAGCCACGATGGTACACACCAGATAACAGACGACACTCTGGGGGTGCCGTTCCATGGACATACTTTACAACAACAGGTGGGGCTGTTGCACAGTGGTATACATTCCTATGGGTGGGGTAACTCACTGGTCAGCCTTGGTAGGGCCACGGTATCCCTCATCACATACTCCATAACTAGCTACGTACACATTACTGCGACACATTTCGAGATGTACCACAAGGCATTATGGTGGTATGTCAGTAGTCATATGCAATACCCACACCTGCTCACACATACAACTGTCACTCTGGAACATGACAGTAACAGGTGATGTTGGCAACATGCTGCCTGATGGCTTCAATGCTAATATTACACCCTCTCACTACCTATGGGGCCACATTCCTTGCAGGAACATTGCGGTGTACCTGCAGTCACACCTACACAGTACTGACCTGCACTCTATATGTCCTAGGACACTGGCCTCTTGTCACCCTACAAAATCCCAGGCTGTGATGTCCACAGACCTCTGAACGACATGTCTCCCCACTGGGACACCATATTCAGTAATAGCCTTGTACCAGACATTGTGGCCCCTGACTGGCACACAGCGACAGTTACACTCCACACAGGTGGTGTCACAATGCATGACTGTGACTATTGCCCTACACACCTCACTGGACTGTTCTGCACGGCTATAGGGCACATCATCATGGACATCATTCGCTGAGTCTTTGTTGTGCTCCGGTCCTTTGATGCCAGCTGGGTTGGTCTTGTTGGGGCCACAGCATGTCTCCTACACCTGTTGAACACCTTTCATACAGTCACCAGAGTAGTTGATGATGACACGGAGGTCCACACAGCCTACATTGTCCTCTCGCTGCCTTTCAGCACCGTTCTCCATTCTGGTATTGACAACATACACATCCACCTGCACATCACAACATATGTCTCAGGATGTTATGCAAAGTGGCTAATGGATGGGACACACACACTGAGGGTGACATACCATATCACATACTGCATCCCAGTTACACTTGGCATACCACAGTCCTCAGTCATGGGGCCCTCATGTTTGGTATATGCTTCCCTGAGGTACAGGCTACTATTGAGGGGACTTCCCTGCCTAGCTTTACAGACCACTGCATACCAAGCGCCATTGTTAATCCACCAGCTGATACAGTCCCCATCCATACGGGTGTCACTGTGGCCTCAACCTGCATGACACTCGGTATAAACCTCACCTTTGCAGTACACCATCCACCCACTGGTTATCACATAGGTGTTAATCCCCTACATACATGTCGCATTGTACGTGTTTAACACATGTATGTAGCACACACTCCTGTGATTACCACATTGCCACTGTGGCATGGATATTTTTCTACGTGTCCGCACATGTCTGTACTGGGTGTGTAGCTGGTACATAGGCACCCATTGTACCTCTGAACACCAGACTTATATACACATCCATGGGTACAACACCCCGCTTAGGGTGTACCTTACACAACAGCTTTACATAACTCAACATTCAAACGCCATGACATTTATTGAGCTACGACAGTTAAGATTTGCGGCTGATGTACAGACACCACGTCTGTACACATTTGCAGACTACATACTCAGGGGTGACCTCTGCAGGAGAGACAGGGCCCATGTCTGCAAAGATGTTAATGGATATGCTCTGCATACGCGACATAAACAATAGCCACTATGAGCATGATGCTCATGGATATGTGCACACACGTGACAGTGTGTGGCATGTGCTTAGGGGTTGCATTCACAGACCGGACACTCACCATGCTTTGGGACAAGTTTCCTATGTACATCACACATAGACAGTCAGTAGCAGTGTTCATGTGATACCTCGCTTGGTGGATGGTGGACACATGTATGCCAGGGATCACTGCAGTGGCTGTACTGTGCAGAGATGCAGGTTACACATGGCTCTTCTATTCACAGGACACTACCCTAGAGAGGTGTCACTGGTGTGCACACTGTAGTTGTTGTTACACATAAACTTGCCAGACTGCATGGTACCCCACTATGAACCTGTGGAGCTATTACATGTCCTTTGTGCATAGTTACTGGAATAGCCCTTCCATTTAGATTAGCTGTCATGCTATTACAATGTCCCGTGACTAAAGGCCATATGTATCCTGTTATTGTACAGGCCAATCATGTTCTTGCTTGTCTGTCACATCTCTTCTGCTATTCTAGTATGGGAGTAATGTTTGCGTCCTTTGCAAATGCACAGAGTGGATTACATTATTTATTTCATCATAACTGTTTATACATAAATTAATTACATACTACTCACATCACTATATGACACCTTAATTATGCATCATATGCCTGTTCTCCTGTGTAGCATATCTGACATATCAATCTACTGTACTATACATTACACATGTTTTACATGGTATCCCATAATTCAAAGCATACTTGCACAGAGGGACCACCTTAGACATGTCATTGACGTTATATGCCCATACACATGCGTACTGTTACAGTATATCCACATATACTATCCCATGCTATGGCACGTACTTATTGGACATACCCTGCCACTGACGGCAGGTCGTATGACATTGTTCTGTTTAAAGCCATCATGTTGCATCCCTTGTGGTGTCTGTGCTGTTTACCTTGTGGCCTACTGCTGGACGCACAACTTCTACAAGCATTAGTGCGATCAGCAAGACATCACTACATAAATACCATTCCCCACTTTATGCATGGCAGACACATGTAATTACTGCATACCAGGCTATGCATACACTGACATAACTTAATACAGAACATACTATACATACAGTTAGTGTTCTACATACCTTGATATCGTTCTGGTATTTTGTCTCTATCTCGCTCTTCTGTATCACTCTTTAAACTGTTTTACGGTATGAGCATACAGTTTGCATATCTGGCAAGTCATCCTTATATACGTCAATACCTGCAACATGTGGTTTACTGCCGCCAATTGGTGTTCCGGTGTGACTAATTACATGCACTTCAACTGTGCAGCTACTCCATTCACCAATTACGTGGCAACAGTGTGGTATAATTGAATTCTCCACTTGGCCGTTGGCCATTTGCCCTGCCTTCGGGGAGACTGCCTGTATTGTGTTTTGTTGTGTGTAATTGCAACTGCTATGTGTAGAGCCAAGTGTATTTTGGAGTCATGTCCCCCGTGGATTGTGTGTGACAGCTTGAGTATGTGGTTCTACCTGTGACTGTACCTGTCATCCCACCCGTCTGCAAACACCTGTAACATCACCGTTTGTTCCATTATACGACAGATACAATTTTGCATGGCGCCTTTAAATGTGTCTCTCACAAGGTATGTTAATGGTTCAGCAGATGTAATTGACTAACTGGATGTTTGTGCTGTGATTACGGTCTGTATTGCTATTGTTTCCAGTGTGGGGGATGTAGGCGGGTGTACTTAGCATATATGGTTTTGTGGGGCTTGCATTTCTACGTAGTCCATATATATGTGTGTGGGCCCCTTCCTTAATTACAGTGCTGTCACTTACTAGACTTCTGTTATAGGAATTTACTTTGGGCCATTGTTAATTGGTTTCTGTATGGTATGCAGGTGAGGTCAATACTTCCATACCTTCGGATGTACGGCGATATGTGCAGGGATATTTCTAAATGACCGCTATCCCGTGTATGTCTGTCCCAGATATTTGCAGTCATTGCAGTGGTGTTGGTGTCAGACCCTCTGTGACATGGCTTGCCACCTTTTCATATGGCCATAGTTGGACACTTGCGGGTCACACAGTGGTATTTACAGGCTGACATATGACCACGGTCAGTACACAGGATAGCACATACTTTTATCTTCATTACATACCAATTGTTCTTGGACCTTAATTACTTATCGGTTTGCGTGTAACATTTCTGTTTCTTACATACAGGCATGAGTATTTACTGCAACTATTGCATAATATTTGGGGCATACTAATGTTCTAAACTCTCAGACAGTTGCCCTTTGTAATGTTTCATGTCAGGACACACCTGCCCAGGGTGGGCTGTCCCTCCCAATGTGGGGCAGGTGTTTACTGCATGCCTACGGCTAGCTATACCCGCAGCTACCGTAATCATCTATCTCCGAGTTGCCACCTACAGACACACAATGTGGACACACACACACACACACACACACACACACACACACACACACACACACACACACACACACACACACACACACACACACACACACACACACACACTTTACAGTCACACAGGAACACACATGGCACCCTCAACACACACATACACAGGCTACATCACTCACAACCACAGTTGTACATGGTACCTATGTGAACCGCACCGCCGGCAGCGGTGACTACATGTCCTTACTATCGTTATATTGCTCATGGTTCTACTGTTCCAGTACTGTGTTCTTTCTGTCTTTCAGCCTCCTGGTTACGCGTGTCGGTGTGTAACACGTTCCATAGTTGGCAGTATCCTATTTATTTGTACCTCAAAGGTGTTTTGAATGTCGTTGACCTATCTATATATTTGCAGATGTCAGTGACCCCTTATATATCGACATATATTACACTAGCGCCCTTTCTATCTGTATTATATATGTGTATATATATATATATATATATATATATATATATATATATATATATATACATATATATATATATATATATATATATATATTTATATATATACATATCTCGGACAGGGGTGGTGACAGGCATGCTACGCCTTTCATTGTGTGTTTGTCAGTGTATACTGTGTTTCCTGGACTCCGCACGTTTATGTCTGTACCTGTCACATTGCACACCTGCCATAGGTTAAGATTACCTCCCGTCCTACTTTGCGAGGGACAGTCCCTCTTTGTGCAGTTGTGTCCTGTGAAATATTTGTGAACATAGCAAATGTCCTGCGACTTTGGGACAAACATATTCCCTATAGTTTATGTAATAGTTGCATACAACACTTATTCTGTATCTGACCCACCTACATGCTACAGGACACAGAACACGTACCTGCGACCATTACTAGAATAAGCTTTTTATCTATGGAAAACACTGACATTCTGGTTTTTGTACTGGCCGGGTGTATGTATCGTCCTGCAGACATCTGGCATATGTCCCACATTGGTCATTTGAAATGTGGCAACCCCACCATACATACATCTTACCTAGCAATAGTGTTGAGTGACTGTATACATGATTGCCTGTTCCACTCCTGGCAGTGGTCATTTTACCCTACAGAGCAGGCGCTATTTGTTCAGGGGTGACTAATGATGGTTTTACCTGTTCTGTACATCACTGACCGTGATCTGTGCAGTGGTCAGTGAAGCTTAGCCCTGTTTCGCACATATCCATATAGTCGTATTTAAACATCGCTTACCAGCTGTGGGCAACGCTTATTCCCGCTAACGTGTGCTACACATATTCTGATGACCTGCATTACCCGTGCCATCGGGATTATGTTACATCCCTTGCGGGACGTGGTACCGGGAACATGCACGACAGTCACTGCATTTACCACTTGGACATCTGGGGGTTGTACATGTATTATGTCATTTTGTATGTGAAGTACACTACAGCAGTTACTCCACACTACACTCACATGGATAACTCCGTTAGTTTACAAATTGATGAGTCCAGTTAATGGTATGTCCATGTGATGTTTACTGGCTGTACTCCGGCATTGGGTATGTATATCACAATTAGCTACACCCGATAATGTGCTACACCGTCATACGACCGTGGATGCAGCATGCTTGGGTGACGGATGCCTGTCATGGGTACATCCCCTGCCTTGACACAACATCCATGATTACATTTTGTGGAGCCCCTCAGTAACGCAGCGGGGAATCTGTAATGAGTGTGTGTAGGACAGTGCTTACACACATGTGCTCCTGCAATTGCCTCTGCTCCAGTAAGCGACAGTTGCTTACTCGATGTTGTGGCGACAGGAGTCACTGTTTGCCCTGTTTGGTGTTTTGCCTCTGACAATCGGGTGTGTACCTAACGATGTACCTGAGAACCTATACACACAGCACCGACAGATGCTGATAGGTGCATCTACTCTTCAGGTGTTGACATTTCTGTGTTCCAATGGCTGTTGCATGTACAATGTTTCAGGGCTGCCTATGTAGAGGATTCCACAGTGGGCAAAATTTACAGGTGGTCGTGTTTGTGTGCCATCCATTTTACTGTGTGTGCATGTGGGGAGGGGTGTCAGTCCGTGGGAGCCTACACTGTCAAGGTATGTGCTATACGTTCCCTCTTTGCCAAGGTGTAGGCATATTGGGCACACCTCCGTCTGCCTACTGGGGCTGGCACAGTGTGTCCATGGTCTGGATCCCTCTGTGCCTGCGTTGGTCTTGGCAATTGCGCTGGGCTGTGAGGCCCTCCCCCATTTTGACCCTGCTGCAGCTGTTTCCACAGGATCATGTTATGTAGCATGGCACATACTATGAAGATGTGGGCACATGTGCCTGGAGAGTACTGCAAGGCTCCACCAGATGTGTCCAAGCACCAGAACCGTGATTTCAGCATCCCAAACACATGCTCTGTGATGATTCTGGTTTGTGCATGTGCCTCATTATGGCATTCTTGCATTGGTGTGTGTGCATTTCTGATGGGAGTCATCATCCATGGCTCCAGTGCATAGCCAGCATCCCCCACAAGGTGGCCTTGTGGGATGTCCCCCCTGACAAATACCTGATACAGCTGTGAGGCATGCCAGATATGGGAGTCGTGGTAGCTTCCAGGGCTGCCAGCACACACATCCATGATAATGCCCTGGGCATTGCACATGACCTGGCAGTTGATGGAGTGGAATCCCTTGTGGTTTATGTAGTGCCTACCATACTCACTGGGTGGTGACTTGATTTGTATGTGCGTGCAGTCTATTGCACCCAGTACCTCCGGGTAGTTTGCCACATGGTGGAAGTGACGCATATTGCTGGACAACTCCACCTGAGTTCGGGAGAAGTATATATACTCATTGGCATGTGGTAACATGGCATCCAGGAACTGGTGTAGTACACTGGATGCCGATGCCTGTGAGATCCCCATTATATCTCCAGTTGGCCTTTGAAAGGTACCTGTGGCTAGTATTCGCAAGCTTACAACATACCTTCATGTCCGCTGGGATGGGTTCCCCTCTGTTGTTTCTGGTTCTCAAGTGTAGCTGGCACAGCTCTACTATTTGCTGTAAGATGTCCCTGTCCACCCTGTAACGCCATACTCTCTCCAGATCATGTAGCCCCTGGTAGGTTACCCTTGGTCTGAACACTCTTCTCCTCTGAGGCCTACAGTGGTTGTCGGCATCATCCTCCACAACACCGTTGGTCTGTAACACATGCTGATGAATCACAGCTATGGCAGCTCCCAACATGTACATTTTAAAAGTTCCCCGTCTGTTTACACCTATGGTGCAGTGTTTGGGAATACACAGGTGTGTGTTGGGTGCTTTCACACTTTATACTGTTTTGCTGTGAACACTGATGATGTCATAGGGTGTGTATGTACGATCGTGGCTACAGGGTATCTTTTGTGTTTTATTAACGGAACCACTATTATGCTGCCTTTGGTGTTGCATTACATTTGGATGCCGTGAATTACCTCCTGCCCTTCCATTTATATTTGTGCATGTTACACCTGCCATTTTCTGGCATGCATCCAGCAGCCTGCTTTCATTTGTAATTTCCTAGACCTGGCTTATCTTGCATAATGTGTGCTATTGCCGGTCTACTGTGGGTTTGCTTTGCTCTGCTATGACAGTTCTCCTATCTTTGCATTCCAAGTCCTCCCCTCCTTTCTTTGCAATCCTATGCCTCCCCTATCCTGTTTTGCAGGTTTCTGCATGCAGGCTTGTCTACTGCCATCGATTGGCCACTGTGAGTTGATTGGTGTTAATTGCTCATTAGTACGCCAATTACCCTGCTTCGGCATTTCCTTCTTTTCTTCCTCTGACCTTCCTGTTTGTGCTATTGTTCATGGCGTGTGCATCCTCTTACCGGGTTTCGGGCACGATTTCATCCCCGTACACATGCGCTTTCGGGCACCATGTGTGCTCTCAGCTAAATGGTTCTTTACCTTCCTCCCCACCCCTGTCCTTGCTTAGCAATGGCCAGGCCAGATTTGCATTGCTCCAATGTGCTTACTGATACGGTGGTGCACCCCTCTGCTGATGTCATATATCACCTCTGATACACTCCTCGGTGTTATAGCGCTGCACCGTCAGGTACATCCTTAATCCGGCGGGACGTTTGCGATTCAGTATTACCTGCCTCATTTGCATGGCATTGACTACTAATTCATAGTTACAGCGCCGAACACTGTCACGGGCCCTTGGCAACCCTTGTGCCTTGCTTGTGGTGTGCCATGCCTACCATTGCGTATTATGGTGAAATCCTGATTTGTCTTGCATTGCGATTTTATGACATTTGTATATATTTCCTTTGTATTCCTGCTTGCGCACACATGCCCTGTGGTTGTACTGTGCGTTACTGTAGACATGACATTAAATGTTCTTTTTAAGGTGTTGTGCATCTTTTCTTGTGCCATTGGCTGTGTATTTAGCCATTGGCATATGTTAACTTTGTAATACATGAGTCTGGTCTGCTTCCATAACTCCAGTGTTCTGTTTGGGAAAATGCAAACCGTGTTTTTTGGTTTACATTTCCATGGGCTTGCGCTACGCCTGCACCACTTTGTGAATCGCTTTATGCCTTCATTAGCATGGTGCGACACTGCGCATGGGGTGATTTGCATACCTATGCTGAGGGCTGCATAGATTTGGCATACGCCGGTAGTGCACATGGAGTTGGTTCGTACCTGAATCACTTGGCGGACATATTTGGCATTATCCCGCATACGCTACGCCTGCGCCTGGCGCAGGCTTCATGAATCCGGGGGAATATCTCCAAATATAATTTACTTCAAAAACAAGTGACTTCAAAGTGTTACATGGCATCAGATGAAACCTTAGATGCTGTTGAAGAAAACTTGTCTCTGATAGCTGCACTGTATATTCACTGTTATTTTTATTGCCAATTGTACAGTTAAGCATGTTTCATATTACTGTAAATATCCCAATAAACATACATTTATAAATTAATTTCTTGTTGTCATGTGAGAGCTTATGTCTGATTAACAGAAGTGTTCTAACAGTATAATGTCTAGGTTGTATAGTTTAAGATATGAAAAGTAGTTTGTGAAAGTTTAGCAGAAATATAACTTGGGCTTGTGTGCAATATATTATACTGTTTATGGAAAGACTGAATGTGCAATTACCATTGTAGAGAATAATTCTTACTGATAACATTGCTATTTTTGCAGTTTTAATAGTTTTCCCTGTTCACAAAATATTTCTGTTTGTTTATCTCATGCATTTTAAGTTTATTTTGTCAGGTAATGCTCAGGAATGCTAGCTGTTTGTAGGCATGCTAGAGGCATGACATTCCACAATACATAGGTGGTAAGCAATTAATTACCGCAGGAAAGTGCTGATCTTTATGCTTAATATTCAACAATACCTCAGGAACATGCAAATTAACTGATAATGTGGTCTTTCTTCATTATGGATAATATGTCTTTGATTTGCAATTCTGGGCATTGCAGAAACAGGGACTTTTTACTGCAGCCCTTGCCAAGTCTATTTTCATTCTGAGACAGAATAGCCAGGTAATGGGACATTGGAATGGCTGAAGGGGTGCTATATGTTGGTTGTCTGTCCTTCAGTTTGCATTTGAACGTTGGTATCCCACAATTCCATTGGAGTGGGTGGGGTTGCATAATTATGTATGCAAATTTTATGTTAATCAGCACACAGATTTGTCCCTATTTTTCATGTGCCTTGTCCAGATTTTTGACGTTTCCAGGTTGAGAGGTATGCTCACAATCACCCTTGCTAAAAGCTCCCCTGCACCCCCCATGTGTGGGGGCTGTGACCCCCACAGCCTCCTACATATATATATTAACTCTGAGGTTGCACTAAACACATAAAAATCACTACATACACTCACACACACTAAAATCCCTACCCTATACCCTTACAAAAACACCACTTACCTGAATCCCCAGCTAAATCCACAAACCGCACCGCATGTCATGAATGCAAAAACACAATGGCGGATGCGACATTTCCACATTCCATATTATGCAGTTTTGCATAACTGCACTTTCGACTTTGTAGTCTTGAAATACTGAAATTCGATATTTATATATATATATATGTGGATCTACCTGAAAAGACCAAAAGTGCACATCACTGACAACAACATGGCCGACACCACATCACCGACAACCGAAATCTCGACAACGGAATAAAACCGTACAAAAGGAACATAATATTCCCTTTCAACTGCTCTACCCCCCCACACCCCCTGTAACTTTAATATACCAACTCCGAGATCGCGCTACAGTGCAGAAATGGAAATCTTTCCATTCCACACTATAGTAAAATTCCGGTTCTGCATTGTCAGCATTCCGATTGTCGATCATATGGTGTCGGCCATATGGTTGTCTGCATTCTGTAGTGTTGGCAATGTCATGTGATCTATATATATACATATATATATATATATATATATATATATATATATATATATATATACACAAACACACACACACACATATATAAATGTAGATATATATACTATATGTATATATATATATATATATATATATATATATATATATATATATATAAATATATATATGTGTGTGTGTGTGTGTGTATATGTATATATAGATATATATATATATATATATATATATATATATATATATATATATATATATGGGTCTACTGTATACAGTAGACCCTGGGTTACAGGAAAGTGCACTTACTCGAAAGTGAACTTTCAAGAAACCTGCTTCAGCGAACGGGCTATGTACTGCAGTTTAGTGCAGTAGTCACAAAACTTAGGGTTAGGGCACAGGTCATGGTAAGGGGGTAGCTAATAGGGCTATCCCCTTACCATGACCTGTGCTCAGACTACTGCACCACAGTGGAGTACATAGCCTGTCCTCCACTGTGGTGCAGTAGTCACGGAACGTAAGGTTAGGGCACGGGTCATGGTAAGAGGATAGCTAGTAGCGAACGGGCTATGAACTGCAGTTTAGTGCAGTAGTCGCAAAACTTAGGGTTAGGGCACAGGTCATGGTAAGGGGGTAGCTAGTGGGGCTATCCCCTTACCATGACCCGTGCCCTAACCCTAAGTTCCATGACTATCACACCACAGTGAAGGACATAGAACATTTTCCTACTGTCCTCCACTGTGGTGCAATATGTTTGCAGAAGCAGTGTTTGTGAAAGTGCACTTTTGAGTAAGTGCACTTTGACAGAACACAGGGTCTGCTGTATAATTTCGAAGAAGTGTATTTTCGAAGTTATACAGTAGACCCATATATATGTATATATATATATATATATATATATATATATATATATATATATATATATATATATATATATTTATATATAGATATGTGTGTGTGATACATATATATATATATATATATATATATATATATATATATATATATATATACACACACATATATGTTATATGTATATAACATACATAGAAACAAAGCCTGGATTGCCCTGCCATTAGAAATTAGATCTAATCAAAACCTTGCATCTTTTAAAATTTCTTTACAAGGCAACCTGTCTTCTACTTGTACCAATTCTCCACCCTTTAAAACCTGACTACCTGTACTTCTTGAACATATTCTTATTTTCTTATTTATATTCCCTATTTTCCATAACATTTTTTAAATAACTACTACCTATACAATGTCTTAAGTGACCTAACTACCTTTGTGGCAGAAGTGTCATATATTGCAAGCCTTTTACACATCATAGCTCACTCTGTATTTTAAATTTGCATTAATTGTAACTAACTGATTAATCTAGTTTTTATTTTGCCTTAAGGAATTGTTAATTACTTGTCCACATACCTGATTTTGTTGAATTTTCATATGATAGCATTCTGCGTTGTGTTAATTTTGTTACTTGTTCATTACATTAATTTTATTTTTTATTCATGTGTTTTGTGGGGGTCTACTTCACATGAC
>NC_056729.1:1907081447-1907266447 GCF_019279795.1 Protopterus annectens
TATGTTCTGTGGTTCATTTTATATAGGCAAGAGTGAAAGAAAACTGAAACAACATATTTATGAACATCTGTATGAGATTAGAACAGCTAGAGAAAGTAATGCTTTGTACAAACACTCTTGCCTTTGTACAAAATCAAACTTTCAATTTTTTGTACTTGAAGTGGTCAATACTGATGCCAGAGGTGGTATGTGGGAGACCAGGGTAGAGTTCAGGGAACTTTATTGGCAGGTTGTATTGGACTCAAATAGGTTACCTGGTCTCAATGAAATGGTTTCCCTGGCACCTGTATTGAAAATGAGGGCAGCTAAACTTTAAAATCTAAACTTTAAAACATAAACAGCAAAATTATAGAATACAGGATTTAGAAGTACTTTATAGAACTGTATAATTTGTATAATTTGTTTTATGCAGCAAAAAAAACCTTTAAGTGAATTGTGCTTATTATTTTACTGTGTTTTTAAAAATGACTTTTTGTTTGGTTTTAAATTGTTTGATTGGTGTGATTACTCAATCAACACTAATTGTGATCAGTATATAAAGCAATGGAACTGGATGTTCTGTGTTTATTCTGATGAAGTTGGTGACGAAAACGGATCTACAAATAAAGCGTTAATATTGGTTTATCTGCAATTGCCATTGCCTTTGAGCTTGCTTTTACATCAGCCTGTTTTTTTGACTGTTATATTACAAAGGATTTTGAGAACTTATTGGTGCTTGCCTTGGTCCGTTGGTGTTCTTTATTTGGTTTACTTGTTTCGTTGGACACCTTCCTGTGTCGGTTTACTAAGAATGTAAGAGTAATGTCTATGCATAAACATGATGAATTGAAATGGCAAGGACGTTTGACTATCTGAAGCAGTGTGAGTTTAAATCATGAAGCATGTTCTCTAAAAACCTATGTGCTGATCCTTCTCTTAGCAAAGTAACCCCTAAAACCTTGTCAATTGCTTACATAATCTCTCTTCCCAATCCTTTCTAACCTCCTCTGATTCTTGTAGTTATCATGCAATATTCTATATACACTACTAATTAGCAGCTTATGTTCTAGATTCTACTAAAAACACTAACAGCGCTGGTCTTTCACTTGTCATCCCTGTATTCCTTTTTCATAGCCTGTATTCTGTCAATCCTTGATAGGGAAGACAATCTCTAGTCTGCAGTCCTAATGGATTCTTGGCCTCTTTCTATTCTGTTACTTTTTCCTTCCTAATTATTTGCTTGCAATACCTTGGCTCCTTTGCCAGTTGGGAATGGTGAGTATCATTTCAGCCACATTGCGCCTGCAGAGAGATGCTTATGAACAGCCAACTAACTTAATTAATTGTTTTTATTTATATTTCTATATCTTATACACAAATGTCTTCATGTAATGTTATCTGTTGACAGTTGCACAAGTCCTGCCAGACATCATTTTTTATCATGTGTTGTGATGCATGCATGCCTGGATCTTCTCCAGGTATGAATCATGCAAAAGGTAGAGCATGATTAAGGTCTCTTTCTCAGAGCACCTTGGAGTGCAGTCTCGTGCCTTCACAGGTGCTGCCATCATTCGAAAAGTCAGTATCAGATTGATGAAAGTATGGTGAGGGATGTATTAAGCAGGGTTAGAACCCTGACATCACCTTGACCAAACCTTTATTGACAGCATGTTCATTACAGCAGGTATTGATATTACTGGCAAGTTTGCTGCAGTTAACTTTTTATGGTAGGAGAAAATAAATGTTAACAGGAATGTGAACAATTATTTTTATAATTTTTATGATGTGCATCAGTTTTTATGGTGTGACACAGAATGTTACATGGGCTGGGATTAGCCTTAAGATTCTTTTAAACCTGGCATTCAGATGATTCCATTTTAAATATTACAACTATATTCTTATTTTGGCTAGTTTAAGGCAATCAGCACACCTACACAGACAGCTGTGCGTTGCTAAGGAGTGCTGAAGTTTGCAAATGTCTGCAGCAAGTCCATGTCTTTTTGAAATACATTCAGGTACTGTAGTATTCATGTTTACAGTCAGCATAATGTTGCAATATGCCAATATACCTCAGGACACATTTGCATAACAGTATGATTTATAGACATACATATACATTACACAAATTTGCAAAACACATATAGAAATCACCCTGAATTTATGCCATTAGATTGAGCACTGCAAGTATCAGTGTGTAAAGGACAGGAATAAACATGTATGATAAATGTGATGTTCTGTTCCTGACAGTGAGGGGAAAATGCATGCCACTTGTCAGATAGTAGTGCAGGTTGTTTTTTTTGTGTAAGTACTGTGATTGAATAAACTGTAGTTCTACAGTTTAAATAACATTGCTGTTTGTATATTTATCGAGATAATACCTCACTGTGGGTGGCAGGAATAGTTGGACGGTGTTTTTTGCTTTAGCAACTGATGTCATCCAAACAGTACTGTCACAAGTGTCTAACTGTAGCCCTTCACCCCTTTTCTGTTTTTTTTTTTCTTTTGTAATACTGATGGAGAATAAGGGACAAAGCACAGACATGATAACTTTAGCCATAAGGAAAATCGTGCCCACATGATAACACTTAGGACATATGGGAGACATCTTTTTGGTGGTGGGGGACAGACAAGCACAGAAGAGCAAAGTCTGGCATTAAATAGTCATTGCATTCAATGCTGCTGCAGGTAGAAACAGATAATTGGCACAGTGCAAGAAAAGGGCAAATCTTATGGTTGCACATGCTAGAAGCAAGGCCAGGCAGAATGCAATTTCCAGGACCCCTACTGGGGTGGGGGGGGGGGCTCTGAATCTTATTAAGTTAACACCAGATGATGAATACCTTCTGACCATCTGTGGGGATGAATGTGATACAGAGATTGGTGCAACAGGAATAATTCCAGGTGATGTGGAACAATGTCTTCAGCAGCACTTATATTCATCACCTCCTGAAGGCTAGTTAAATGTATATTTTATAGTCAATATTGAAAGGTGGCAAAGACTGTTGTAATTAAATATGTAACAGTTTGTTAGTATTAGGTCACCCTTGTACATCAGCAAGTAATGAAAATGAAGTTCCCCATTCATCCCTTGTAAGCATACTGTACTATAGAGTATTGCATTGTTATTAATGTTTTGTAATAATTTCCTTTACAGAGTCAGCATCAGAAAGAAACAGTTCAACTGCACTGATAAATATGGCTGACCTCAACAGTAGTATGGGTATTGCTGCTGCTGATGATGATAACATAGTTACATTCATTAGGTAACATGAGGGAAGTGGCAGGCAGTCCCCAAGTTTAGTGGCAGGTTCTCTGACTGCACAACATGTTAGTAACTACAGAAAATGACACTGTATCACAAAGTCAAATACAAGCTGACATCTCACTCACACTTGTACAGCAGGAACAAACCTGTACCTGTACACCAGTATTTCCACACACAGAAGAACACTTTGAGGTTGAGGGCAGACATTCTGAGGCCACATTATCCACAGTGACACCATTATAAATGGGTGCTGGACATAGGAATTATTTTCAGATACCCCTGGAAACATGTAAATCAATGGCTGGCCAACAAGAAATGTGCTGTGACATTGTTAGAGCTCAGAGCACTGCAACAGAGCATGTCAGCTAGACATGATCCATTGGGGTATGCATGATGATTCTCAGCACTACTTAGAAATGGCAGAGTAGAAATAATCCCACGGTATCACTGATGTGTAGCATGTCAGCACACTAAACATCAGTTGCAGCCTCCGTTCATACACTAGTTAGGAAATACGACAGTCAAGCTGGACTCAGTCTAACAAGGGGCAGGGGATGGGGTACTGTCCAGGCACATGAAGGAAAATAACACGGTACTACTGCTGCTTCGCAAGACAGGAATAACAGTACTCACATTTCACACAGTCAGCAGTCATCTACACATAGAAAAACCTCACATCCCAGGTCGCAGTCACACGGTAGTGTCAGGTCAGTGACAGTGAGATTACCTTCCACTACTAGGTCACAACATTGAACTAACTCACCTTACAGTTCTCATGGTAGTCCCTCCTCCAAATCAGTTGCACCATCACTAGACTTATCAATAGCAGATGTATATGATTCATCTGATCTGGAACTACTGTGAATTACATTCATTTATGAATACTTCTGTTTAGGTGGAAAATGGTTTTGTTGTGGTGATTGGTGGTTGCATCTATATTTTTACTTACTCCCTTTACAGCTATTAGTTACATGATACTGTGAATCTAAAACATTTACAGAACTTTGGTTAATTGGAATGGGATTGTGGGGAGAACGGAGGTATGTGTACATCTTTTAAGCACATAAGTGAACATTGGATTAAATACAATGATATATGGGTTAACGTTCCTTCTGGTGGCAGTCACATACAACATCAGAATAGTAATGACAAAAGTGGACTTAAATTGGGGGCTGCAGTGACAACATGGGTTACTTCACCTCCAGATTGGTGCACAATCACACTGGATAGTGCAGTGGTGCACCGGTAACATTGCCACCTCATAGCAAGAGTGTCTCTGGTTCGATTCTTGTCTAGAGTGCCTTCTGTGTGGAGTCTGTATGTCATCCCTGCATTCCTGTGGATTTTCTCTGGTTACTCCGGTTTCCTCCCACATTACAAAGACATGCATTTGAAGCATTTCTTCCCAGACCTCCACTGAAAATTGGCTTTGCTTCAAGCCAGACGTTCCCAGTAAACAAATGTTAAATAAATAAATAAAATTATGCAGAATGTAACAGGAAGTAAACGTGTTGCATGCAGTAACTGGGTCATACTGAATGGTACCACCAAACTAATCCCTGTACCTGAAACACTACTTCAGGAGACCAAACATTCTCTCAAAGACAGTTTAGGTCTGGGATAGGGATGTGTTATATGTCTCCACTGCAGTTCCAGAAGGATTTCCCACTGAAGCCATGAGCCATAGAGAAAGAAAGGAGGGGGAGACAAAACACGAAAATAAACATTACTATATAGCAATAAAGCTTAACATGAATAACCACTGAAATAAAATTAAAAAAAACAAAACAAAATCAGATTATCAACAAGAAGACCACTGGTCATTGTACAATTCAGGAAGAGGTGGCAGAGTGAGCTAGTGTGCCAGATATGAGAATCATGTACACTGCCAGTATGCTGGGCAAAGACATCGGGGATGCACCCCAATGCATCACACTCTACTTAATGGAATGATAGCCTTTGCTATTACAGATCCATTCCCCCTGTGGAGCAGGAAGGGCCCTAATTGCAACATGGATGCAATATATTATCTCATATACCTCAGGGAAATGTGCCAGCCCATAACAGGCATGTATTATAGTCCTGACCTTGTCCTGAGGTGACACTGTGAAATAGATGTATTGATCTGCAAATGTCAAGAATTCATCGAGGAATTACTTCAGTATCTGAGGCAAAAGGCTGTGAGATCCTGAATGTGTCTCAAGTCTGTCTCTGGATGGTTCCTGTAGAAGGTATAGTGAGGCTTATTCATACTTTTGTGGCACCAGGAACAGGAAGCCCACACATTTCTACAGTGCTGCTATGGAGGACAAACATGCCCACTAAGACCCTAATAATGTCCTTCTCTACTCTAAACCTGTCAAGGATTTCATGATTAGCATAGTTTTGAATAACTCTTTGCTTATGTTTTCACATTCTTGGTGGGTGAATGCTGTTGGGTGCAAGAAGGTTTGGCCTGGCCAAGACAGTCAACTAAGACCTAAAAATAGCAAAGCTCCACACAAGAGACAGCATTTCATTGATTGCGACTCTGATATATTTGATGGTGTATCTCTTTTTATAGTGCCTCTGCATCTATCTCAAAAAAGGGAAATTTTGGTGATTAGTTGCAAAAGGTGTAAAATACACTTTATTAGCATATGAAGATTTGCATCATTCATTTACATTTCATTGTTTGACCATTTGCATAAGTACATTTGAGGTCACTGTGCATCAGAATAATTTGCCTCTGTGGATCATAGCTCAGCTGAACTCATTTGCACACACACTTGACAGCCTTAATGCATTTGCATAACTGACTATGAATACCATTCAGAGATTTCCTAGTTAACAGAGACAATGAGTTAATCGCATATGCTTCTTTTAACAAGAGAAGTAGAACAGCGATTCATTAGAAAATAACTATAATAATGCTGAAAAATAAATTTTAGTTATTGAGATTCAAGAGGGATGTGAGCTTTAGATGTTTTAGAATATAATACAATATTGTACACCTTTGCTAATGTGTATATTATCAAACCTGAAAGGTAGTCTCATATTAGTAGGAGATTTTAATGGTATTTTGGATGAGCTAGATATAAGTGATTTAAAAAGTCTTAAAATGACTTCACAGTCAAAGCGTTGACAATGGATTATTGGTCTTAATTTAAAAGATACTATGGCAAATAGGAATAAAGATTTTTTTTCACACATTGTTATTTTGCACATGGTAGACAGACAAGGAATGACAGAGGGGGGAATTCAGTAAAGCCTACATGATAATTTTGACCCGATGCACACATGCCCTACAAAAGTTTTAAATTCAGTAAACTCTGAGTAGCGGCACACACACACACAAGCACGGAAACTTTTGTGGCATGCAGCATAAGTAGCTGAATTGTATGCTAATGGAGCAAATCAATATGGTGGAGAGATTCAACAAGCTATAAAGTAACTGTGTAGACTGTGCTCATGTTGGCCATGTATGCAAACGTTTTCTGAAAACAGCCACGTAGAGTAGTCAAGATGGAAACTAGACCAGTAATTGTCTGTACATTAGTACAGAACAGGCACTAACATGTAACCCCACGCACATTATCACATTCCCAGACATGTTGGATGATAGAACAGTATATTAAAAATAGCAAAATTTCCTTATTAAGTGCCATGACATAAATGCCGCGTTGCACCCCCACCCCCAAATGAATAATGTTATTGTAACTGATGTAGCTAAAAGTATAAATGGAGTAAATAGTAACGGATTTGTACAGAAAGTACCTTAAGGTGTGACAGAAGACGCTTATTTTACTCATATGCATCCATTACTAAGGTTTTCATTCTTATTCCTCTTCTTTGTATTGACCTTTTTATGTGCTGCTCCACATAGCGTAAGCGGGTAAGAGGTGTGTTTATCAGGTTTGCGTTAAGAGCGGCAGACCACCTATGAAGAAGACGGCAAAAATAGCAACTGCATACATTCAATTAATGCCTTTTGACATCTTGAAAACCCTGCCTGAAGAACAGATGGTATTGGGTTATTGTACAGAGAGCTCATCTTTGCTTTATTGCTGTGACATTGCAGTTTACAGCAATGAAGTGCAATGTAGACAACTCTTTCCTCAATATTCTTGTGGCAGCAAGTGTAAGTGTAGGACTAACATTCACATGGTCCTGGGTTTGAGTACACTATATGTTGTATAGTATTATTTTAACTGATGTTAGCAATGAGGCTCGTGTTTGTACACCACTTACCAACACGCAAACAGACATAAGCTGCATGCATGTAAACTTTGTTAACCATTGCCCAAATCTGCTGCAAACTGCACTATGGAACTGTATATATGATGCATTCTTATTAGTGTTTATTGCCCATTTCTTTTGTTTGACATAAAACTACATGTGGAAACATTACATATTCAGGGCACATTCTAAATATATGTCATATATTCACAATGCATACCTGTGTTGTCCCCCCCTCCCACAACCAGTACAACCCTGGGTGCTCAATATTTTATACACACATATATCAACCACAGTACAAGGTGTAATATATGATGTTGAGTGCTCCCTCATGGACAGGACCAGTCAGTGGTGCTGACAGCCTTGCTCTGCTAAACCCAAGCATCCAATTATACTCAATTAGGGTATTTGTGTTTTTACACAGATGGGCTTCTACACACCTAGGACACACTCTACACTTAGGCTACTGGCCTCATATGAACCTATGACTTTGTGTGCCTATGTAGGCCTCCCAGCCTGTTGTCCTCCACATGGCTTGCTGATGTTGTCTACCTTAAGTTTACCTGCAGCCATGTAAATGTCAAACTTGTGATATAGCGCTTGCATAAACCACTGTGTTCTGTAGTCTATATACATAGGTAGGGGTTCTGTTCTTACTGCAGTCAGGTGTGCGTGTGTGTGTGTGTGTGTGTGTGTGTGTGTGTGTGTGTGTGTGTGTGTGAGTTGTTACTTGACATTATATAGATCTTTTTACACCAGCATGTGGGACAATGTTATCACCGTATGCTCAACAGACAATGCTGGTGTACCACTATATGCTCAACAGACAATGTCAATGTACCACAACATGCTCAACAGACAATGCTGATGTAATCAGTTACACCAGATTATTGCATATTCAACCATCCTACCAGAGCAGAAGCAGACACTGGCCTTGAGCCCAGGCAGATGTCACCTTATGTTTATAGAAGGTTAGCAGGCTATTGGCCCTAGGGCCTTCATAAGCCTAGCCATGTTATACCATTGTTCTTTCATTGACCATCTTGTATGGTCTATATTTGTCATGCAAATGTATGATTATCACTGACTACTCTTATCCAAGAGGGACATGGGTGAAACACACGGGGGAAAATGTATTGTCTCTCATCCAGTTGGCTAAGTTATGCTTAAACAGGGTCATTGAGGAGCTGTGTTTTATGTGAATTGGGAACTTTTCCAGAGGAGTGGCAGTCTCTGGGAGACATAAAGTATCTGTCTTTCCAGCATGTCCTATTAATGTTGTAGGCTAGGTTAAGATCCCTAGAGTGAGTGAATCTTGTATCATGTAACTTGTGGATGTGCAGCAGTTCTATTAGTCCAGGGTCTGAGACTGCTCTGTAGGCTAGGCACAAGTCACCTCTCAGCAGCTTGTAAGATACAGACTACAGTGATAGGGCCTTCAGTCTGCCAATGGAGGTTATGTGTTACAGGCCCTGAATTGTCTTGGTCAGAAGCCACTGAGGTCTCTCCAGCTGCTGTAGGTATGTGGTGAGGTAGATACAGAAGGGAGCATTGTACTCTATTAGTGGCCTGATGAAGGATGAGTACAGGGGAGTTGTAACATCCTTAGCTTTGGATGTGATGCTGTTAGTTATGAGATGTGCAACACAGAAGGCCTTCCTTACCACTGTGGACACATGGTGATCAAAGTTAATTTTGCTATCAACCTGTGTTCCCAAATCTGCCACCACATACACCTGTGATAACTGGTCTGTTGCTAGAGGTGGAATTCCCAACTTAGACAGTATGTGTTCTGTCGGTGATCCAGTTGGCAACCAGTCTAGTAACATGCGGGTTAATTCCTAGCTGTATGAGTTTCTCAATGATGCCTGAGTGGGGGATTGTGGCAAAAGCCTTGGCTGAGTCAAGATAAGCTGTATGTAATGTTTTGGCTCTATCCAGGGTTTTGGTGACATTTCCGAAGAAGTCACCACATTGTAATAAGTTTGATCTATCCTTAACGAAGCCAAATTGTGTTGGGTCAAGGGTTTGAAAGTCACCTATGTCTTTGTTGATCAGGTTCATGATTATTCTCTTCATGGCCTGGCAGATGAGGCTGGTGAGGTTTAGGGGGTTATTGTTCTCAGGGTTGGTTGTTGGACCCCTTTTATGCAAGAGAATTAATATTGCTGTGTTCCACTCTGCTGGAACAAAACCAGTACTTACGCTGTTCTTGAAGAGAGTGACAACTGGTTCTACTAGGTCCTGTTTCAGACCATTTAGTAGGCAGCCTGTAATGTTATCTGGTCTCATACAGGCTGTGTTTTTGGCCATGGAGAGTGTGGTTCTGACCTTCTCTTTGGAGATACTGGGTAGAGGACTAGTGACATGTATGCTTTGAGGTATGTCTGGTGGGAATAGGGAAGTGAATTTTGCCCCAAGTCTGTCTGCTAGCTGGTTGGCGATGCCCACAGGGTTAGTATGAGTGGTGCCACCCACTACTGGTTTGGCAAAAAGCTAGCCCTTCTGTTTTAGATTTCTGGCATTGCTAAATAATGCCTCCTGATTATCTTTAGTTGGGGATGTTAGTTTAGCTTCATACTTATCTTTAGAGGACTGTACAAAATAGCTAACTTGCTTGTTCAAGCTGTGAAGGGTGTTCTTCCTCTGCTGAGTCAGTTCCCTCTTGTTCTTAGACATTGCTGTCTTCTACTTGTTGTATAACCTATTTATGCTTGAAGCCCACCAGGGTGGCTTGTTTTTCTGTGAGGACATTGTTTTGATTCATTCAGGTTTAGCTGACTCTGTACATTTGGGAAGGTGTTTATACAGGCTGTTGTGTACATCTCTATATAGCAGTCCTTGCTGACAGTGGTAGCATGGGTTTACAACTATTTATGGCATCACTTAGAAGGCTATAGATTCATTTGGAGAAATATTCCATCCTTTCTGATTTTAAGAGGGTGTTAGGTATGATTGCTAATTTGAATGAGAATGAATTCTGATTTGACCTGACCAGGGAGGCAACACACAGGGGTTAGTACAGAAATCCCCTGTGTTGGTGAGTACTAAGTCTAGGACATCTGAGTCCCTTGTGGAGTTGCAGACTATTGGTTACAGAGCATGTGTATTAACAAATTCTGAGAACCTTAGGGAGAGCATGTTTGTGCTCATATATGACTCTCAACTGATGGAAGGATAGTTGAAATCACTCATAACCAAGGTGTTTGGCTGTAAAGTGAGTGACTGAAGTAGGTCCATGTAGCCAGAGTGGTTCTTGTGCTTCATGGTGGGGGATCTATAGTTAACAATGATATGTAAGGGGGTTTTATCTACAGTTAGGTGGACCTGGATTAGAACACCAGACTCATACTATTTCACCAGTCTTGATGTGTATTTGTCTTTAATGAAGATATGTACACCTCTGCCTTTGGTTCTGTCACCCTCGTTTTGATGTCTGAATGTGTGGAAGGCATTGTAGCCTTGCATGACCAGGGGGCTTTTTGTGGCCTTGAACCATGTCTCTGTGACTGCACAGACAACGGCATCTTCCAAGGTTAAGAGTACTTCAAGTAAGTGCAGTTTCTGATTTACACTCCTTGCATTAAGAAGCATGACCTTCAGTTTGTCTCTAGTGGAGTTTTTTACATTGGGAATGTAGTTGTTGTGATATTGCCTAAAAAGGCCACGATAAAGGAGGGATATACCTTTGCCAGTAACTGAAAATCAAGAAGGGACAGGTGGTGACCATCTGTGGCAATGCAGGGTGACCTGTCGACTATATCTTCCTAGGATGGCAGATACTGGATACCACTGGATTGACAACAGAAGCTAAGCTAATTGTTGAAGTCAATCATGTTTTGTTTATGTTGAGGCATCATCCTTAGTGAAGGTGGAATGCTGCTTAGGGCTAGGGACATAGACATACCTGCCGGGGACAGATAATCTGAGAGCTCAGTCATGTCTCTCTTCATACAGTAGTACAGTGAGGTACATTCCCAGTCATTCACTGCAACATAGACTATGACAGACCCTAACTGTACTTGTTGTTGAGATACTTGAGTGTGTGTGATATGACAGTCCCTGGTACCAGACAGGCACCTGATCATGACCTTCTCCCTGTCCAGCCTAGTGAGGGAGACATCTGTGTGTTTCACTATGGAGTCATTTGTGACCAAGACATTTGGTTTTGAGGTGTCTCACCTTGGAGGGATTATTGGCTGAGACACTATTGTGTGCATTATGCATCATGGATTTTGTTGGGTCTGCAGTGTGTGCTGTAGGTTTGGGCTTGGGAGGTGTCTGATCTTTAGGTAGGCTTGTATCAAGTACCTCAGCATATGTGGGTATATATCTTGTGAGCTTGTTTTGTGCCAGAGGTGAAGTATGTGTGCTGATAACATGTTGAATATGTGGTTTGTTGTTATGTGAGAGAATTGATTCCAGTTTCATACTATAGACACAGCTCTCATGTATTGTATTAGTTTGTTTTGTCAGTAAATGGTTGTCAGTATACATGAGGCAATTGCTACATTGCCTCACAATGTGCCTGGAGAAATAGAGGGAAAGTGTCCATCCATTATGGAAGGTCTATAATGTAGTAACTAATGGGGAGTGGGCTGTAGGACTAACACAAAGTGTCTCTTCTATGGAGGGATAGGGGTAGAAAAATGTGTCAGTGTTTCACAATACACAACTGAGTTGCTCACAGGGCAGCAATGCAAGCTCTGAGCAGCTCTGGTAAACTGAATGCAAACCTGGCCAAACACAAAACTGGAAATCAAGCAAAGTTAAATGATTTTAAACAAAGGGAAAGGTCAAGACTGAGCCTTATTCCACCAATTCCCAACTCAGATGGGTCCTTGGCTGCATACGCCTGCCACATTGGTGTAGGGGTGCCTTGTTAATGTAGAGGGCTAGTTTTAGTAGATAACAAACAGTGTAGATTCAGCAAGCCTGAATTAGGCCTATGCTATAAAATGCGAAAGTAGTAGTGATTCAGACAATCGCAATCACAACAGCAGAAAACAACAGTTTAAATAAGGCAGCAATTCAGTAGAATACTCCAATAGTGTAGACAACAAACCTTCCTAGTGTGGAATTAGTGGCCTAGAACCTAAGTGCTTAAACCCAAATTAAGACATTTTCAGAATAACAGACACAATAATCCTTCAACCACAAATTCCCAACTTAGAAGGGTGTAGACTATCCTCTCCTGCCACAAGAGTCTACATCACAATTCCTAATGCAAAATAACAGGTTTGTAGGCCAAGTCCTTAAACCATAACAAAGACACTTAGAAAACAGTCAATATAAGCATTCAACCAGCAATTTCAATCTCAGAAGGGCAGAGGCTACCATCTTGTCCCACAAGAGTGTAGACCACAAACCTGCTTAACGTAAGACAAACGGCCGGAAGCCCAAGTGCTTAAACCAAAGGTAAGAGGCTTAAAATAACAGTAACAATTTAATGCAATAACAGAAAGATGACAGTGACATGTCTTTTAATCTACCAACATACAGCCTGTCATGGTTATAAGCTCTGTGCTATCTTGATGAGAAAGCCCTGTGGTATGTCCAGCTGCTGCATGTGTCTAGTGGAGTTCATGCAAAAGAGGGCATTATACTGTATTACTGTTCTAATGCTTGGGATCAGCAGTTCAGAGTAATGGTGAGTGTGGAAGAGAGGTGAAGAAGAGAGTACAGGCAGGATGGAGTGGGTGGAAAAGAGTGTCAGGAGTGATTTGTGACAGACAAGTACCAGTAAGAGTGAAAGGGAAGGTCTTCAAGAGGGTAGTGAGAGCAGCTATGTTATATGGGTTGGAGACAGTGGCATTGAGAAAAAGGCAGAAGTCAGAGCTTGACATGGCAGAGTTGAAGATGTTAAGATTTGCACTGGGTGTGACGAGGATGGACAGAATTAGGAATATGCATATTAGAGGGTCAGCCCAGGTTGGAAGGTTTAAAGACAAAGCCAGAGAAGCAAGATTATGTTGGTTTGGACGTGTGCTGAGGAGGGATGCAGAGTATATTGGGGAAAAGATGCTAAGGATGAAGCTACCAGGTAACAGGAAAAGAGGAAGGCCTAAGATGAGGTTTATGGATGTGGTAAGAGAGGACATGCAGATGTTTGGTGTGACAGAGCAAGATGCAGAGGACAAGTAAAAATGGAAACAGTTGATCTGCTGTGGTGACCCCTGATGGGAGCAGCTGAAAGAAGAAGAAGACTGTTCTGATGACAGTGCTGTCATACAATCCTGAGATCTGCATGTGATGGCATGTATTATGATATGCACCATATGTATGTACTAGAAAAAATTAAAGAGAAAAGTTATAAAGTAAGGAGACACACTGCAGTTCCTGACTTCACAACCCTTACAAGGGAATACTCTAGAAAGTACTGACATGATTATGCTATCCACTATATCATTTGGCAAGGCAAATATAAGAGACAGGTACAATTATCAGTTCAACAACACAAATCCAGATATAGTAGGCAGTAACATAACTATGTACCCTGTCCATCAGACACGGAGCTTTCATATCACTGAATCCAAAAGAGAGAAAACAGGGAAATGGCATAGCTATCAACACTTGCACAGGGTGCTGGGGGGTGGGCAGGAGTCTTAGTTTGACATAAAAGTTCAGTGACTGCATGTGAGGGAGAAAGGTTAGCCAGCAGGCTGTGTATGTGGTGTGTCTGTAGGGGTCCTCCATGTGAAAATGGAATGTGAGGGTCTGCATTAACACTGCCAAGCCCAGTGCTAGCTCTACGTCTTGGGAGTCAGACGGGTGTGAGCCATGCATGGTAGAGGTGGCAGTTCATCATTGTTGCATCTGACCACACAAATTGGTTCTGTGAAGAGTTGCACTACCACCTCCACACCCAAGATCAGATGCAGTGCTGCTACCTGAGCATGACCGATGTCTGCTGGACATGCACCCTTCATTGGAATGCCCAGGACCACAAACCCATGGCCTGCCACATCTGGGCATGGACAGCACACTCATCGATGGACCAGTGGAAATATTGTCACAATGGTAGCGTAATCAGACACAGCCACATTGGCTATCAGCAGATGATGTGGCTGACCTACACCCAAAAGGATGCTGTTCCCCTCCCAGCAGATGTTCCATCACAGACACTGCTCATTCTATGACAAACACCCCCAGTCCATAATAGACAACCCTCGTTCCAACAAGAATCAGTGACATGTTGGAGGCAGTCGCGCATGACAGACTGTTCAACATCCACAACCCTGAGAATTTGTCTGTAGCACCTTTCCAAGTGTGCCTGTGCCTCTTTGACAGCTTTAAACATACAGTGAGTGACACAGAAAGACACTCCTGCACCAGGTGGAGTAGGGACAGCAGGCCCCCACTTAGCACCCCATCTATCCTCCGGCATGGCAGCTTGTCAACACTTTGGTTATGGACAGATTTAGGCACTGAAGCCACAGTAGTCACACTTCCCTGCTCAATGTTCTTGCCCTCCACCTGTCCTATATCTGTGGGCTCAGTGGACTGGGCATGCATAAGCCTACTGGCTACTGGCTACTGGCTGTGTCTGGGAAAATAGAAGGGGATGGCTGGATGTCAACCTCTGTTTCAGATTCAAGCTCTTTACCCCCTGACTATGCCTCAGTTTTGCCACCATCATCATCAGTGTCTGATGAGACACTGACATCAGGTGGCACAAGGCCCACACTCCCACTGTCATGATCACCTGTGATAAAATGGGAAAAACACAGGCATACATTAAAACCTGCACTATTATGGTGCAATATATGCTAAACAACTAACAGCGCTGCCCCTATTACAGATGGCACAGCAATACACTCAACAGGCCTAAAATGACACATTATATGATATTTCTAGAAATTGATCTGCAGTAGCGAAATAACTTTATTTGACTTACCATCTGCAGGAGGCATACATCACTGGATTCCTGACAGTCCTGAAATAAAGCTAATAAATAGGTAAGGGCAACAGCTTTACATTTAACAGTAAGACAGGGAGTACTACATGTATTCCTCTCTATCTGCATGAAGTTTACATTCAACAAGACAATTCCAAAATGAGCTTGTTACTGTACCAATCTTCAATCCCTCACAAAAAAAGATGTAACACAGAACTAACTTTTATTTCAATTGTTTTACTATACATAAGTATACAACTGGTCATATAACAAAGCCTATCTCGGAGCTCTTCCTGGGACTGAGAAGGAGCGGTGCTCGCATCAATCACATGTTGTGGGCCATTTTGTTGTGAGTTGTCTTGTTGTAGAAGAGTTGCCAGGAATTCCTCAGTGGAGGTGAGAGGTGGTTCTGCAGCAGGCCCATCCCTGGTTACCCTCTAGTCTTTGGCAACAGCAACTGCACACTTCCATGCAAATGTTATCATGTCAGTGGCCCGATGGCACACCTGCTCATAAGTCCGGCTGTGGCTGCCCACAGCATTTATCTTTGCAACAATCTGCTGCCAAAAGACCAATGTTGATGGAGCACATCAAGAATGATTATATTCCCACCCTCATTGAGGGAGGGTCTGAGCCTCAATGACATTTTCAGTCCTAAAAGACAACAGAATGATAACATACACAAGTATCACATAACTACAAAGTAATTGTTACCAGATAAAACAGTTAAGAAGGCAGTCAGTAGTACCCACTGGAATAACATAAAACATTCTACAGCTATGAAATACTAGCAACAGGCAGATGCAAAACAAGGACAGTAGCAAGAGCAACATATCCTTGTATGTGCCGTAGCAGGAATTCTACTGTGCTCCCCCAAAAGAACAGTCCACTCTAGTTTGTGACATAATAGCACCTTCTCTTTGCTCCCCCACCCACAAAAGAACAGGCACATGAGACATTTTTCTAATAAAGCATATTTGAAATGCTAAACGTGCTTTCAAAGGACCTATCCTTGAAACATTTGTACATATGTATCACACATCTTACTATTTTCATGTATTGTCAGTCGTTTGTACTTCTGAAATGGTTTGACAAACATGGCCATGCCATCAGTACACTACTATTGCATACAGATAACAGTGCAAAAGGCTTTGCTTCACATTACTCATTAATATATTCCAGCATATGCATTATGTAGGTAATAAAATGACAGCATACCTGCTGGAGTTTAATACTCCTCTGTAAAGATAGCTTTGGAAATATTTTGTTATTCTGAACATGTAGCAAATATCCTCACCTTCAGTTTGTCTAGCTACACATTTGCCTTTTTATAATGGAGTAGAATATTAACAGATTTCATCTGTCTAGGCTGTGTTTCAGAGATAAATAAAAAATATAATCACTATAACCACTAGACCAACGGCAAAAGAAAAAAGAGCATCAACAATACAGGAATTAGTGTACTTTGTATTTTAATCATAGGATCATAGGAGGTCATAGGATCATAGGAGGTTACTAGGCTATTGGTCCTGAGGCCCTTATAAGCTTAGCCAAGAATTTATCCCATGATTAGACAAATCAGCACCTAATGCTCCTGTCCAGCAGGGACAAGGGTGGAATCATCTGCAAACTTGGTCAGCCATAGTCCACTGGTTTTGGTCTGCACCTCAGAAAGGCATATCCCAAATAACAGAGGCCCCAAGACCAAACTGTGGTGTACGCTGCATTGCTATGGATCTACTGCTTGAGGTGGCTTCTCCTATTTTGACTACATGGATTCTGTCAGTGAGCCAGTTTGAAACCCATCTGATAACATATGGATTGATGCCTAGTTGAGAGAGCTTGTCTATTATGCCCCAACGGGGATTACTGTCAAAGGCTTTGGCCAGGTTGCAATAGGCGGTATACATCATCTTCTCTTCGTCCATGGCTTTAGTGACTGTCTCAAAGAAGTCTACCAAATTTAGCAGACATGACCACCCCTTTTATGAGGCCAAACTGTGGGGATCAAGTGTTTGGAGGTTGCCAATGTCCATGTTAATGAGGTCCATGATAATCTGTTCCATGGCTTTGCAGATCAGGCTAGTTAGGCTGATGAGTCTATAATTTCCCAGATCGGTGGATGCTCCACCTTTGTGTAAAAGGATGACAGTGGTTGTCCTGCACACAGCTGGGATGAAGCCAGTACTCAGGCTTTGGTTGAATAGGGTGCCTAATGGTGCTGCAATTTCCAGCCTGAGTTCACATAGAATGCAGCCTGGGATGTTATCAGGTCCCATGGAGGCTGTATTTTTTGCCTTTGAGGGAGCAGTGATGACCTGTTCCCTAGATATAAGGGGAAGGGGTCGGTACTGGGTATGTCCTGATTTACTGATGGGGGGACAGAGGGTGAAGTTTTTGCTGAGTCTGTCAGCCAGCAAGTTTGCTATATTTATGGCATTTGTATATGTGGTGTCCTTGACCACCAGTTCTGAACAGTTCTGGGTGCTTCCTTGGAGGTTGCAGACATATGTGAAGAAGGCGTTATGATTGTATCTAGTAGATGTGGCCAATTTGGACTCAAAGTTTGCTTTGGAAGGTTTCACTAGTGCTCTCATTTGCTTGTTCAGGCTAAGGAGACATTGCTTCCAATTAAGGACCTGCTTCTTCTTGGTCTTGAACAGCATTATTTTACTTTTGTTATAGAGTTTATTTATTGCAGATGTACACCAGACAGGTTTAATCTTCCTTGCGGATAATGATTTTGTCCTGTCAGGTATTCCTGATTCCATGCATCTATATAAATGCCCATATAGTGCCTTGGTGTCGTTTTGGATATTGGTGCCAATGTCTACAGAAGGAGAGGGGGCTGTGAAGCTATTTATACCATCCTCAGGTGGCTGTAATCAGCTTTGGAGAAGTTTTTATGTCTGATTCTAGGTAGAGGGGGGTTGGGGGAAATGGTGACTTTGAAAGTGACTGCTTTGTGGTCAGATCTTACCAAGGAGGATGACACTATAGGGATGCTGCATTGGTTACTCATGTTGGTTAATACCAAGTCCAAGATATTATCACCTCTTGTGGGGGTATCGACTAGCTGTTCCATGGCATTTGCATTTATATTCTGGCATGAGTAGTTCTTCCAGTTTGTGTTTGGGAAGTTAAAGCCACCCAGGATCAGGGTAAAGGGTTGAATCTTGATAGATTTGAATAGGTCCAAATAGGTGGATTGGGCATCTTGAGTCAGATTTTGGGGCCAGTAGCCAGTTATGATTTGAATAGGGGTCTTGTCAATGGTTAACTGCACCTGGAGTGTCGCCTCTGCATCATACTGTTTACCAGCCTGGAGGTGTGTAAGTCTTTAATGTAAATTGAAACTCCACCTCCTTTGGCTTTACTGCCCACAGTTTGGTGTATGAATGTAAGATAGAATGAGTAACCAGGTGAGGCTGGGGTGCTGTCCACAACTTTGAACCAGATTTCTGTGACTGCCCAGATGTCAGCATTTCCCAGGGTTAGGAATGCTTGCAATGAGTGCAGATTCATGTTTAAACTCCTAGCGTTAACAGCATGACCTGTAATTTGTGTTTTGTTGATATTTTTATGTTGGTAGTTTTAACGTCATCACTTTTCCTAAAAAAAGGCACTAAAGGGGAGACAAGAGTCTTTGCCAGAAGCCTGAAGCCCAGCTGAGACAGATGCAGGCCATCTCTGGCAAAGCATCGTGGTCTGTCAATCATATCTTCCCAGGTTGCAGGTACTGTATCCCCCTGGAATGACACCAGAAACTAAGCCATTTGTTAAAGTCAATCATTTTCTGTTTGTATTGGGGCATCATTCTGGGTGATGGCTGAATGCTGCTTAAGGCTAGGAATATACCTGCCTGGGATGCATAATCAGTGAGCTCAATCATGTCTCTCTTCATATAGTCCACAGAAGTATGTCTCAAGTCATTCACACCATCATGGATTAAGACAGAGTCATACCTGTACCTCAAATCACCGCTTTCATCTTTACAGACTTTTTATAAATAAGTCAATAAAATGATTTGTTGTTTTAGATTTTAAGTGTTATTAAAGGGTTAAAGAATATATTTAATTGTATTATATTAGTGTTAATTGATTTTTTATGTGATTGGCTATTGGTTGCGTTTAAGTAGGTATGAATGTTTTAAGTAGGTATGAGTGTTTCAGACTGTTATTCTGATGAATTCTGTAAAGATGAAAGAGGTGATTAAAATAGGAAGTATACTAATTCCTGTGTTGTTGGTGCTCTTTTTCCTTTTGCTGTTGGTCTAGTGGTTATATATTTTTTTCATTTTTGAGTTATTTTAACCATTGCCAGATTCTTGGTCACTTGGTTGTATTGCTTTGTTGTGGTTCTACCTTCCACTGGTCAGTGCAGCAAAGGTTATTGAGACAGATGAGTTGCTTGATGTTTCCATACATACTATGCCTGGGACTTCAGTCAGAAATATGCTACATCTTTTATTAAATCCCATGGGGAAAATGTAGAAAATGCTAAGTCAACTCCTCAACCGAGGAAACAACCTCATGGCTAAGAAAGTGTGAGTCAGCTAGTTCTGAAGAGGTCACTGTAACTGCTATTGATAATAAACATTCAGTTGATTATTATCATGATAGTGAATTACATATGGACTTTAAAGATGTGGCATCCATATTAAAAATGAACTATGATCCTTTTACTATAACTGGTCATGTCCCTAATAACAGTGCTGACAGAGAGGTTTTAAGAGAGCTCTGTAATGATTTAAATAAGTTTTTGAGGAAATAGAGATCTTTCAATATAAAGAATAAGTACTTTGTGCACTGTATTCAATTAAAAATTATGCCAAAAGGTTTACACTTTTTTAAATGTCCGAAAGTAGTTACTGCAAACGACCCCTTTTTTTTCTATTTTAACTGAGTTTTTTAGCAGCTCTGGTTTGGATTTCCTTAAATTGCTGATTAAAAATAATGCCAGCAATATGAATGGAATCAAGGACAATATTGTTGCAGTAAATGAACAAATTCAAAGCATGTTGCTAAGAGCACCACATTTTAAACCTCATTAGGAGAATGTGTTGCAGCTGTTGGTTTGAGAAAACTTTAATTGTTCATAAAAATAAGAAATTGCAAAGGGATATTTTGGCTTATGAGTCTTAGTCAGCTTACAATATGTTTGATTTACAGTTTAAGAATAATACTCGAACTGCACGTAAGGAGTTTAATCAAGCAGAAAGACAGTTAACAGTCTGAGGTTCCTATAATCCTTTCCACCAATCGGAATTCAGAGATGCAATGCGGGATGGGGAGATCGAAACATCACTACAGAAGTAATAAGTAGAGAAAGTGAATGTGAAGGAAGTGAACAGGAAGTTGTGGACAGCCAGCATGGTGGTAATTTGAATATACAAGAACTAATGTTTTACTCTCCCAATCATAGCAGGATAGCTGAGATTGCTAATTTAGGAGAAAGAGCAAAGTTTTTTTTACAGAAGGACAAAAAGGTGCCAAGGAGTCAAACAGTGAAAACTCGAGGGTGGAAAGGGTCGGACTCTTTGATGAACAATTAGAAAGGTATAATACAAGACTTTTCAATTTATTTAGCTTTAAATTAATTCTGATTAATGAAAAACTGCTGAAATTCGGATTAAAATTTGTTCCCTGTCATAGAGCTGACCTGTCTAGATCCTTATTGGACTTAACAAATTTCACACTTAAATTAAATTTAAGTTATGTTTTAAAATATGTGGATATTAGAAGTTCAGCATTTGTAAAACCTTTTGTGTACAACCTGACATTGATGCATACTTTAAAAGTTTATGAAGCTGTGTGTGAAAGAGAAATTAGGCAACTTTTGGATAGTAAAAGTGATAAGCCTTATAATAATTTAACATTAAGTGAAAAAATGCTCTTAGAAAGCATAGAAACAATAAAGAACTAAGAGTAATGAAAGCCATTAAAGGGGGATGGTTAGTTTTAATGGATCAGAAAGTGTATTTATCCAACATGGAAAAAAATGTTGGAAAATAAAGAAGAATATATTTTAGTGTTGGGGAAAAGAGTTTTAAAAATGTATATTCATTTTTGCATGAAAATCTAATGGAAGGAAATCTGGATATTGAAATGTATAATTTTAGTAAGATAGATAACCATAAGATAGAGTTACTGTTTTTGATACTGAAAGTACAAAAAGATGCACCCCCCTTAGGCTGATTGTGTCAGCCCCATGGTATATCATAAAAGGATTTTTTCTTTTAGTGGGTGGTATATTGAATCCAGTAGCACAGGAGTTAGAATCGTATATCAAAAATTCCTGAGATTTTTAGAGAAGTTTAGAACTTTTAATTCTTCCTATAATTTTGAGCCCAGTAATAATTGTATTTGCACTACTGATATCTGTTCTCTTTACACTAGTATACCTCATGATATTGGGATTGACTATGTTAGAACATTTTTACATAAGTTTAGCAAGTTTCTTAACCAGTCAATTAATTTTTATTTTGGTATGTTACAAATTATGTTGGAGAACAATTATTTTATATTTAATAGGAATGTTTATAAACAAAAGAAAGGGTTTGGTTGCTATGGGATCGCTGGCAGCACCTGTCTTTGTTAATATTGTGTTAGGCTGGTGGGAAGATAAGATTTTTAAACCTATAATGAGTTTTTGTAAAGTAGGTTATTACAAATGGTTTGTTGATGATTTAGGCTGCAAAAAAGTAAAGTGTAATTACCAAGAGTTCTTGTCCTAAAATGTTCTTAAAAATATTTTAAAGTAGTATAGAGCTACTGTCATTTGAAATTAGGACAGAATTCAGGATGGAATGTCCTTTGTAAATTATACTGCAATGCTTATAAAACATTTAGGTAAAAATAAATGGGTAGCTTTCAGTTTTCTTAAGAAAAACATAAATAAATGCTATGAAAAACATAAATATTTTAAAGTTGGTATGATTTTTGTCTTAAAAAGCAGTGTGAGTTTCTGTCCAAAATCTCCTTCCCTTTTTCTTTTGGCCATAGAAATTCTAGCCATTTTGATAAGTAATGATCCGTCTTTGCATCTGTGGGTTATGAAGAAAAAAGTACCCACTAATGCCCTGGGAAGGCATGTGAGTGAACGTGCTAGTAGTGTAATTCTTTTTTGGGTGTTAGAACAAATTATTCCTAGTCCTGGGGGTGGGGGCAATGGGAAACATAATCCTGTTATTACTTTTCTCCTTGCAGCTCAAAAATTGAAGGAAAGGTTGCAGACCCTTTACTAGAATCCAGAACTATCTATAATCAAGCCCTACACAAACATGTGCTGCCACAGGATGAGAAACCTGCCATTCCTTCCTTCATTTCCCATGGCTGTGCTAAGTGCCGCAAACAATGACAAAAATTAAAAAAGAAAATTTAACTTAAAGCTGACAAAGATGATACATTTTAACAAGCAATAAAGAGGATGAAACAGTATTTGTGAATTATATCTTCACAGAGGAATGCAGATTTTTATAAAATTTGACTGTATTCCATCAGATACATACTGCATATGCTTACATGACAGTATGACTAATATGTTTCATGGGGTTTACTCTTTTAGCTGTCTACATTAGTTATGAGTACATTCTTCATTTGGGGTGGGGGAGGAAAGGTGCATTTATGTCATGGCAAAGGAATTGTTGCTATTGTTAATCTAATTTTCTAGCATCCACCATGTCTAATAATGTCATAATGTGTGTGAGGTTACAAGTTACTCCATTCTGTACAAATATATGGGCTTTTACTTGCTTTTGTTTCTGTGTAGACTCCTTTATGTGGCTGTATTTGGAGAACTTTTGAATACATAGGCAACATGATCACAAAGTCTACATGGTTGCTTTACAGATTGTTGAATTGCTCCACCATGTTGGTTTGCTTCATTAGTATACAATTTGGCTGCTTATGTTGAAATTTGCATGCCATGGAAATTGCAATGTTTGTGCATGAGTGAGCGCCACTACGCTGAGTTTATTGAATCTAAAAATATTCCTGGATGTGTGCGCATCATGCCATGATGCACCCATGGTCAAAATGACTACATAGACTTTATTGAATCCCTCTCTCAATTTTTTTTTTTTTTAGTCTGGACTCTTTTAGCTGTGCAAAGAAAGTACTCACCTTAAACTGGAAAATAAGCTGCTCTTAATTTCAATGAATTTATGAAGATTGCCACTGATGTGTGACAAAAAGAAATTTCATTTATTTCCATGAGATCTAAAAAAGAGTAAGAAGACTTTAAATAGAAGGTTGAATTTGGATTAATTAATGAAGAGCTATGGTTATTAGACACGTTTGTTTTACACTGCAATAATCCTTACAATTCATTATACTTGATATTAATTGGTAGTATTTGAATGATTGCAAATAAATATGTATATATGTCTTCTTTTTTTTTTTTTCCTTGTTCGTCTTTTATGGTTCATTGTATTGTATTCTTGTTTTATATACCAAAATAAAAAAAATGTGAACAAAGTACTAACCAAAGGAAATTCAGTTGGAAAAAGCAGATTGAGCCCCATATAAAATGTTTTTCTTAATTAATGGTAATAAAAACAGGCGCTCTCGTCTCTATTTTTTGAGACTTCATCAGAACTAAACCCTTGTTGATTAATGTACCATTTTATATGCAATCAAATTGTTTCAATAACCAATGAAAATTCAAGATCAATTGTTTGTGTTTTTCGGCTTTTCCTGGTTAGGGGTCGCCACAGCGGAACTCCGGTCCGCTAATCATTGGCAGTTTATTTTTTTTACATACCGGCTTGTCAGGCCTGACGCACAACCTTTTAATGAAGGTATGCCCATTCATACATGTCTCCATGCAGAAGACGCTCTAGCTGAGAATCGAACTGGACAGCGTCTTACTGTGAGGCGACAATGCTACCGCAGCAGCACCACCACGGGTACAGAATTCAAGATCAATTAAATTGCTAAATTCTATAAAATATCTGTAAAGACAAACTCATGTAAAATCTTATATATAATGGTCATGTTAAATTTTTTTAAAAAGCAGATTCTTATAAACATATATTAACTGAAAAACTTGGTGATTAATAATCACAATGTTGCTCCATGTATTAACACTTTGTTATAAAATACACAAGCAAACTGTCATCATTTATTTTCCCTTAATTTCAGTAAACTACAAATGGAGATGGCTTTGTTCAACCATGGACTTTCCTGGCATTCATCACCTGCCATAAAAGATTTCTTGTATTTCAGAGTGCATTCCCAGGGACCAGCCTTTAATGTTTTTACTACTTGTTCTAAAACAAAGAAATACAAATTTCTATTCGATTCACATATTTCATTGTGCTTGTATAAGGTTTTAGTGTCTTTTTATTTTGAATATCATATAGATGTTGATATATGTATTTGTTTTGAGGATGTTCAGTCTTTCCTACATAGAAGGAATAGCAATAATCACAAAAATCCAGGTAAACAACACCAGGGGATTTACAACTGTATTCCTGAAAAAATTGAAAAGTGTATTTTAAGGTAGGTAATTCTATGATTTCCCCTTTATATATGTAATTGCACTGATTGTACACTCCACATTTCTTAGTTGCCTTCTTATAACTAGGACAATCACTTTTCATACTGAAATTGTTTTTCCATTTTTCTCTTTTAAATTAATGTGCCTTTTAAAACAAAAGGTAGGTCTGTCACCTATACATGCTTTAATTTCAGAATCTACCCCCAGTACATTCCAGTTCCTATTAATGAAGCATTTGATGGTATGGCTATCAGGGACATATTTAATAAACATACTATTTTCAAAAGTCAAATCCAAACCCTTTAAAAATGGTGTCTAAATTTGAGGAACTATTAATGTTCATTAATCTTTTGCCTAATAAGGGGTTACATTTGGAATTTCTCCCATTTATAATTTTGTCTTGAATCGCTTTTGTCATAAGACTCTAGGTAACCTCTTTCCAAAATATCTCTATAAATATATCTAATTTCTTGTATAGGTCTAGGTCATCAGAAACAATCCTAGCTAGTCTAACCATCTGACCCTTCACAAGGCTTTTTTTTTTGCTTAAATAGGTGGCAACTTCTAAAGTGCAAATAGTTGGAAAATGTAGGTTTTCTATAAATAGTGGACTTAAATTTTCCCCTGGAAAATCTTTATTTAGGCTAATATCTAAATAGTTGAAACATTGAATAGAGTACGCATATGTAAAATTTTAAAAATTGGTCATCCCATTGATATAGGCAATGCATTAATTTAATATGTCTTCATCTCTCCTCCAAATGATAAATATAAAATTCAAAAATATGAGATAAATCACCAAAAAATAATTAAAAGAAGAAGGGAAAATGTGGGCCTGTTCCCAGTGGCATATTACAATGTCTGCATGATAGAGGAGCACAAGCTGCACTCATGGCAACTGCACTAACTTGCTTAAAATATTCACCAACAAGATACATGCAAGTATTGTGCAGTATCATATTCATAAAGTCACAAATAATATTTCTATTGCTTAAATTAGTGACTTGAGAAAGAAAATCTCTGACTCATTCCATACCGGTGTCATGGGGAATAGAAGAAAATAGGTTACATAAGTCTACTGTTACTAGCTTTCAGTTAGCATGAAAGAATTCTAGCTTAATATTTCCTAAAGAAATCCCAAGAATATTTTATAGAAGAACTAAATACTTTGACTTTTGTGTCCGCAAATTTTGCTAAAGTATAAGTGTGGTATCTCCAGCAGCTACAATGAGACACATAGAATGGTCATAAATATTTTTGTGTAATTTGGGAATACTAAAAGTACCATATATAATGGGATGTTTAACCTTTAAGAAATTGTAAGACTCATAAATATTTGCTCCTTCTGTTAATAAAGCATATAAATATAAATCAGTTCTAGTATAAGCAATGTTGATTTCGTTGTTAGATGCTCTATTATATTTTTCAGGTTTACTATCAAAATGTGGAAAATCAAAACAATGTTCCACATTTTGATTGAATTTGGCAATATAGTATTACCAAAATGTCGGAAATGGTAACCACAGAATCAACATTCGAACACTGGAAGTTCCAATGTCGAAAGCCCATGTTACCGGTAATGTTTTTGCAGAGGGGCAAGACCCCCCTTTACCTCCTATATGGAAGGCTCTGCACCCACACCCCCTGCATATTATATATTCCAACTCTGAGATTGCACTACAGTGAGGAAAAAAAATGAATTTCCCGATACCCACTGTGGTGCGATCTGTTATCAGAATGTCAAATGCACATTAACCACTGTACTTATTAGTGCTTTCTGTTGACCTAATAGAATAAGACAATTTATTTCATAAAGGAGGTATAACTTGAATAATATACAAAGCTTTTTTTAGTATGATTAAGTTTGATTAACATCATATGTATGTATGTATTTATTTATTTGAAGTTTTTAAACTGAGTTAAAAGGCTAGTACAGATCCTTTACAGTTTCATTCCAAGCCACAAGGCAGTACAAAACATAACAACTTATAACCAGAGCAAGACAGCTAAATATTTAGGTAAGCACATTAGCACAATATTCACAAGCTAAATATATAGCACACACATTTGTCAATGTAGTACAAGGTGATTAAGTCACAAGAAATAATATGAGAGTATAGGGAATGCATTCTTAGATAGAAGAGCTATCTATCTGTAGGTTTACTATCAAAATGTGAAAATGCACTTACTCAAAATTGGGATGGTCGAATGTCTTTTCCAGTTTTCGTAATGCCATTATGAAAGTGTTCAAATGCACATTAGCAAATGGTATTGTAGTGTACATTTGCTAATGCGCATTGAAACATTTTCAGAATGGCATTATGGAAACTGGAAAAGACGCATTCAACTATCCCAGTTTTGCGTAAGTGCCATTCTACATTTTGATAGTAAACCTATTTTTCATTGTCATTTAACAAACTAAGCATCTTACTAGAATACTCTGTAGTATGCAAAAGAACCATTCCCACACCTTTCTCTGGTTTCCTTCCACTAATCTCTTTATTGTTAGGAATTTCTTTCAGTAAATCATTATCTTCTTGGGACAAATTTCTAAATTTCATAATATTTGTTACAATGAACAGTAAATATTTTTTTTTTATTTGTTGATCAATTGCATTAATTTCATCAAGTAAATGGTTCATCTGTAATTCATTGCCATTGACTATAAGTCTCATAATCTGGCAGCCATAATCATCAAAAACATGCAGCAATTCATAACAAATTTTGGTCCCGCCTTCAACACCATTAGGAAATTTCCATATCATAAGACCTTTAGGTACCCTTTTATTATTAACACATTGTTTGAGATAAATATTGTCAATTTGAAGTTTTCTAAATGTTATTAGCTTATTTAAGAATCTTCTTTTTAGAAAAAAATAGCTTGATCATTTTATATGAGATTTTACACAAGTTTGCCTTTTTAAATGACAGATATTTAATGGAGTTTAGCAACTTAATTGATCTTGGATTCTTATTGGTTATTGAAACAATTTGATTGTATATATAATGGTGCATTAACCAACAAGGGTTTAATTTTGATGAAGTACCCAATTGGGATGAAAGTGCTTAACTGTTTTTCTTACCATTAATAAAGAAAAAGTTTTATATGGGGTTTGATCTGATTTGTCTAGCCAAATTTCCTTTGGTTATTTATATATATATATATATATATATATATATATATATATATATATATATATATATATATAGCTTACAGTGGATTCTTAGTGAAAAAGTACTAGGCAATCTCTCTTCCTTATCACTCATCCCTTTATGGTTTTAGAGCTACCTATCAAATAGGCAACATGCCATAAAATAGAAATATGAACAGTAATCATTTCTCCCTGTCTCTCTTGGTGTTCGTCAAGGATCAATCCTAGGGTCAACATTGTTTAACATCTTTATAAATGATGTCCAGACTGGAACCAATGTCAGCAAAGTGCAAAACACAGATGAGTCTAACCTTATCTGTTCAGGCCCTAACATACTGTACCTTCAGCAGGTCACTCAAGAGGCCTTCTCTTCTATTTAATCATAGTTACAAACCTCTAACCTAATCCTAAATGCAAAAAAAAAGAAAAAACTTGCTAATTGTATTCTCACCAAAACAATACCAAAAACAAACCTTTAACATTATAAAAAAAAAAAAAACAATGCTACAACAGCAGCAGTGTCACAAAATAACTTGCTGGGTGTTGCTATAGATGAAAACCAAACATGGGAACTCATATTCTTCAAGCCATTAAAAAGCAACACTATTTTGGTGCACTATATCAAGCTAGACCATATCTCTCAGAATCTGCTAGGAAAACAAAATTCATCTTGTTTTTTCACATCACTTCTTTATGCAGTTCCTGGTCTTACTAACTCACATTGTACATATATGAAGAAAGTGGATGAATGCTATAGCAAGATAGTTAAGATTCACAACTAACTTTCCATCCAGAACACAACTCTGTGTTGCGCTCAAACAATTACATCAGATTGAACTTCCACATTTTCTCCCCTACACACAGCCCATTGCTACAAACTGCCTAGTTTATAAATTTGAAAATTGTCCTTCATTAAACATTCTCCAGAATTGCTCATCAATGAAATAAGGAATTTCTGCTTAGTTTCAGTAATGAATAATCATCCACAGCCTGATAAATGCTGTTATATATATTATGTTGTTTGTATGCTTGGAATGAAACTGAAAAGTATCTGTACTCTTCAGTTATTTATCAAAGTGTTAGAAGAGGGGACTTTATTAATGTGACTGAGCAGGCAGAAATGCACTGGATTTTGAAAATGAGAGTACACCAAGGCTTTGGTTTAAATGAGTGTTTCTATACAATCAGCTCTGAAAATGCGGAAACTAAATAGATGATGAAATTTTGTAATATCTTTTATGTATAATTTTAGAATATTACTGTCGCTTTAAATATATTGATTTACACATTATGGCAAGTTTAGGTACAATGTTAATGTTTTAGAATTTTAGGTTTGATTATGAGTTGACTTTCATTAATTATGCTGTTGCAAAATCTTTTACGAACATGCTGAGGTTTTTTAGGGGTGTGGGATTTGAGGTAGTTTTAATTTTGCTTGTGATCTGAAGATGCAAACTTAGTTTTGTGAAAACACTCATCTCTATTAAAAACTCTTTGGTTTTATGAAACGTTTATTGAGTTTGGTTGATGTTTAATTCAACTCGAAGTCATAGTATTTTTAGTAAGTCCTCATCAGCTGTGTTTCTGCTATGGTACGTGGTTGTTTGCTACTTTTTAACAATATCAAATGTCCATTTTCACTTTGCAAGGAGGTCCTGTTCAGTGAACAGAGCTAACAGAGTTACTTTATTACACAGTTTACATCGTCTGAGATGATAATTTTTGCTGTATGCTCTTTGGGGAATCTTGCATGTTATTTGATTTTTTAAGGTAGAAATTTTCTTTCTTTCTTTATTTATTTATTTACATTTGTTGACTGGGAGTTTCCGACTGGACGTAGGTCCATTTTCAGTGGAGGCCCGGGCAGAAAAGCTCCACAGTTAAAATAAACAGACAGTAGTTACATTGGATTACATAGCGATTAACAATTTAACATAGCAATTAATTACAAACATATTTACAGAAGAAGAACACAGTACATCAGTAGACAACTAGAATCTGCGAAGTACATAACAGACATTAACAAATGTTACAATAAGAAGTTCCTGCTGTATAATAAGTACTAGGCTTATGCGCATCTGAGCTTGCTATAATCAAGGTAGTTAGTGGGGTGGAAGGAAAGGTAGTGGTTGGATGGGGTGGGTGATATTAGAGTGGGAGTTGCAAGGGCATAGTCTGCGTGTTTTTAGGTGCACTTTTAGTAAAGTTTTGAAGTGGGTGCATGATGGTACGGAGGTAATTGTGGGTGGGAGTGAGTTCCATAATTTGGCTATGGTGCAAGAGAATAGTGCTTCACCAGCAGAGTTATTGGCTTTAGTGATCTGCAAGTGATTTTTGTTGCTGGATCTTAGTGGTCTGGTGGTGCGATAGGGTTGGAGTAGATTCTGGAAGGATGAGACATTTACTGGATGGTTTACTAGTTTGTGGGCGAGTGATAGTTGATACCATTGAAGGAGGTGAGGGGGTTCAAGCCAGCCCAGTTCAGTAAGTGAGAGACAGTGGTGACTACGGTAGGATGCCCCTGTGGCAAATTTGGTGATTTTGTTGTGGCAGGTCTCTAGCTTGTTTAGATCGCATTGCCTTAGGTTGGTATATATTGGTGAGGCATAAAGTAAGGTGGAGATAAGGTGGGAATTTGCTATTGAAATCTTTGCTGCTTTGGTGTGAAGTTGCTTATTTCTGTATAATGCTCCTAGTTTTTTGTGGACTTTTTTTATGGTCATGGATATGTGAATGTCACATTTTAGTTTATTGTCTATTTCCACTCCTAGCAATTTGGTGTGTTCAGTTGGGTATATAGTGGTGTTGTCTTTTGCTGTGATGTTAAAGTGAAAGTTGTTTAGAGTATGTTTGGTGGGTTGGAAGATGAGTAGTGTAGTTTTGTTTGGGTTGAGTATTAATTGGGCATCGGATAACCATGTTTCAACAGAGGAAAAGGCTTCCTGTGTGACTTTTTGCAGTTTGGGTAGGGACTGGGCTGAGCAGATGATGGTTGAGTCATTTGCGTATTGTATGAGTATGCCATGTTTGGTGGCTGAGGCTAGATTATTGGTGAAAACAGAGAAGAGTAGGGGTCCAAGGATGGATCCTTGGGGAACCCCTATGGAGACAGGTAGTTGGGGAGATATGTCATTCTGCCATACAACAGATTGTTGGCGGTCAGACAGGTAACTCTGAAACCAGTTGGTGACTGATTGAGAGAAGGATAGGTTATTGAGGACAGAGATGAGTTATCTGTGTGGGACCATATCAAATGCTTTAGATAGGTCTAGGAAAGTAGCAGAGGAGAGATATCCATTGTTTTTATGCTGAAGGATAGTGTTAGTAAAGAAGAGTAAGGCAGTGGTGGTGCTATGGTTTGGTGGGAAGCCATGCTGAGTATTAGAAAGGAGGTTGTTAGTAAGGAGGTAGTCTGAGACCTGAGAATGTATGCATCTCTCTAGTATTTTGGAGAGTGGAGAAAGAATAGCTATGGGGCGGTAACTGGTTAGTTCTGTGGAGGGGCCACCTTTGTGGAGGGGAATTATATGTGATACTTTCCACAGTGTGGGAACATAACTTTCTAACAGAGATCAGTTAATCAAGATGGATACTGGGTAGGCCAGAGCATCAACTGAGATTTGTAGGTATTCACTTGGGAGGTTGTCTCCTGCTAATTTGGTGGGCTTAAGTTTAGTTAAAGAGTTTTTTTATGTTGGAGGTAGGTACAGGAGAAAAAGAGAAGGCAGTGGGGAGATTACTAGTTGAAGGTGTGGGTGGAGGGGGTTGTGTTGTTTAACTAGTAATAGTATGGTTTGTGTGAAGTGTGTGTTGAATGAGGTAGCAATATTTTTGGAGGAGTGAGGGATGTTAGGAGGAGGGGTACTGACTTTACCTGGGTGGAGGATGGAGTTTATGGAAGACCAGAATTGTTTGGGGCTGTGTTGGGAGGAGTCTAGGGCAGACTGGTAGTACTGGAATTTGTCCTGTTTTATTAGCTTTTTAACTCTATTACATAGTTCTAGGAATTTCTGTCTAGTTAAGGGGGTTTTGGTTTTGCGCCAGTGCTCCCAGGCTTTATCCCTGTTTTTCATTTCTGACTTAGTGCTTTTCTGCAGCCATGGGGAGGGTTGTGCTTTCATTCTGGAAAGTCTTATGGGGGCATGGTAATTAACGATGCTCAGGAAGGTAGTATTAAAAAATTCAACTGCGTCATCAAGACTGAGGTACTTTAGGGGATGCCAGTTACATTTTTTGAGGGATGAGATGAATGTGAGTGGGTTAAAGTTTAGTTTTTTTACGTATTTGATGGTAGATGACAGGTTTAGCTTGGTATAGGTATTTTTTGAGTAGGAATGTTGGGGAGTGATCACTGAGGCTATCTGATAAGCAGCCTGTTATATATGACTGGAGGCTCTTACTGACTAGTATCCAATCCAGGGTAGTGTGCTTGCTGGAGTTTTTATTTATCCTGGTTGGTGACTGGACTAGTTGGGTGAAGCCATGAAGGTTTATATGATGGGTTGGATTGTTGCCAGAACAGGACTGCCAGTCAATATTGAAATCACCTAAAATGATGGTTTCTTAGGGGAGATGGTGGGTAGACCAGCTGAGGAGGTTTTCTAGTGGAGGGATGTTTTGGCCAGGTGGGAAGTAGCATACAATTATGTTAATGGTTTTGTTTTGGTTTATTTTGAGGTTGGTATATATTATTTCTTCATTGCCTATTTGTGGAGCTGATGATTTTAAGATCTGGATGTTTAGATGCTATTTAAATATTATAGCTACACCGCCTCCTTTCTTGTTTAGCCGGTCTATTCTTAGTATGCCATAACCGGTAGGGAGGATTTGCTCACTGGTAATGTGAGGTTTTAGCCAGGTTTCTGTCAGGATGACTATATCTGGGGAGTACAAGTCTGGTGGCATGGAGTTCATGGACTTTGTTGGATATACTTCTAATATTTAGGCTTAGTAGAAGGAAGTCACTTGGCTTTCTATTAGCTGTGATATGGGAGAAGTTGTTTCTAGTCTGATTATGAGGATTGGAGTTGGAGATGGTAGGGCCAGGGTTGGGGTGGATGTCTCCACTTCAGTCTAGTTTTGATATGCATGAGATTATTAGTTTTCTCAGTTTTTGAATGTGTTTGTTTATTAGGGAGACTTTATGATTGTGCTCTGTGGGTAATAGGTATGGTGGGAGGGTTACTATGTTAAGTTGTAGGGATGTTTTATGTTTGAGTAATATAGTTGGTAGAATATGCGGGGGGTACATAGGGATGGTTCTTGAGTTGGTGGGAGGGGAGCTGAGTGAGGGTGAGACATGAGTGGTGGTGTGAGTTTTAGTACAGTGGTAGTGGTTGAGTGGGGGAATGATGGATCTTTGGTAGGATGTAAGATATGCAAGGAGAGTGCATGCAGTGAGCATAGGTAAGGTATACTTGTACATGTTAGTTGAGGAGGTGTGATAGAAGTGGGAAACTGGAGGAGGAAATGTTGGGTTAGCGCTGTGGCAGGCTATTGGAAAGATGGGAGGGGTTTGTGAGTGTAATAAAGGTAGGACCACTGGGGGCGGGAGGAAATAGGGGGCAGGGTGGGGAGCGGGTAGAGACCCTGTTAGTTGCTCTTATGAGGGGGGCTGGAAACAATCAGGTAACCGAGAAAACTGATAAATGAACATATGATAGTGTCAAAGGGTGGTTGTAGTTTTAAAAATGGTGCCTGCCACAGGTAATATTTATTAACTTTGGGATTGGATTAAGGTAATAAACAGGGAAGGGGGAGGGGGAGAACAAGGGTGTGAGCAGGCAGTTCTTTTGTACTGCTGCTAATGAGCCAAAGCAAAGACAATCAGAATTGACCAAGGACTGCTCTGAAACTGTAAATTATTTCTTAACCATTTCTCAGGTGGTAAAACAGGATACATTTGTATCAGTAGGCTATAGGCTACTGTGGTCTCAGTTTAAATTAACAAACACACAGTATTGATCAGTTATGGATACTATTTGCTAACAGAAGGGAATAAGAGAGAAAGTGGAAGATGTGTGTGTGTGTGTGTGTGTGTGTGTGTGTGTGTGTGTGTGTGTGTGTGTGTGTGTGTGTGTGTGTGTGTGTATGTATGTCTGTGGGGGGGGGGGGGGGGGGCTGCTTACAAGCCAAAGCACAGTGCTTTCCAGGGGAAAATGAATATTGGCTCAAACAGGTCGACACATACTCAAAGTTAACTTTAGCTGTTTGCAGACCGTTTAGACCCAGACTGCGCTTTTCTTATAAGAATGATAAAGGTGATACCACAGTTGAATACTTAAGAGTGGTGTTAGGTTCAAAGTTAACTTTAGCTGTTTGCAGACAGTTCAGACCCGGACTGCGCTTTTCTTATAAGAATGATAAAGGCGGTACCGTAGTTGAATACTTAAGAGTGGTGTTAGGTTCAAAGTTAACTTTAGCTGTTTGCAGACAGTTCAGACCCGGACTGCGCTTTTCTTATAAGAATGATAAAGGCGGTACCGCAGTTGAATACTTAAGAGTGGTGTTAGGTTCAAAGTTAACTTTAGCTGTTTGCAGACAGTTCAGACCCGGACTGCGCTTTTCTTATAAGAATGATAAAGGCGGTACCGCAGTTGAATACTTAAGAGTGGTGTTAGATAGGAATTATTGTTCATAATCTGTTCTGTGGGTCAGTATACTAACAGTCACACTTTTTAAGAGGGCTGTTTTCCTCCTTCACGTTTTTGGCATACATATCAATCACTGAGGATATCTATGTAGCAATTCAGATATTATGAATCAAGCTAAAGCACAGAGTAACGCCCTTACAGAAAAGATATGTTAGGGTAGTAGTTAGTCCCAATTTCAACCATGCGTAACACTGATTTTAACTTTTTATTAAAGAGCTTGATTAATCTGGATGAATGGATGGATAACTGCAAATTTACACCTGGTTTATCATTTTTGTTTATCATGGATAAGGGTAATATGTGTTTTACTGTTCTGTGGGTTATTTATACTTAAAATATAAGGGTTAAGAACCACATGGAAAGATATGGCTAGTATGTACCTAAGTAACTGTGAACCTATGAACCTGTCTTTACACACGTTACTATCTGAGTCACCATAAGCAAATGATAAACTTCACGCATTACTTTGTATATGAATTTGGGTATCTTGGTCAGTAAGAATTTCTCAAGGAAGTTCTAATCTAGACAAAAAAAGCAGAACTAAATATTTTGCTTTGCACTTTGCATTAAATCTTCATAGGGTGTTGTCTTAGGAAACTTTGTCGCACAGGTAATCATTTTAGAATACGTTGATAGATTTTAGACAGGCATAAATATGGGCCTACTATATTAGGGGCTTAACAGGTATCACACATACATTTGCTTCAGGCAGCTCAGAAAGTTGTAGGTTCTATTGCCACACCAGGCACTTCATTTAATTTCCCATACCAACACTGCAGCATGAGGAGTCTTGCACTACTGAGTGTGTCATCCTTTGGATAGATGGTAAACCAAGGTGCCATCCATGTGAGCTGTTGGCAGCTCAGGTGGATGAAAAAGACCCCATGGCACTTAAAAAAGAAGGAAAAGTTCCTGGTTCCTTTTCCTAATTTCCACTAGTCATTATGAATACCACCTCAGGTCTCCCTTAAAAATGGGACACTCACTGGCCTAGTAGGACTAGCCAGGTGAACAAAGAGTAGAATGAATGAATTATAAATAAATGTCCAGTAAATGTAAAATGGGATTTCCGTGATAGTTTAGGGCATCAAAGAGTTTTTAAACTCTGTGTTGGGTGTAGTTGTTTGACATTCCGGGGGAGTTGCACAAATGCTTCCAAAATTGTTCATAACATCAACTCAAAAATATAGCTTAACATGTTCTTTTTTTTCCACTCTGTTGCTTAAATCATTTCTTAAAAGTATCTGTATGACATGGAGTGCTTTTTCCTTTGTTCCGCATTCCTACTATGCTCATTGTATCATCAGTAAACAAAGCTTTCTTAAAACTGATATGTCTTATCTGCAAAACAGTCTGCATTATTTCTATCAGTATCCTAAGCTGAAGTGGAAGCCATGGCCTCTTCTTCTAAAAATAGAGGGACCGGTGCAGCTACAGATGTCACTTCTTCATTTAGTTCATGCTCTAGGAAGCAGCTTTGGATTACTGTTCCACTTTTTCATTGGCTAAGAAGGATCAAATGATCATTGGCTCCTAGTTTTGTACAGCAGTGTTGAGATCAGCTGTCTGCACTGCCAGGTAGACAGCACCTCAAGTGATCAACTTCACACCTCCCAGACACTACTATCCCTTCAGCCCCCATCGGTGACAACATGGATCCATGGATGTGTACTCTCTAACTGTCTGCAGCTAACATGATTGAAATGGTCATCCTGAGAAAAAGTAACAATTTTCTCATGTTCACTTATAACCTCCTACTAAAACAAAATGACACAGTGTGTGAAAGGTGTTTGTTATATAATGTTAACAGAGGCAAAGCTCTCACACAAAGACACAATAAATAACATGCAGGTGACAGTATCACACAACACCACACTCATTCAGTCTCAAACAGCTCAGAACAAATACATAGACCTGAGGATCATAAATATAACCACAAAGGTATATTTAACAACATGTACCTTCGGCAACCTCATAAACAGACAACACAGATGGCATATATGATGAAACATATATCTAAGAGTTACACTGAATTCAAAAGCACATAAGACAGACCTCTATACCATTCAATATCCTAGTCATACATGACTCCTAGTAAGGCACACCAATACACCACTCACCAGGCACACCAATGCACCACTCACCAGGCTGTGCAGTGAGAGGGCCAGTTGCTTATCAGGTGCCAGGTTCAATACATCATACATGCAGAATATCAGGAAAAAATACCAGTCCAATGTGAGCCAAAAACCCAAAGCACAGTTAGATAAAACAAAATAGTCCCAACAGAAGTGAGGAATCCAAGGTATAAACAGCCAACTCAATCAGCAACAGAAATAAATCCAAATAGACATTATAAAATCCAACCTTCTTTAATAACAGGAAAATGTGAGCGCTTTTGCAGTGAAACACTGCTTCTTCAGACAACATGCACCAAGTCTCACTGGATATGTAAGTACAAAGCAATTACATTATCAACCTATCAGTAGACAACCATAATTAACACACTGAAAACCAATTTAAAAACAGTTAAAACCTTAAAGGGTTATAATTTTTACATATGCTTTGCATAGTGCTATCTCAATTTCTTAGCTTTAAGCACAGGTTTCAGGGGCACACTGTTATTAAGTCCCAGGCCTCTGTGCGAAGCCAACTGTGGAATCCATTCCAACTCTACATTTTCTGTTTTATTAACATCACCCATTCTCTTGTTAGTCTCAATGATCTGTAGAACCTGAAACAAGAAAGAGTGTGTGTTATCCTCCTGTATAGTGTGCTTTGCTAATGCACTGTTATCTAACTCTTTCTTAGTACAATACAAGTGGTCATGAATGCACTCCTTTAACCTACGGCTGGTTTTACCAACATAAAATCTAAAACATACTGTGCATTGTGCTACATAAACCAAGTTTTGAGTATTGCAATCTGCTATAACCTTAAGCTGCCAAAGCCTACCAGTTCCAGGGTGCTTAAAAAACCTGGATTCATCTATGCTGTTACAATAATTGCAGCATCCACATTTACATGTGTCCCCCATAGTACAGCTAGCTGTTGATCTCTTATGGTAGCACAGGTGCTGCTTTAAGGTCATTCTATTCTTAAACATGAACCTAGGTTTAGACCCAGTCACTGCTGAAACTCTCATCAATCTGCAATATGGGCCAGTTACTGGTCAAAACCTCTTGTATATGACCCACATCCTGTGTATATGTCAAAACAATTGGAACTACAGTGGTACCTGTACTAATTTTACTCATAGAGTCCCTCCTCTCTGAATAATAGGGTTTGGCACAGCCATAACACTCGTTTAATACTCTATTGTGGGCTCTACAAATCTTGTACTTTTTATAACTTCTGGACTGAAAGGTTGCCTTAAACTGTTCCATCTTATATATAACATCAATATCTTCACAAGTTAAGAGAGATGTACGCATGGCCTGACCTCTCAGAATATTGGGGAACACATGCTGGGGATGCATGCTATCCCTATGTAAATAGAATGGAACATAACATTCCATCCTATAAAGCTTAATACTGAAAGCATTGCCCTTCCTGTAAACAACTATATCATAAAAACTGATTGAACTAGAAGAGAAGTTCATGGTAAATTTAAGAAATCCACTGCTTAAATTAGCCATATCCAAAAATTGTCTTAGTGTCAACAAATCACCATGCCATGCAACAAAAAGATCATCTACAAATCGACAGTAAAACTGTGCATGGTTATCATGAAATGCTGTCATAAAGCATTGCTCCCAATGTACCATAACTAAATGTGCATATGTGTTGGCACAGCTCGTCCCCATTGCCACACCAGAAACTTGCCAGTAACATTGTTCATTAAAGAAAAAAATTTTACTCTCAAGTACCATTATTAATAACATACATAGGAAATCAACATGTCTTGATGAAAATTTATTTGAATTAAGAAGCACTTCCTTAACCATAATGATGCCCTCTTGATTGGGAATGCAAGTAAACAAGGACCCGATGTCAAGTGTTACTAAATAATCAATTTTATTCACATCAACATCATGCATGGAACCATAGAGATCACGCAAAAAATGCTCTGTGTCTCTTATAACAGCAGGTGCATCTGCAAGCACCATTTTGAGTTGTGAGCCAAACGCTACCTGCTGCTATTGGTCTAAAGCTGGGAAAATCTGGATTTTTATGAATTTTAGGCAGGCCATGTAGCTGGGGAATAATGGGGTATTGCACCATGAAGTGCTCAAATAAAGATTTGGTGATCAACCCCATACATAAACATTCATTCAAAGTGTTCACAATGCCATGGTTGATCTGCATTACTCCCTTGTAATATTAACAGAGGCAAAGCTCTCACACAAAGACACAATAAATAACATGCAGGTGACAGTATTACACAACACCACAGTCATTCAATCTCAAACAACTCAGAACAAATACATAGACCTGAGGATCATAAATATAACCTTCTTAAACCACAAAGGCCTCCTGTATTATATTCAACAACATGTACCTTCAGCAACCTCATAAACAGACAACACAGATGGCATATATGATAAAACATATATTTAAGAGTTACACTGATTTCAAAAGAACATAAGGCAGACCTCTATACCATTCAATATCCTAGTCATACATGACTCCAAGTAAGGCACACCAATGCACCACTCACTAGGCTGTGCAGTGAGAGGGCCAGTTGCCTATCAGGTGTCAGGCTCAACACATTATACATGCATTTACCTCCTTGCTTTACAAGTACACATGTGCACAATCATAGTGCATGCACATTCCTGGACTATATGAAGAGAGACATGATGGAGATCTTGGAATGTGTGGCTGAAGCAAGAGCCTTGAGCAGGCATTCTACCATCACCAAAAATGATGCCACAATACAAACACGAGTTTATTAATTTGAAAAATTGGGTAGCTTCCGGTGTCATTCTAAGGGGGGTACAATACATATCAGCCTAATAGGAGAAGGTAGATAGTCCTAACTGCTTTGCCAGGGATGACCTGCATTTACCCCCTCAAGGCTTTCTTTTATTGGCTAAAAACTTGCCCAGCCCCATTGTGACTTTTTTAGGCAATTTCAGTCTTCCAAACTTTCAACCCAGCAAAACAGAATCAGGATAAAATAAATTGTTTCTGTACACTTGGAGCCTTATAAAACTGTACTCCCTACAAGCACACCCCATCTTGGAAAGCATTGATGTATGCATCATCACAGAGACCTGGTCCAAGACCAATGAAAGCACTCATCTGTGCAGGGTTTCAATGCCTACCACATGATTCTGTAGATACTGCATTAGATGAAGGCATTAAAGGCAATAATGTATCCATATTCTTAAAACATGTTTTCACCTCCAGACTCTTTAGACAATTTAACAGCTTGGAACTCCTCCATGTCCAGCTTACTATTACCAAGAACCTTTATCACAGAATAGCTAACTGTAGGACCCCCTCAATGTCCCACTCATCATATACCCCTACCTAACCAGAACAAATTCACTATGCATAAAAACCAAACACCATTGACCAAGGAGACTTCAGCTACCCCTCCATTAACCTGAAAATGTATACTCTTTTTATTAATTGACACCCACAATTTTTTGGGTTGCATTTGTGTTGATTTTGTAAGCTGTTTAATGATATTGCTTGTCTGGGTTAATCTGTTTTTAGTTAGGTTTCTCAGCTCCCTGTATGTAAGCTTTCTTTCTTTTGGAAAAGTAAGGATTCGTCGTTATGGTATATGATTTGAGGCTTTCTATATTATTTCTGGGGAATATACAGGACTATGATACAGATTTTTCACAGCTATTTAATTTAAGGAAAGAGATAAGGAGTCCAGCATTAGAGAATTCAGCGACTATGATAGGGGAAATTTTCCAGAGAATTAGAAAACAAGAGAACTCCCTACTTGCTTTTTTTTTCTGAAAGACGGTCAGTCATTACTATATCATAGCCAGGGGAGAGTATTACAGAGTTGGTTATGTTTAATTGGAACCAGGTTTCAGAAATGGCAAGTATATGTAGGGGGTAATAGGGTATTCAAGCATGAAGGTCAGAAACTTTGTTGCATATGTTATGCTGATTCATAGAAACAAGTTTTAATGGATTTGCATGGGGTGTTGGATATTATTAGCAATGGTTGGTTGTTCAGTGGTGTTTTTTTTGGACCACCATTAGCATATATGTCTCCACACAAATGTATTTCAATGAAGACAAAGAAAGATAAGTTGTATTTTTATGCCATGTTTTAGTTTTGGTTTAATTGAGAAATGTTTTGAGTTTGTGGATTAATATTTTCAATTTTAAAGACTGTAAGCTGTGTTGTAAAGTGAATATGCATTTTGACTAGTAGTTGAGTGAAAGAGTTAGAACTGAGGAGGAAAGATTTGTGTGATAGGGTAAGTTACTGAGAAATGCAAAAGCAAAGGGTAGTGTCGGAAGAATTGTGATTGTTTTAGGAGGGATAAGGAAGTGCAAGTCAAGAAAGAAGTAATTGAATGTGGAGGAGGGAAAGGAAGGAAAGGAGTGCATGAGTGACAGAGAAGGACTGCATGAGTGACAGAGAAGGACTGCATGAATGACAGAGAAGGACTGCATGAGTGACAGAGAAGGAGTGCATGAGTGACAGAGAAGGAGTGCATGAGTGACAGCGAAGGAGTGCAGGAATGACAGAGAAGGACTGCATGAGTGACAGAGAAGGAGTGCATGAGTGACAAAGAAGGAGTGCATGAGTGACAGATAAGGAGTGCATGAGTGACAGAGAAGGAGTGCATGAGTGACAGAGAAGGAGTGCAGGAATGACAGAGAAGGAGTGCATGAGTGACAGAGAAGGACTGCATGAATGACAGAGAAGGACTGCATGAGTGACAGAGAAGGAGTGCATGAGTGACAAAGAAGGAGTGCATGAGTGACAGAGAAGGAGTGCATGAGTGACAGAGAAGGAGTATATGAGTGACAGAGAAGGAGTGCATGAGTGACAGAGAAGGAGTGCAGGAATGACAGAGAAGGAGTGCATGAGTGACAGAGAAGGACTGCATGAGTGACAGAGAAGGAGTGCATGAGTGACAGAGAAGGAGTGCAGGAATGACAGAGAAGGAGTGCATGAGTGACAGAGAAGGAGTGCATGAGTGACAGCGAAGGAGTGCAGGAATGACAGAGAAGGAGTGCATGAGTGACAGCGGAGTGCAGGAATGACAGAGAAGGACTGCATGAGTGACAGAGAAGGAGTGCATGAGTGACAGAGAAGGAGTGCATGAGTGACAGAGAAGGACTGCATGAGTGACAGAGAAGGAGTGCATGAGTGACAGAGAAGGAGTGCATGAGTGACAGCGAAGGAGTGCAACAATGACAGAGAAGGAGTGCATGAGTGACAGAGAAGGACTGCATGAGTGACAGAGAAGGAGTGCATGAGTGACAGGGAAGGAGTATATGAGTGACAGAGAAGGAGTGCATGAGTGACAGAGAAGGAGTTCAGGAATGACAGAGAAGGAGTGCATGAGTGACAGAGAAGGACTGGATGAGTGACAGAGAAGGAGTGCATGAGTGACAGAGAAGGACTGCATGAATGACAGAGAAGGAGTGCATGAGTGACAGAGAAGGAGTGCAGGAATGACAGAGAAGGAGTGCATGAGTGACAGAGAAGGAGTGTATGAGTAACAGCGAAGGAGTGCAGGAATGACAGAGAAGGAGTGCATGAGTGACAGTGAAGGAGTGCAGGAATGACAGAGAAGGACTGCATGAGTGACAGAGAAGGAGTGCATGAGTGACAGAGAAGGAGTGCATGAGTGACAGAGAAGGACTGCATGAGTGACAGAGAAGGAGTGCATGAGTGACAGAGAAGGAGTGCATGAGTGACAGCGAAGGAGTGCAACAATGACAGAGAAGGAGTGCATGAGTGACAGAGAAGGACTGCATGAGTGACAGAGAAGGAGTGCATGAGTGACAGAGAAGGAGTATATGAGAGACAGAGAAGGAGTGCATGAGTGACAGAGAAGGAGTGCAGGAATGACAGAGAAGGAGTGCATGAGTGACAGAGAAGGACTGCATGAGTGACAGAGAAGGAGTGCATGAGTGACAGAGAAGGACTGCATGAATGACAGAGAAGGAGTGCATGAGTGACAGAGAAGGAGTGCAGGAATGACAGAGAAGGAGTGCATGAGTGACAGAGAAGGAGTGCATGAATGACAGCGAAGGAGTGCAGGAATGACAGAGAAGGAATGCATGAGTGACAGCGAAGGAGTGCAGGAATGACAGAGAAGGACTGCATGAGTGACAGAGAAGGAGTGCATGAGTGACAGAGAAGGACTGCATGAGTGACAGAGAAGGACTGCATGAGTGACAGCGAAGGAGTGCAACAATGACAGAGAAGGAGTGCATGAGTGACAGAGAAGGACTGCATGAGTGACAGAGAAGGACTGCATGAGTGACAGAGAAGGAGTGCATGAGTGACAGAGAAGGACTGCATGAGTGACAGAGAAGGACTGCATGAATGACAGAGAAGGAGTGCATGAGTGACAGAGAAGGAGTGCATGAGTGACAGCGAAGGAGTGCAACAATGACAGAGAAGGAGTGCATGAGTGACAGAGAAGGACTGCATGAATGACAGAGAAGGACTGCATGAGTGACAGAGAAGGACTGCATGAGTGACAGAGAAGGACTGCATGAATGACAGAGAAGGAGTGCATGATTGACAGAGAAGGAGTGCATGAGTGACAGAGGAGTGCAGGAATGACAGAGAAGGAGTGCATGAGTGACAGAGAAATAGTGCATGAGTGACAGAGGAGTGCAGGAATGACAGAGAAGGAGTGCATGAGTGACAGAGAAGGAGTGCATGAATGAGAGAGAAGGAGTGCATGAATGACAGAGAAGGACTGCATGAGTGACAGAGAAGGAGTGCATGAGTGACAGAGAAAGAGTGCATGAGTGACAAAGAAGGAGTGCATGAATGACAGAGAAGGACTGCATGAGTGACAGAGAAGGAGTGCATGAGTGACAGAAAAGGAGTGCATGAGTGACAGAGAAGGAGTACATGAAGGACAGAGAAGGACTGCGTGAGTGACAGAGAAGGAGTGCATGAGTGACAGATAAGGAGTGCATGAGTGACAGAGAAGGACTGCATGAGTGACAGAGAAGGAGTGCATGAATGACAGAGAAGGAGTGCATGAATGACAGAGAAGGACTGCATGAGTGACAGAGAAGGAGTGCATGAGTGACAGAGAAGGAGTGCATGAGTGACAGAGAAGGAGTGTATGAGTGACAGAGAAGGAGTGCATGAATGACAGAGGAGTGTATGAGTGACAGAGAAGGAGTGCATGAGTGACAGAGAAAGAGTACATGAGTGACAGAGAAGGACTGCATGAATGACAGAGAAGGAGTGTATGAGCCACACGGAAGGGAGAAGAGCTTATTGTGAAAGGTGAGTGGTTGGGATATAATTAAGTGTGTTGTGACTGCGATTGATTGAGATACAGGTATATAGAAGTGGAGGAGTTATGTGAGGTACAACAATAGTTTGGGGCAGGTGGAAATTGGGGGAAGGGTTGGGGAGTGGAGTGAGGCCAAGCATAAATGAGACCAAAGCAGTATAGTTCATCCTTAAGAAAACAATCGATGTGGGTAGAGGAAAGGTAAATAAAAACATATATTACAGAAGCTAAGAAGAATTGTACACAACGTGGTTTATTGGGATGCTATATATTTACATTCCCCTCAAAGTCAACAAATGTGGAGATAAATGATATTCAAAATGGGCTTTATGTTACTTCTGGGTCATGGTCAATTTAATATAGAATGGTCAGAATTTCCATGTCTGAGGCAAAGATCATTTTTTGTAGAGATTTAATTGGGAAGGGAAAATATACTGCAGATGACTCCCATTACACTCACTAGTAAGCTACTTAAGTTTTATATCATTTATTTAAAATATCTAAATACAGAACAGTTGTTGTTGTGTCTTTCGGCTTTTCCCAGTTAGGGGTCGCCACAGTGGAACTCCGGTCCGTTAATGATTGGCAGTAGATTTTTACGTAAGATGAGTAAAAATAATGTGGCTACTGCTGCTGCCTATGTTTGGGCATGCTCTTGCCTTATTTCCTGGTGGTTAGTCATCTGTTTGAAGTTGGAGTGTCCAAAAGGCCATATAAATGGTACAAACTACTTATTAGTGGCGGGAGAGCAGTTTATTATATAAGCAGAAAATGAGAAAGAAATGATGGTTAAGTAGTGCAGGTTGAGAATAGGAGATAAAATTTAGGCATAGAAGTAAGGAAACTGTTCACTACACATAGTGAAAAGTACAATTACACATAACAAAATCATCTTAATTTGCTATCGTTTAGTAAACCAAAAGACACTGCAATTACAACTAGAATTCATTTCACATACTCCTTTATGCACTTCAGCAAAAAAAAAGTTACTACAAAAAAAAAAAATCTGGAACAATTATGAAATATAGAGGTTGTAGGTTCATAGGTTCATAGGTTCATAGGTTAGTACTAGGCTAAGTGCCCTTTTTGGACCATTTGAAGCCTAGCCAGTTACCCCACATGAGAATCAAACCCTGCACCTTGTGTCTTTTTTAAGGTAACCACCTTAACCATTATGTCAGCCTCCCACCCGTAGAATGGCATATGAGCTGCCATACACAACACCTAGTTCTATATGAGCTACTACACAAAGCACCACATTTTATATGAGCTACTGTACACAGCACCTCATTCTGTATGAGCTCCCACACACAGCATCTCATTCTATATGAGCTACCACATGCAGCACCTCATTCTATATGAGCTACTACATGCAGCACCTCATTCTATATGAGCTACTGCGCACAGCACCTCATTCTATATGAGTTACTGCACACAGCACCTCATTCTATATCAGCTACTGCAAAAACACATTATTCTATATGAGTTATCGCACACAGCACCTCATTCTGTATAAGCTACCACAAACAGTACCTCATTATATATCAGCTACTGCACACATCACCTCATTCTATATCAGCAGCTGCACACAGCACCTCATTCTGTACGAGCTACTACACACAGCACCTCATTCTATATCAGCGACTGCACACAGAACCTCATTCTGTATGGGTTATCGCACAAAGTCCCTCATTCTATATCAGCAACTGGACACAGCACCTCAATCTATATCAGCTACTGCGCACAGCACCTCAATTTACATGAGCTACCACACATAGCATCTCATTCAATATGAGCTACCACACACAGCAACTCATTCTATATGAGCTACTGCACAAACACCTCATTCTATATCCTCTGCTGCACACAGCTCCACATTCTATTTGAGTTACTGCACACAGCACCTCATTCTATATGAGCTACCACACACAGCACCTCATTCTATATGAGCTACTACACACAGCACCTCTTTCTATATGAGATACCATACATGGCACCTCATTCTATATGAGCTACTGCACACAGCACCTCATTCTAAATGAGCTACTGCACACAGCACCTCATTCTATATGAGCTACTGCACAAACACCTCATTCTATATCCTCTGCTGCACACAGCTCCACATTCTATTTGAGTTACTGCACACAGCACCTCATTCTATATGAGCTACCACACACAGCACCTCATTCTATATGAGCTACTACACACAGCACCTCTTTCTATATGAGATACCATACATGGCACCTCATTCTATATGAGCTACTGCACACAGCACCTCATTCTAAATGAGCTACTGCACACAGCACCTCATTCTATATCAGCTACTGTACACAGCACCTCATTCTGTATGAGCTACTGCACACAGCACCTCATTCCTCATTCTATATCAGCTGCTGCACACAGCACCTCATTCTGTATGAGTTATCGCACACAGCACCTAATTTTATACGAGCTACTGGACACAGCACCTCATTCTATATCAGCTACTGGACACAGCACCTCAATCTATATCAGCTACTGCACACAGCATCTCATTTTATATGAGCTACCACACACAGCACCTCATTCTATATGAGCTACCATACATGGCACCTCATTCTATATGAGCTATCGCACAGAGCACCTCATTCTATATGAGCTACTGCACAAGCACCTCATTCTATATCCTCTGCTGCACACAGCTCTTCATTCTGTTTGAGTTACCGCACACAACACCTCATTCTATATGAGCTATCACACACAGCATCTCATTCTATATGAGCTACTGCACACAGCACCTCATTCTATATGAGCTACCATACACGGCACCTCATTCTATATGAGCTACCATACATGGCACCTCATTCTATATGAGTTACTGCACACAGCACTTCATTCTATATGAGCTACCACACACAGCATCTCATTCTATATGAGCTACTGCACACAGCACCTCATTCTATGTGAGCTACTGCACACCGCACCTCATTCTATATGAGTTACCGCACATAGCACTTCATTCTATATGAGCTACTGCACACAGCACCTCATTCTATATGAGTTACCGCACATAGCACCTCATTCTATATGAGCTACTGCACATAGCACCTCATTCTATATGAGTTACCGCACATAGCACCTCATTCTATATGAGCTAATGCACACAGCACCTCATTCTATATCAGCTATTGCACACATCACCTCATTCTGTATGAGTTATTGCACACAGCACCTCATTCTATATCAGCTACTGCACACAGCACCTCATTCTGTATGAGTTATCGCACACAGCACCTAATTTTATACCAGCTACAGGACACAGCACCTTATTCTATATCAGCTACTGCACACAGCACCTCATTCTGTATGAGTTATCGCACACAGCACCTAATTGTATACCAGCTACTGGACACAGCACCTCAGTCTATATCATCTACTGCAGAAACCTATTATTCTAAATGAATTATTGCACACAGCACCTCATTCCATATCAGCTACTGCACACAGCACCTCATTCTGTATGAGCTACTGCAAACAGCACCTCATTCTATATCAGATACTGCACACAGCACCTGATTCTGTGTGAGTTATCGCACACAGCACCTCATTCTATATCAGCTACTGGACACAGCACCTCAATCTATAACAGCTACTGCACACAGCACCTCATTTTATATGAGCTACCACACACAGCATCTCATTCTATATGAACTACCGCATGCAGCACCTCATTCTATATGAGCTAACATACACGGCACCTCATTCTATATGAGCTACCACACACAGCACCTCATTCTATATGAGCTACTGCGCAAGCACCTCATTCTATATCCTGTGCTGCACACAGCTCCTCATTCTATATGAGCTACCACACACAGCACCTCATTCTATATGAGCTACAATACACGGCACCTCATTCTTTATGAGCTATCATACATGGCACCTCATTCTATATGAGTTACCGCACACATAACTTTATTCTATATGAGCTACCACACACAGTATCTCATGCTATATGAGCTACTGCACACAGCACCTCATTCTATATGAGTTACCGCACATAGCACTTCATTCTATATGAGCTACTACACACAGCACCTTATTCTATATGAGCTACTGCACACAGCACCTCATTCTATATGAGCTACTGCACACAGCACCTCATTCTATATCAGCTACTACACACAACACCTCATTCTGTATGAGCTATTGCACACAGCACCTCATTCTATATCAGCTACTGCACACAGCACCTCATGCTGTATGAGTTATCACACACAGCACCTCATTTTATATCAGCTACTGGACACAGTACTTCAATCTTTATCAGCTAGTGCACACAGCACCTCATTCTATATGAGCTACTACACACAGCATCTCATTCTGTATGAGCTACTGCACACAGCACCTCATTCTATGTGAGCTACTGCACACAGCACCTCATTCTATATGAGTTACCGCACATAGCACCTCATTCTATATGAGCTACTGCACCCCGCACCTCATTCTATATGAGTTACCACACACAGCACCTCATTCTATATGAGCTACTGCACACAGCACCTCATTCTATATGAGTTACCGCACATAGCACCTCATTCAATATGAGCTACTGCACACAGCACCTCATTCTATATGAGTTACCGCACATAGCACCTCATTCTATATGAACTACTGCACACAGCACCCCATTCTATATGAGTTACCGCACATAGCACCTCATTCTACATGAGCTACTGCACACAGCACCTCATTCTATATGAGCTACTGCACACAGCACCTCATTCTATATCAGCTACTGCACACAACACCTCATACTGTATGAGTTATTGCACACAGCACCTCATTCTATATCAGCTACTGCACACAGCACCTCATTCTGTATGAGTTATCACACACAGCACCTAATTTTATACCAGCTACTGGACACAGCACCTTATTCTATATCAGCTACTGCAGAAACCCATTATTCTATATAAATTACTGCACACAGCACCTCATTCTATATCAGCTACTGCACACAGCACCTCATTCTGTATGAGCTACTGCACACAGCACCTCATTTTATATCAGCTACTGCACACAGCACCTCATTCTGTGTGAGTTATCGCACACAGCACCTCATTCTATATCAGCTACTGGACACAGCACCTCAATCTATAACAGCTACTGCACACAGCAACTCATTTTATATGAGCTACCACACACAGCATCTCATTCTATATGAGCTACCGCAAGCAGCACCTCAATCTATGTGAGCTACCATACACGGCACCTCATTCTTTATGAGCTACCACACAGAGCACCTCATTCTATATGAGCTACAGCACAAGCACCTCATTCTATATCCTCTGCTGCACACAGCTCCTCATTCTATATGAGCTACCACACACAGCACCTCATTCTATATGAGCTACCATACACGGCACCTCATTCTTTATGAGCTATCATACATGGCACCTCATTCTATATGAGTTACCGCACACATAACTTCATTCTATATGAGCTACCACACACAGCATTTCATGCTATATGAGCTACTGCACACAGCACCTCATTCTAAATGAGTTACCACACATAGCACCTCATTCTATATGAGCTACTACACACAGCACCTTATTCTATATGAGCTACTGCACACAGCACCTCATTCTATATGAGCTACTGCACACAGCACCTCACTCTATATCCTGTGCTGCACACAGCGCCTCATTCTGTATGAGCTATTGCACAAAGCTCAGCTACTGCACACAGCACCTCATGCTGTATGAGTTATCGTGCACAGCACCTCATTTTATATCAGCTACTGGACACAGTACTTCAATCTTTATCAGCTAGTGCACACAGCACCTCATTCTATATGAGCTACTACACACAGCATCTCATTCTATATGAGCTACTGCACACAGCACCTCATTCTATATGAGCTACTGCACACAGCACCTCATTCTATATGAGCTACCCTGCACGACACCTCATTCTATATGAGCTACTGCACACAACACCTCATTCTATATGAGCTACCGCACACAGCACCTCATTCTGTATGAGCTACCGCACACAGCACCTCATTCTATATGAGCTACCATACACGGCACCTCAGTCTATATGAGCTACTACACACAGCACCTGATTCTATATGAGCTACTGCACACAGCAGCTCATTCTATATGAGCTACCATACACGGCACCTCATTCTATATGAGCTACTGCACACAGCACCCCATTCTATATGAGTTACCACACATAGCACCTCATTCTATATGAGCTACTGCACACAGCACCTCATTCTATATGAGCTACTGCACACAGTACTTCATTCTATATGAGCTATCATACACGGCACCTCATTATATATGAGCTACTGCACACAGCACCTCATTCTATATGAGCTACTGCACAAGCACCTCATTCTATATCACCTGCTGCACACAGCACCTCATTTGATATGAGCTACCGCACACAGCACCTCATTCTTTATGAGCTATCACATATAGCACCTTATTCTATATGAGCTACCACACACAGAACCTTATCTATATGAGGTACCACACACAGCACCTCATTCTATATGAGCTACCGCAAAGAGTGTCTCATTCTTTATGAGATACCAGACACACCGCCTCATTCTTTATAAGATATCACATATAGCACCTCATTCTTTATGAGCTATAGCACACATCATCTCATTCTGTATGAGCTACCACACACAGAACTTCATTCTATATGAGCTACCACACACAGGACCTCATTCTATATTAGCTACCACAAAGAGTGCCTCATTCTTTATGAGCGACTGCACACAGTACCTTCTTTTATATGCACTACTGCAGACACCTCCTCATTCTATCTGAGCTACTGCAGACATCACCTCGTTCTATGTGAGCTGCCACATGCAGTGCCTCATTCTTTACACTGTCCAGTAAATTCAGAATAACTGAGCATTGTTTTCAAAACATCATAAGCAATCAGTTTGATAAGAATATTTAATATCATTAACAATATTAACTGCAAAAATAATCAACAATGTTTAATCAAATGTCATTCGAGTAATACAGTCTTACAGCAGACAAAGTAGTTTGTAATAGTGTAACTGTGCTACGTAAATTGGATTAAAACTTCCAAAGGAATCTTTGTTCTTGAAATAATATTTTATTTGTTCAACATTTGTTGAATGGGAAAGTCCGACTACTGCAGAGCCTATTTTCAGTGGAGACCCAGGGAGAGACAATCCAGATGCATGTCTCTGGAATGTGGGAGGAAACCAGAGTACCCAAATGAAACCCATGAGAATCCAGCGAGGACATGCAGACTGCACAGAAGGCACCCCATTTGAGAATCAAACCAGAAAACCTCTTGCAGTGACATGATAACATTAACTGCTCACTACTGCAGTAGTAATCAAAAACTAGAAACAACATTTAGAACCACTAGATGGACCGCTCAGTACAGCAGCAATTGCAAACAGTTGGCAAGATCAGAGAGAGAATAAGCAGAGAACAAACATTCACCATGTACATGGCATGTTAAGTAATATACTACCAACAGAAACACTATATTTAAGGTATTTAAACTAGCATGAACCAATGCAAGCATAACCATCAGCAATCACATTACAGAACAGATAATGCTTTATTTGACAGAGAATAAAAATAAAGACAATGTCAAAGCATAGATTGACTCACTGTGAGTACTGTAATAGGGAGAGACTGTCTGCAGGCTTGGTTGTGAGCAAGGGTAAGAAATTCATGATTCTTTCACAAGGCACATTACATTTGGGGACTCAGTGTGTTTGCACCTTTTTTCCTTTCATCTTTCGGCTTTTTCCCAGTTAGGGGTTGCCACAGTGGAACTCCAGTCCTTTAATGATTGGCAGTAGAGTTTTACGTGCTGGCTTGCCAGGCCTAATGCACAACCTTCAATGAAGGAACACCCATTCACGTATGTCGCCACATAGAAGATGCTCTAACTGAGGATCGAATGGGCAACGTCTAACTGTGAGGCGACAACACTACCCTAAGCATCATATTAGAATTTTAAAAAAGCATCTTAATGGGCATCCCTTTTATTTTATTTTTTTTACAGTGAACTGCCCTTAGAAAACTGACATATGGTTTCTTATATATAGCTAGTGAACTCTGTCTTTTTCAGGGCATTTGTTGTCACAGTTTGGTACTATGTTGGTTTGCCTCCTGCAGTCTATTTAGCCTCTGCACAGAAGGATGGGTAGAACTAATGTCCATATGTTTAGAAAGTTTCCATTAGGTCAGAAGTAAAAATCCATTTTGCTACATATGAAGTGGCTGAGAATGGATTATTCAAATTCAGAGATGTGCTGACCTGGAAGTTCTGTAGTTAGAGCTATAGTCTTAGATGTGGTTTGTAGCCAGTTGCTGTATTGTTATTTCCTGAAAAGGTCTTAGTAAAATATTAATGAGTGATAGAGTTATAAAATTTGATAGACAGTGGCTTGGTACGTATCTTTACTGCTATAGTCTGACCTAGGTTTTCATTATGGACAATGTAATCAGTTTTTGCTATGTGATGATTACTATAAAGACCAAAAACACATCTTTATTGAGTAGCCAGTGAAAGAAAAGTACAAATCCTCCATATTTATCTAGGAAAAGCATCTTTTTTCCAGTTGTAACATGTGGCTGCAATACGATTTGTTTCTGACAGCTAAAGCTCTGTGGTCAAATTTGTAGTCTTAGATGTGGTTTGCAGCTAATTACCATGTTATTAACTGAATGTTTAGTTCATTTGCATTATTTTTAGTTTCCATTTTATGTGATGTAGAGGACTTGTGGTCAGTACACTATGCACAGTAATGTCCTAACATATTTCTACATATGAAGTCTGCACAACAGAGCTAACAATCCTCAATGTTTCATATATATATATATGTGTGTGTGTGTGTGTGTGTGTGTGTGTGTGTGTGTGTGTGTGTGTGTGTGTGTGTGTGTGTGTGTGTATTTATCTCTATATATGTATTGTTATTTTAATATAAAGTGGGTACAATACAATGCTTTTCATCAGTTAAGGCAGTGCTGTAAAATTGAAACGTGTTGCCCTGGAAGTTCTGAGGTTAGAATGGTTAGAATAGCAGTCTCAATTAGTGGTGTAACTGAGTTCCCATTATTATTAACTGAGCATCGTGTAATGACACTTGGAAAGGAAACAGAGATACAGCCTTTATAAGATAGCTGCCCTATCACAGTCTGGCATTTTTCATTATACTCAGTTTTCATTTTGTTTGCTGTTGTGGACTTGTGCTGTGTATGCTAAGTGCAGTCATGTCTTCACATCCTTCTGATTTGTGTTGTCAGTACAAAAGAGGTAAAAGTCCTCTGAATTTCATTGGGAGAAACAATTTGTTTTTCAGTTGCAATGTGACATGGCTCTAACACCATGCATTTAGGTGGCTAAAGCTGTAGGTTCAAATTCAGAAGTGAACAGGTCTTAAAGCTATAAGGTTAGAACTGTACATCTTCCATGATTTTATAGCTTAGTATACTGACATTATCATCTGAAAGTTTTATAATGAAATCTCAAATGGTAGCAGAAATAGATCTTTCAAAGACAGACCCCAGTGACTTTTAAATGATATGCCTTTACTTCTGAATCTGACAATTTAAATAATATGTGGTTTTAATTTCTGTTGCTGCAGTGATGTTATTTTCCAGAATATTGAAAAAAGAATGGCATAAAATGGCTTTTTACTGATTTGTTAATACAGGAAAATCAAATATCTTGTTTATTTCCCCTGAATACAGATTTTTTAATTGAACTTGTGCCTTTCGGTTTAGACAATCATGCACAGCAGAACGCATTACAAGAAGATACCTTTGTATATGTGCATTTAAAACTGGATCTACCAGTAAGCACATTTTGTACTTCAGTATCATGATATAACACTTTGAGAAATGTTCTATAATTCTTCCAGTTACAGAAAAATGGCCATTATTGGTATATATCTCCAGTAGTCTCATATAGTCCTTTGGCTGCTATGATTTTGCTTTTCCTTTCCCAAAAAATACTGTATATTTTGGATTTTTTGAGATGACACAATCGTTATTTATGTGAATTGTATCACAGGTTGAAATAAAACCAAAAATAGCACTTTTTTAGGAAAAAGTAATATTTTCTGTCATTGTAAAGGTTATAACAAAATACACGTATTTACATGCTCTGAGATGCATGTCCATACTTCACATTCTATTTTATTTAAAAGATTTTAGGCTGAAAAAAGTAAAGTGTAATTACCAAGAGTTCTTGTCCTGAAATGTTCTTAAAAATATTTTAAAGTAGTATAGAGCTACTGTCATTTGAAATTAGGACAGAATTCAGGATGGAATGTCCTTTGTAAATTATACTGCAATGCTTACAAAACATTTAGGTGAAAATAAATGGGTAGCTTTCAGTTTTCTTAAGAAAAACATAAATAAATGCTATGAAAAACATAAATATTTTAAAGTTGGTATGATTTTTGTCTTAAAAAGCAGTGTGAGTTTCTGTCCAAAATCTCCTTCCCTTTTTCTTTTGGCCATAGAAATTCTAGCCATTTTGATAAGTAATGATCCCTCTTTGCATCTGTGGGTTATGAAGAAAAAAGTACCCACTAATGCCCTGGCAAGGCATTTGAGTGAACGTGCTAGTAGTGTATTTATTTTTTGGGTGTTAGAACAAATTATTCCTAGTCCTGGGGGGGTGCAATGGAAAACATTCCTAGAGTACCATGAATTGTGATGGCAGTTGAAATTGAATGCCACTATCCTCCCTGGACTGAATGACAAGGTGTCTTTACTTCCTTTGTTGAGATTAAGGGCAGCCAAACTTTAATATATATTTTCCCTTATTTTATTGTTAGTCATATTTTCTACACAGCTGCTTTGTATACTAGTTTTTACACCATCATTTTATGCTTCTTAACCCCTCCAGCTTCCATGTACTATAAAATTCAGTTTTAATTGCTACTGTTTTCTCTAGATATTATTGATATTTTTGTCATAATTATTCGAGAGAAATTTAAAAGATTTAACTAATAGTTTTTAATTCAATAGTATTTTTAATTCACAGTATTTTGCTGCTATGTTTTTAAGTGCAATACACATTACTTATATTTTTATGGCCCTTTAAGAAATTTGTGTTTTCAATTGCACCTAATTGAGCGTTATTATTGTTTAATTAATTGATGTTTCTATGTATACAAAAGCATTTACATTGAGATCTGTAACAGTTGTGATGAAGTCTCAGCTGAGAAGATGAAAACACTTAACTGCTTGCTGGTTGCCTAATAAAATTAAACATTCTTTTTAAACTTCCTGACAGTGGACTTATTCCTTTCATTGTTTCAGGATTGACCAAGCCTGCTATTTTTTGGTTTTGAGTATTGTTGCTCAGAAGCAGTGATTTATTTGGTTTATAAATGAAAAACCTCTTTGGGAATATTTTTTTATTCATATGCATTTGAGGAAAAAACTGAGCCTGTCCTGGTGAGGCAAAATTTCAGCCTTTCAAATGGTGGTTTGTCTAAACGTTCTCAATGTTTTGTTACTTCTATGATCCCCATCCTCTCATAAGTGGCTTATCAAAATTAAATATTTGATTACCCAGATTATCTAGGATGGAAAAAAAGTGATATTCCTAAACCAGAAATCTTCCTTCCCAGAAATTGTGGCTGTGCGGGGCTCCCCAATGTTTGCTGTTGGACAGATTTCTTTATATGCTGTAGTTATGTCTCTCCCACCCCCTCCAACACTCCTTTCTTGGTGAGGTGTAAGCAAACCTTGGTCATACTTCCTAACATAATGCTTTACTGTTTTTTTTTTTTTTTTTGAGGTCCTTCCTACACCACTTAAAGTACTGGTATACTTTGCAGCTGACTTGCCAAGCCTGGAAATGGTGTTATAATCTTCAACCGAGTTTAACTTCTTTATCTCTAGGTCTCTCTATTTGGGACAACACATGGTTTAAAGTGGACAATTAACCTTTATTATGGGATGCTATTGTGAGAAAAGGCATTCTCATGATTGGCCACATATTGGAAGTTAACAAGGGTAGGAGATGCTTTGCTGATTTCTTGTACGTGCAGCATACCTATAATGCTCCCCCTGTAGACTTTTGGAAGTATTTGAAGCTTAGATTCATATTTTATTCTCCACTCTACAGAGCCTCTCTGCATTCCACACCTATAAGTCTATATCAGGCTTTAGCTAAGGCAGTTAGAAGTAAATACGCTGCCAAGCAGTTCAAGGATTCATACATATATTCGTTGTTTATGAAACCTTCATTGGACCTGGCTAAGGATTATTTGACAGAACATGTGGTTACTTTAATTGAAAATGCTTCCATTTCTAGCATTCAGTGGTAATTTATTATCCTTTTAGAATGCAAAAATACTTCATGTTTCCTGACTCATCAGCTTAGACCAACTTTTCAGGGTTACTGAACTCCAGTAAAACTGAAGAAAAAGATATTTCATTAATCAGAATCCAGTCAGTTATGTCCTATGGAGGCAGCAAATGAATTCCATGTTTTTTGGAACTGTAAGAAAGTTTTCTGCTTGTGGTCATTTTTATCAGAGGTGATGCACAGTGTTCATAACCTGGGTGTACCTTGCATACCTTACAATGCCTCTGTCTAGATTTTGAGACTTAACCCACTGGATCTTTCTCTATAACAGTATGAAAGTCTTTGGCTTATTCAGATATCTGTAATTACAAGACTTTATATTACCTTACACAGGAGATCTCCATCTTTTATCTTCCCTGTGGTTAAATATCTTTATTAAGAAGTATTGTCACACTCTTCATACAGCCAGACATGTCTCTGTTTTCCAATGAGTGCGACAGGTTGTTTGCATTACAACCTTTTATTGCTAAAGCATTTCCTTTCAACATCTAATCCTAGCTATATGTAGAATATTTCTTTGCATTTCTGCTAGATGTATAACCTGCACCTCTTTGTTAAAATTGTTTACTGCTCCTTTTAAATACATGTAGTTTTCTTTTCATTTCATCTACCCACTGTAAATAATTTATATAGGTTAGTTTATTACAGTGCATGATTTTATGTGGTTGTTACAGCCTTGTGCCTTCTGTGGTTTATACCATATTGCCTTTTTATGTTGCATGTTAATCTTCTATGCAATAAAATGCATAAAATATTCTGAGAAACAAGGTATTCCTCTTCATCAGTAGCCCTACTGATGTGATATTTATAGTGCTGACAGTCCCTGTTGTGACCCTAGCATAATGAACAACCTTTATTTTGGAGCTCTGCATCCATAAGTCAGGGAGTTACACACTGAATAGTGCAATCATTTTCAATGACCTTTCATCACTTTCTTAGGTATTCCAATGTCATTTAGTCTTACAACTGTTTACATCCTCTCAATAGCCTCCATTGGATCAGACATTCTTCCTCTAGCAAGAACATAACAATCAATCCCAGAGTATCTATTCCAGAGGCTTCAGGGACACGGAATTATAGATATATGGGCTACACAAAAGTTCTCTCCACTTTATTTTACTTAACAAGATTTAGGTCATCTGTTGATGAAGATTTAGGTTGTTGGTTCTACTATTGGAGCCATTCAACTTGTGTAGGTACAAGTGGTCAAAGACATTGGGTCCTTTATGGTGGAGTAAGCAAGACAGAGATCTCTTCTCAAAAATATGTAAGACACTAAATAAAGGGATAGAGCCTCCAGATATAGGACTATAACATCTAGCCTCTGTTGATAGTTCAGGGACTTTAAGCCTGTGATCTTACTGATTAGGAGTCTTGTTTTTTCTTTTAATCCAGTTGTTTGATATGTTTAGTGATATACCTTACAAAGGAATTAAGATACTCAGTACTTGCTCTGATCATTGCTTTAACACACTACTATAGTAATACTCAGTAAAACTGAGTATGAGTTTGAGATACTATTTTTCCATTTCTGAATTGTTTACAGTCATCTGAATAACTATGAAACCATGCAAGTAAGATTCTATTAGATCTGTACTAATATATATGTTTTACAAAACAGAACACAGCTGACAATATAAACACTCCTGAGAAGCCTAAATGCAAAGTAACTACCTCAGGGTTTTGATTTGGCTCAGTTATAATATACTGCAGTAGATCATTGCCATGTGTAGGGATCTGAACCTGTTCTGCAGCATCAATAGGATGGTTTGGAGAGACAAGTATAACATGCGTGAGGATACCACTGCTCTGGAACAGAATCTCCACCCACGTAAAACAAAAATTCATCCTTGCCTGTATTCAAGCACAACTTAGATCTATGGATAGGAAGCATAAACTTTACCCCAGGACTGCCGCTGCACCACTAATGGACCAAATCATTTCCTAAATGCATTGTACCATGCATGGATCTCTTCCAATTATCTATGTTATGATCCCCTTTATTCTCATTAGTGGTGATATATAATTATTGACCATGGTATGTGTTAGGCCAATCTATAACCAAATGGGGTAGGTTATTTCAAGCACAAAAAGGGAAGCTGGCTAGGTTTAATATGGTCCACAAGGAGAGATAGATTAGTAGTTACCTATCAACCTACTAAATAAGGTAATCTTTATTCCATTTCTCCTACAGACATATTGGCTGTCTGGTAAATATGCAGTGAGGGTCAAAATTAACTCACAAATATCTATCTACAATCCATGAAGTATACTGAACAGACATTTACAACTTAAGACTGCAAAATGTAGGCTAGAAAAATGAGGTAAAATTTCAGAAACAAAAACACTGGGATTTGCTTCTTTTTGGCATGATTACATTTGACTCTTTTCCTTCATTATTATAACATCTTAGAAGATGACAGAGTCATTCTTGAGGACAGTAGTAGACGTTCAGGGATCATATATTTACCACAAGCTTATGTTTTTTTTCCCTTTCTTTTTCATTTTTATATACTCTGTTTTGTTCTCTTATTTCACCAGTACAAGCTGTCCCCTGGGAGTTAACATGGAATATGGCAGTTAGCATTAGTACAGAGAGGTAAGGCCACAAGCTGCTAATGAGCTGATTCGTGTATTATAAGCTTCCTTTCTCATAGTCTCCATGAGCCTGTGTGATTCGGTGTAAACCACTTAACCAGACATACCTCATGGGCTAAGTCTGAAAATTTTTGTTCCAGTGAATCACAAGAGGCATTCTTTTTAGGCCAGTATATATTATTGTGTTATATAGTGGCTTTTTAGCGCTGGCATAAGACTCAGGCAATAAATGTCCTTAAATCTCCATGCAGCTTTGTAGACAAAATTATATTTCCTGGTTGTAAGGTCTAAGCTGATGTCAAATGTTTGATCAAATATGCAGTCCATTAGGAATTTGAAAGCAAGACTGATGTCATATAGCAGAGATAAAGGATGAGACATATTACTCTTAACTACATGCTATGTTATGCCACTCTTGATGTTCATAGATTTCACAACCATTGTTTTATTCTTCTCCGCTCAGGAGTACCCTTACTACCTTCTGTTACAGTTTCTACCTTGTTAATGTTTATCTGCATTTTGGCTTTGGTTAACTACACTTTGTATTTCAGCTTGTCTGTTCAGATATAAATGCATTAATAAGCACAACTGATGGACACATTCACAAGTAGCACACCCTGCAGCTGTCTGTGAAAACTACTATTAGTACTTTCTGTTTAAAAGAATGTGGTATGTGCATATTCCTTCCGGTATACTTTGAACAGCAAATCAGTTTTTTTACTCACTATTTAAATTTAAATGAAATATATATATATATATATATATATATATATATATATATATATATATATATATATATATATATATATATATAAAATAAAAAAAAATATATATATATATATATATATATATATATATATATATATATATATATATATATATATACACCATAATGCCATTACTAGAAAAAGGAAATAAAATCAGGGAAACTCAGAAAAAGAACAATATAAGATTTTAAGGCAAGGAAAGACTAAATGCAAACACACCATGCAAGTAAAGAATATGAAATATCATAAAGGAGAAAGTAAAAATAAAAAAGATGAAGAATGAAATGAATGGAAAAACACTTGCGGAAAATATGTTTAAACGGTTTTATCTGTCTATCTATCCATCTATTGATGCATTTATCTTTTCACTTATTTATTTACTTAAAGGGGAAAAATAAACTTACTAACAAATTTAGATCCAGAAAAAAATATTAAACAAATATTTTCGAAAAACAAAAGGGGCGGAGGAATTTGGGCAAGAGTTTATATGTATGTCAACAATCCTGACCGAAACTTTTGTCTTTGTTGAAATGGTACAAGTACTGACATTCTATTCACAAGTATGGATTCATAGGTTCATAGGTTCATAGGTAGGTACTAGGCTATCTGCCCAAGGGCCTACGTAAGCCTAGCCAACAAGTTTCCATGGCTTACACCACCCAAGAAAGTTATTTTCCTGTGCTACTGCCGAGCAGAAACACAGAAGTGATCTCCGGGGTGTATTTCCTATTTTCCATCCACTCATCAAGATTTTTCTTGAAGAGTACTAATGAAGAACTTTGCTTGACATAGATGGGTAGCTTGTTCCAGAGTATGAGAAATCTCTGGGACAGGAATCTATCCCTCCAGCATGTCCTGTTTATTGTGGTGACAAGGTTTAGGTCCCTAGAGTGTGTAGCTCGGAGGGATTGGGATTTCTTTAGGAGTAAGTCCTAGCTAATAGTTAACTAAAATCTTTTTTTTCTGTTGTCAGCTGTAGTTGATCAGTATGCCTGCTGAATTTAAGGGGTACTATTCTAGAAGAATCAGTTTTAGCACTGTATATAGCACTTCTACCTACCAGACCATAACTATGTGTAATGGAAGCTGTTTTTTATTATTATTATTATAATTATTATTATTATTATTATTAGTTATTATTATTGTTATTATTATTATTATTATTATTATTATTATTATTATTGTTATTATTATTATTATTATTGTTATTATTATTATTATTATTATTATTATTATTATTATTATTATTATTATTATTATTATTATTATTATTATTATTATTATTGTTATTATTATTATTATTATTATTATTATTATTATTATTATTATTATTATTATGATTATTAAATGCCCTACTTGACATTTACATGTTATGCCCTTATATAGGGACATATCAAGACCCAAAAACTGAGTCCAGTTATAGTGCAACTAAGGACTGGGTTTAACACGACTCTAGTGGAAGGCAGGTCCTATACTCTGCACTTCCTGCAGTCTTCTTCCTGTAATAGATGTTTGATGAAATAGAACCCAACAAATGTATTTTGATAATGTGTGGCCTGCAGAAAAGCAGGTTAATAGTTTTCTGGTATCATCCATCTGCCTATCTATGCATATTATCTGTCTATGTATTAATCTTTCTATATATCAATCTATGTGTGTGTGAGTGTGCGAGTGTATGAGTGTGCGAGTGAGTGTGTGTGTGTGTGTGTGTGTGTGTGTGTGTGTGTGTGTGTGTGTGTGTGTGTGTGTGTGTGTGTGTGTGTGTGTGTATGTAGATGTCTGTTTATATATCTTTATTTAATCTGTGTATATGAGAGCTGATCAAACCTCCAACAAATCATACAGCAGGTGACTGAGTGCAACCTGCTGATTAGCAGCTGATTGTAAAAAAAAAAAAAAAAAAGAACAAGCATCATTTTTTACAGGGTAACAAGCCCCCCTGCCCCCTACACCCCCTGCTAATTATATATACCAACCCTGAGATTGCACTACAGTGGAGAAAGGGCAAATTCCTCAATTCCCACTGCAATGTGATCTTGCACAAAACAACTCCGAGCACATACAATTAGCTGATTTTCTATCAGCTGTGCTGCTGGTTTTCTAAGTTCAACAAGTTACTGTTTGATTGTTAAGCAACTTGTCCTACATTCCACCATTCATAGAAGCATACCTGACTACTTAATAATTTCCAGTCAGAAAGCTCATTTCACTGGATTTGAATTCACTGTGACCAAATCACAGAAAGCTCAAACTACTGAAAACTCTTTTCTCATATCACTGAAGTGAAGTACTGGTACTGTGTAAAGTACTGTAAGGCAAGTAAAAGGTATATGCCCTTTTTCCCACTGTAGTACAATCCTGAAGTTAGTATATATAGTTAGGGGGGTGTGGGGGGCACAGCCACCCACACTGGGGGAGGTGTAGCCCCCCCACCTAGTTTGGTATTATATTTCACCAAAAGCTTCAAAACAATACATTTTAAATCATAGACATGCATACTTACAACACCAGTGACTAACTCTTTCCAGAAGGCAATATATACCCAAACTATGTATTACATGTGGTGGTTAAAGTAGTATGTCAGTAGTACAGACATTTGAGTGCCCCCCACACCCTCCCTAACTATATATACTAATTTCAGGATTGCACTACAGTGGGGAAAGGGCATACACCTTTTACTTGCCTTACAGTACTCTACACAGTGCAAGTACTTCTTTTCAGTGAAATGAGATTTGGTGAAATGAGTTTTCAGTAATTTGAGCTTTCAGCAATTTGGTCAGGGTGAATTCAAATTCAGTGAAATGAACTTTCAATGAAACAAAGTAGACCCACACACATATATATATATATATATATATATATATATATATATATATATATATATATAGATATATACAGCAACTCAAAGGAATTTGGGTATTGCATAAATGTCTGACTACTGACAGGCGATAAAACACAGACAGACCCTTTGCCAAATTAATTTAACTGCAACATTTATGAACAATATATCAGTACAGAAGTACCCCTTACTAAACCAAAGGCCATAATATTGATCTGATATCCTCAACACAGCACCACACTCCTAGTGAGTTCACTGTAACACACATTCCCACCAGTGCTATAAAAACATTTCCATAATCTACAACCAACTACACCTCTCTTCAGAGTACCTACAAACTAACACTTTGCCTACCTAAATGAATAGCTCTCCTACAGATTGTTACATCCCTTGTGTGTGGAAAGAATACCAAACAATCCCACTTCATTAAGAAGGCACTTTTGTAGTTCTCTGCAGCTATACCCCATTGCTATTTTTCCCCTCTATAAAAATATTAGAAAGATGTATTCATCCATAACTGCTAAAATATCTACTAGAAAATCAAGTAATAACCCCTTTACAACATTGCTTTCATTATCAGCGCAACAGAGGTAAATCTCCTGTTGTTCCTGGATACAATAAACCAAAATAACAACAAAAGTAACTTAATCTCATCCCTATTCATAGGTTCATAGGTTCATAAGTAGGTACTAGGCTATTGGCTCTAGGGCATAATTAAGACTAGCCAAAATGTTTCTGCTTTTGCCTCCCTCCCACGTTGTTTAGTTACCTGTGCCTCTGTTGAGCAGGGCCACAGAAGTGATTCCCAGGGTGAATTTCCTGTTTCCCATCCACTCATCAAGATTCCTCTTGAAGAGTGCTAATGAGGAGCTCTGCCTCACATATATGGGGACCTTATTCCAGAGCAAGGGGAGTCTCTGGTACATGAATCTATCCCTCCAACAATTCCTGTTTATTGTTGATGTCAGGTTTATGTCCCTTGAGCATGTAGCTCTGGTGGATTGGGTTTTCCTTAGGTGGAGCATTTCTAGCAATTCGGGGTTTGACATAGCCTTGTATGTCAGGCAGAGTTCACCTCTGAGTAGCCGGTACACAACTGAGTACAGTTTGAGTTTTTTTAGCCTCATGGCATAGGGCATCTGTTTAAGGCCTGTTATCCTCTTTGTGAGGTACTTTTGAGGTCTCTCCAGTTGTTGCAGATGTCTTGTAAGGTACATCCCAAACGGGGCATTATATTCAATAATGGGTCTAATGGGTGATGAGTAGAGGGGGGCAATAACTTTCTTATTCCTAGATGCAAACCCTTTTGTGATAATGTGGGCCATGTAGAAGGATTTTCTAACCACTTTAGCGATGTGGTTGTCGAAGGAGAGGTTACTATCCAACTGAGTTCCTAGGTCTCTTATCACACTCTCTGTGTTAAGTGGGCTGCCACCTATGTTGTAATTCATAGGTACTTGGTTTTTCCCAAAAGGGATGACAATGCACCTTTTGGCATTTAGCTTGAGGCCATGATTTTGGCACCATGTATCTGTATCTGTGAGACACTTTTGAAGGATGTCTACATCAGTAGGAGTCTCAATTATGGCACCCAGTTTGCAGTCGTCTGCGAACTTTGTTAGCCACAGTCCCTCTGTGTTTGCTTGTACCTCAGAGAAGTAGATACTGAACAGAAGGGGTCCCAAGACTGAGCCCTGTGGTACTCCACTAGTCACAGGTTTGGAGTTGGATCTATTGTTTCCTATTCTCACTGAATGGGTTCTATCCATGAGCCAGTTAGCAACCCATCTTGTAACGTAGGGGTTTATATTTAGGTTGGTGAGTTTGTCTATAATTCCTGAGTAGGGAATGGTATCAAAGGCCTTCACAAGATCAAGGTATGCTGTGTGAACCACCTTTCCCTCATCTATTGCTCTAGTGACCATTTCGAAAAAGTCAACCAAATTTAGAAGACATGACCTTCCCTTTACGAACCCAAACTGGGTGGGGTCCAGGGTTTGTAGGTTCCCAATGTCGTTGTTTATGAGTTCCATGATGATGCACTCCATGGCCTTGCAGATGAGGCACATCAGGCTGATGGGGCAGTAGTTCCCGGGGTCAGTGGTGGCACCTCCTTTGTGGAGAGGGATAACTGTTGCCGTGCACCACTCTGTGGGCACATAGCCTGAGGTGAGGCTGTAGATGAACATGGTATTAAGGTGAGGGATTCATTCGTTTTGGAGTTCATGTAACACACAGCCTGGGATGCCGTCTGGACCCATGGATGCTGTGTTTCTTGCCTTGGAGAGTGCTGTTTTCACCTGGATGTCTGTGATTTTAGGGGCAGCACAATCTTCTGATATGGATATGGGCCCTTTAGGGGGTGAGGGTGGGGTGAAGTTTGCACTGAACCTGTCTGCCAATATATTGGTGATATCAGTTGGTTCCGTGAATTTTGAACCATTATGCTGTAGCTCAGAGCAGATCTGAGAGTTGCTATTTAGGTTTTTGACATAGCTAAAAAATGCTTTCTGATTGCCTTTGGGATCTGTTGCGATTTTTCTTTCAAAGCTCGCCTTAGAGGATTTTGTAAGGGTTCTTAGCTTTTTGCTGAGGTTGGTCAGGGAGCTCCTCCATTCCTGGGCTTTTACTCCTTTTTGTAATAATTTCTTCCTTCTGTTATAGAGCTTATTTATGGCTGAGGTCCACCAGACTGGTTTCCTCTTTTTGGAGGAGTGGGTCTTGGTCTTGTTTGGGATAGCACAGTCCATGCACTCATGAAGGTGCTTGCAGAGTGCTTTTGTGTAGGATATAGCAGAGTCAATCATATTGACATTCTGCATGGGAGTAACAAAGTTTGCCATCTCTGTCTTCAGTAGTATAAAGTTCGCTTTGGAGAAGTTTTTCACCATAGTTTCCTTGGGGGGGTGGGGGTGAGGGTGGTATGTGGATATCTAGGGTGATGAGTTTATGGTCTGATCTGACCAATGAGGAATTTACCACAGGTGTGGAGCATTTGTCCCCCATGTTGGTGATGATGAGGTCCAGTATATTTTTACCTCTTGTGGGGGTGTTTATAAGCTGGTCCAGGGCATTTGAGTTTATGTATTCCAGGAAGCGCTGAGCAAAGGTATTAGTACTTCCGTAGTTTTCCCAGTTGATGTTTGGGTAATTGAAATCACCTAGTATAAGGGTGTTCAGTTGGACCCTCATGTTTTCCAGTACCTCGAGGAATGAGGAATGAGTGTCTTGGGGCAGGGATGGTGATCTGTAGAAAGCTACAATCTAGATTGCAGTTTTGCCCATTGTCAGTTGCACTTGGATGATCTCCGAGGCATCATATTTTACAACCAGTCTGGAGGTGTGGTTATCCTTGATGAATATGGATACGCCTCCTCCCTTCGCGGCCAAAATGTGTGGCATGAGTTGTAACCTGGAATCTCTGCGGTGTTCTCATGAGCCTTGAACCAGGTCTCCATTACTGCACAAATATAGATGTTCTCCATATTGAGGAGTGCCTTGAGAGAGTGCATTTTGAGGTTTAAACTCCTAGCATTGAGCAGCATGACCCCCAGTTTTTTGTCGCTAGTACTTGTTACGGTGGTGGATTTGTTTTTTGAGCCTTGCCTAAAAAAGGCACTATGGGGGTGGCAAGAGCCATTGCCAGTATCCTGAATCCCAGGGGTGACAAACTCCAGATTTTGGACTGCTATCACATACCATAAAATGGTTTATCAGCTAGCTTCCCCCAGTCACTTTGTAACATGTGAGAAGATACTCTGCCAATACACATTGCAGATACCGTAGGCGCTGCACATACACTCCTCTTCAAGATGTTTATTAACAACATGCTCTCTGTAGCCAAGAAGTCCACCTTGATGCAACATGTAGATGACTCCACCTTAGCTTGCTCAATCTCCACTTTCCCGACTTACTATCCATAAACTAAGAAGCTTTTCTCATCATCAAATCCTGTTTTGAACAGACATAACCTATACTCAGAAAAAAAAAGTGTCTTCCACTCAAATGTCTGTACTGCTGACATACTGTCTTAACCACCACATGCAATACATAACTCAAAAAAATAAATCTTCCAGAAATACCATAGTCATGAATGATAGCACCCTAATACCTACTACCATCTAAAATATATAAGTTCTCCATATTTACCAACCTGTCTGTGTCTCAGCTAAACAAACTACAACAGTGTTATTAACAAGATTACCAATTATGGCAGTAATAATACCAACAGAACTCAATGCTCACCCAAAGGTTGATAAACTAGTCAGACCTCCCAGATATTATCATGTACACCAAGCTTAACACTGTATATGAAATCTTCCATCAGATGGCAGACACTATCAATAATCAGTCTCCTTCAGTGGCACTTCCCAAGCAGGAAGGTCCGATCTAAAAATCAGTATTTACTTAGTACTTTGAAATCAAAAGACTCTCACTGAGAATCACAATTCACCATTTTCAGAATAGGTAGACAACCTCTTGAACAATACTCCCCAACATTCGAATCAGTCTAAAATATTCTGTTATTTATTTATTTACTTATTTCAGTCTGTTCACTAGGGTAGCACAATGGTCACAAGAAATCACATCTAGGAGCAGACCTAGTGAAGAAATTCATAACAAATAAAACTGCTCTAATCGATTAATACAGAATAATCAGAAACACTACAAAGTCCAGCAGACAATTGAAACAATGTACAAATATTATTAAAAGAGAAGAAAAAAGGAAATGTGGATTCATTTTAGTAGTAAATGTAGGAGGTAAGTAACAGATGAGAACACAGGGTGGAAGTAGAAGTGATGTAGTTGAGGGAGGAGTTAAGTGAAGTGTCCAGTCAGAAAGAACTTGCAGTCACATTTTTAATGACACTGTCTTTTGAGCTGTTCTTTGAAAGTGGAGAAAGTGGCAATTTATTTTAGGTGTGAGGATGGGATTGACAGAGTTTGGGTGCAAGATGAAGAGGGAGTTGTTGATACACAGCAGTTTGGTTTTGGGTGTTTGGAGTCATTTTGGAGAATTTGCAGAGGTTTCATGGGTAGGTTTATTATGCAGTTTGGCATCAAGAAGCAGGAAGGCATCTGGTTGACACAGTTTGAAAAGAGACCCTAGGAGTAGCTTAATTCTGTAGGAGACCAAGAGCCATTTGGCTTTGGAGAGGGCATGCAGTGGTGCTTGGCAAGGAATTGGCAGATTTTGTTTTCAATGGACTGTAGAGAAGATGATTTTTTAGAGGTTGCAGCTATGATGGTGAGCCACTATTTATTTATTTATTTGTTTGTTTGTTTGTTTTTTGCCTACTGTAGGTCTATCTGGACTGAGCAATGATATTTTTCCTTGTGTTTTCAGTGTGGTTATAAACTCAATTATTTAAAGGGCATAGTTGTTTCAGTTGGAGAACCATTAAGATCTGCGATGTTGAGATGATTATGAGGTTGTTTATACTTTTCAGAGGTTCCAAATAGTATACTTTTTTTTTTGTTTTGGAAGGATTTAGGAGTTGCTTATTTTTTTATCCAATTATTAAGGGAGGGGAGATCAGACTGTACCACAGTTTGAATAGCTGAATGTGAGAGATTGCCATGAGCTTAATGAATGATAAAAAGGATAGGGATGTCATCAGGTAGGTTATTAATAAAACAGAAAGAAACAGTAGGTTGAATATGGAGCCTTAGGGTTCACTTTTGGCAAGAGGTGCTGAGGGTGAAAGGCCTGAGCTTATTTTGAGTCTGGTATACTTAGTTTTTAAGAAGTCTTGGAATCGGGTGAGAGTATTGGAGCTAACTCCCAATTTTTTTGGGAAACAGTGAAGGTGAAGTAGGTTGTCAAAGGAAAAATAACTTCAAAATGATCAACACACGGCAGGTTCAGGTTAAGGCACTCTAATCTTGCAGCAAGGAGGCAAAAACTTGCTAATACAGAGTTTGTCTCACTAGAATCAGGAAGTGAGACTGTCTTTATACATTTCTTACAAGGTATTGGCTACTAAGCTGAAGTAATAAATCACAAGTTCTTTCAATATTGTTTCTCAGCAGCTGTTTGTCCATGATTTTCTGCTGGCATATCAAGTTTACAAAAAAACTTCCTGAGAAAAACAAGGTGGCCTTGACGACCACCGGTCAGATACAACTTTTACTATGCAATGTTACCATCCAAGGTACTATGGCTAAATCGAGCACAAAGCAAGTACAGATTACAGTTCATTTCTTCAAGCAGTTTTTTGTCGGATGTATCTCTTCTTTTCCGCAGCTGTGCATGTTCTCATAACACGAACAGGACTGATTGTTCATATTCAATCACATTATAGAAAACAGTATTGTTCTATTCATTCACTATTCATTCATTTTCCTGACCTAGCAGATAATCACCTGCTTCTCAGTACATTTCCAAAAGGCATAAACATGAATTTTGCTGTGCTAGCAAATACTAGGTCAGAGAGCATCTTGCAATTTCAGAAAGCATACTGTAGTTTGAAAAGCATCTTATAATCTCATACAAACTTAAGCTGTGCATAAAATAGAATGAAATGTGTTAACCCTTTTAGCTTCTAATAAGCACTAAATATATACATTAATACATATTTTTCTAACATAGGTGGTCAGTAAGATCTAAAGCTTTGATAAGTTCAGTGAAGAGTGGTCCTGAAAAGTTTCCTTTATCCATCTTGAGGAGGATCTCCTCTATAAATGACCAGTGTGTTGTCATTTGTGCTTGGGTCAATCAAGAATCCATGCAGTTTAAGAATGCAGAATAGCATTTTTGGATGTAAGCTGACAGTTGGTTTTTCATTAGTTTTTCAGGTATTTTAACAGTTGTGGGGAGGGGGGGTAGGACAGAAGGAGGAGGTATGCTGAGGCTGTTTGAAAAGAGATTTGATAAGAGCAGTTTTCATGTGTCTTGAATTGTGCTTTAAGTTAAGGTGTATTGGTCATGTTCTGAAATATCTTTGTTTTGCAATTAATTTAGTTTCCAGTTATATAACTCATGGTAATGTTGCAAGCAATTTAGCAAAAGATTCACCACTGTTATTGCAAAGATGAAGTTAGAATTCTTAGAGAGAGGTTATAATAAGAATGAGTTAGAGGATGGGACTGTGGATATGAATATTTTACGGTAGAGCCAAACCCTATTTCTCGACTACTAGTGATAAAGTTTTGGCTAATGCTACAGATAGATCTGAGTTCAGAGGGGCTCCCATAACTTTGACCTATTCCAGTAATACTAGTTCCATTTGTGACATAATTAAGAAAAACTGGCACATATTGACAGCTGATGAGCAAGTCAATAGTTTGGTAGGGTCTAAACCAAATTTTACCTTTAAGAAGAAAAAGTCAAGTAGAATGCTATGTTATAACAGATATGAGAGTCAAGATAGATTGACCCATATAGGCACCTTTCCATGCGGCAGATGTAATTTTTGCCATTTTATAGACAGTGACAGTACCTTTATTCATCCTGGGACTAGCAAAAAATATCACTTTAGATTTGAAGTGAATTGTGCCTCATGGAATCTTATTCACCTTGCTAAATGTGCATCTTGTACAAAAAATGTATATAGGTAAAACCAATTGTTCCCTTTTAGAACATGTCAGGGAACATAATATGGATATAAGACGAACTAATGAGAACAATTCTTTATCTAAACATGCAATGGGGATGGGAGAAGGTCATACTTTTAAGTTTAAGGTCATTGAATTGATTAGAGATGATGCTAGATTGGGGACTTGTATACTAAGACAGAAAGTAGGGAATTATATTGGATTTTACATGTACAGGCTGATAAGATTTATGGTCTGAATGACAAGGTCTCTTTAAGACCTGCCTTGAAACTAAGTGGCATTCATAAATGAGTTTTATTTTGGTTAATTAGAAATGTAAGGGGTCTATATTAGAACATAAAAGTTTCACAGCTTCGAATGTTCTAATATCGAACCCTATTCAGCAAAAGATGAAAATATCGAAGCAACAGAAAACCAATTTTTTTCCCAGGGAAAGAATTTAATTGTCCGTTTCAGTTGCTTCGGTATTTTCAAACTGTGGTGGAAAGTTACGGGTCGGGTTCAGGTAAGTGTGCGATTGAGTGCGGGTTAGGGTAGTTAGGGTTAGGGTGTGGGTTAGGTATGTGTGCGATTGTGTGGACGTGAGGGTTAGGGCAGATTAGGTGAGTTAGGGTTAGGGCGCGGGTTAGGTATGTGTGCAATTGTGTGGATGTGAGGGTTAGGGCGGGTTAGGTGAGTTAGGGTTAGGGTGCGGGTCAGGTAAGTGTGCGATTGTGTGGATGTGAGGGTTAGGGCAGGGTAGGTGAGTTAGGGTTAGGGCACGGGTGAGGTGAGTGTGCGATAGTCATGGACCTTAGGGTTAGGGTTTGGGTTAAGGTAAGTGGATAGTTAGTGGTGTGTGTATAGTTTAGTGTAGGGTTAGGTGTAAGATTTTAGGTGTATGTGTGTGGATTGCTGTTTGTTTGGTATGCTTGTGTTGTGTGTATGTGTTTTGGAACAGCGAATTTTTTCCCTTGGAAAAAATTTGCTGTTCTGTATGTTCAATGTTTTCAGCTTTCGCTGAATAGGGTTCGATATTAGAACATTCGAAGTTGTGAAACTTCGATATTCCAATATAGACCCAAAATGTTGTTGTTGTTGTCTTTCAGCTTTTCCCGGTTAGGGGTCACCACAGCGGAACTCCCATCCGCTAATGATTGGCAGTAGATTTTCATGAACGCCGAGGTGCCAGCTCGACGTCCAACCTTCAATGAAGGCATGCCCATTTACGCATGTCTTTCGAATGCCCACCCAACCACGAGGAGGACATGCAGACTCCACACAGATGAGAAATAAAGGTGTGAGAGGACGCCCAGGTAGCCGCTGAACAAATGTCATCCAGGAAAACTCTAGACCAGAATGCAGCAGACATTGCCATAGAACATGTAGAATGAGCATGAACTCCCATTGGTTCTGGCAAGCCAGATTCTCTATATGCTAAGAGGATACAACTCGAAATCCACCTGGCAAGAGTCACTTTAGAAATCGGTTTCCCTAGAAAAGATTTTGCAAAGGGGACGAAAAGTTGGTCAGATCTATGAAAGACAGCCGTCCTGTGTAAATAAAAACGTAACTGTCTGTGAACATCCAGTAAATGAAGTTTATACTCCCCTTTGTTCTGGTAATTGGGGAAAAAAAATGGCAAATTAATGGATTGATTAATGTTCGTCTCAGAAGCAACTTTGGGAAGAAAGGAGGGATTATTCCTGAGAGATACCCCAAAATGTAAGATGTGTTTTTTTAGCTTGCTTTTATTAGTTGTTTTAAATGTAATGGACTGTACATTAAAGTATGCTTTTCGTAGTTGTATGGTCTGATGAAGCAGAGTACATCTGTGAAAGCGCTTACCATTTGTTACCATTTGTTTTATTAAACTTCTGCCTTTTTACAGCTTTTTGATTTACTCCTTTTATGATACTATATATATATATATATATATATATATATATATATATATATATATATATATATATATATATATATATCTACATTGGGATGCATTTTTATCAGAAGAAAGTTATGTGCCAGTTAGCACTGGCTGTTTTATCTGAAAAAAAGACAGTACTGCCATGAAAATGCTGAGCACCATTCACATGAATAAGCATTAGATAAATGTTGCTTTAATCATTGTCATTAAAAGATGTAAAGATAGATTTCTTTATGAGGTTAGTTTTAGGTTTAGATTTCACAGGTCAGTGGTGTTTTCCTTTCTGATGCCTACGAATATGATTCCAGGGAGCTGGCCTGATCTTGGAAAAAACTCTTTTCCCAGTTGCTGTTTTCAATTCAGATTTGATGATAGTCAGGGCCTCATCATAGGTTTCTCTTAGGCAATATGTCGGTTGTTTAATTATCAATTTTTTTAAAGGCATCATTGGCCCAGTTTGATAAACTTGAATAACTGAGCACAGAACATTAAGTTGCTCAGATACATCCTGGCAGCACATTTAAATTTACCACCAGGATGGTTCATAGACTTATAGAGTAGTACTAACTAACTGCCCTTGTGGGGCATTTTAAGACTAGCCAATTAGCCCAAGTGTGTTTCAAACCCTGCACTTTGTGTCCATAAAGTAAATACTTTAACCATTATACCAACCTCCCAACATGCTGTGATGGGTGTTCTTATCAGACGAGACTGGCAGATTTTTATAGGTTCATAAGCATTTACTAGTCTATTGATCTGTGAGATTCTCAAGAAGCTGAGCCTTATACTCTGAATATAAATAACCCAGAGATGAGCTCATCAAGGGTATGTTGGAACATTTACATGTTTCCTGTAAAAAAGAGAGACAGGGTTCCTTATTTATTAATTAGATAATGATCTTTTCCATAGCTTTGTAGATGGGACTAGTCAAGCCTACCGTCTATAATTAAATGGATATTTTGATGCCCAACCTTTATGCTAATGAATGATTGTTGCTGACTTCCATTCATCTGACACAACACCTGTTTTGAGACTGATATTGAATAGCTTCTGCAGGGGATCAGGCAAGATATATTTCAGTCTGTTATCTGGCCCCACCGATGTGGTGTTCTTGGCCTTAAAAATACCTTGACAACTTGTTCTTTAGAGAATTGAGAGGGGGGAAGGTGTTGAATATGATCAAAGAATATTGCAGGGAAGAGGTAGAAAAGTAATAGATAAATGTGTTCATTAGTGAACTGACTTTTTCCTCTGCATCTAAGTTGTTGTTGTTGTTGTCTTTTGGCTTTTCCTGGTTAGGGGTCACCACAGCGGAACTCCGATACGCTAATGATTGGCAGTAGATTTTCATGAACGCCGAGGTGCCAGCTCAACGTTCAACCTTCAATGAAGGCACGCCCATTTATGCATGTCTTTCCATCTCCCACCCAACCGTGGGGAGGACATGCAGACTCCACACAGAAGGCACTCCCCACACTCCAGCCGAGAATCGAACAGGAGAACCTCTTGCTGTCAGGCAACAATGCTACCGCTGTGACATTATTCACTGTTAGCTCTGCACAATGAAAGCCAATGTTTCTGAGATTTTTAATAGAAGCAAACAAGGCTTTGTGGTTGCTCTTCACCTGGGAAGCTATATTTACCTCTTAGCTGGCTTTGGTTGATTGATCACATCCGTGCTTCCTTGGTTAATTTAACAAGAGCATGTTAGGCATCTTTAGATTTAGACTTATTTTTGTGTGTAATGATTTTTTTATAGATTTGTTTATATTTCAGTTCTACCATAGGGGTCTATTTTTTAATTTAGAGTTGTATTTATTTCTGTAAGGGACTGATGCATCTACACAGTAATTTACTTGTGCATAGTACTTACCAGTGAAGGATTCCACATAAGTAATGGATTTGTCAAGATGGTAGGGACTTTGAATTAACCAGATTATGACTCGGTTTTAGTAGATTAGCCTTTCCATAATCTCTGAATGCCAAAGTATGGGACAATGGGCTTCAGTCTTATAGTGAATGTGACTGACCTGTGGTCTGACTTGATCATGGTTGAATAATAATCTGTAGTGAGCAAAATTGTCCAGTATTGGTAAGGACTAAGTCCAGGATTTAATCACATTTTGCTCGGGTGTAGACTAACTGGTCCAGGGAGTTTGTATTGATGAAATCCAAAAATCACTGGGCATATGTTTGTTCGCATCATTCTTGATTTTATGGGAAACAGTTATGGAAAATGCAGTTAAAAAAGGAACAATATGTAGGGCATATAAGCTATTGCACAATATCTATGAGAATTAATCAGAGCAGGTTAGAAAATATTGAGAGGAGAGATTGGAAAGGCAATTTACCAAGGAACAAAGGAAAGTCATCTGTATAGCTTCCAAGTAAGGTTGGAAAGTATAGGAGTTTTGCCTGGTAGTGTTTGCATAGATATCGATATACCCCCAACAGACTTCTATAATTTTTCGCTGGGTATTTTTATTGTGTATAAGTTAGGTTTCAAGGAAATGACTGATTTACACCCAAGAAAGTCTAACAGAGGATGAAAATGAGGTGTTTCATTTATGCGTTAATTGTCTTTATTTTTTATGTTTGTGTATGTTATTTGGATTTGGACAATAAATCACCTTTAACTTTTGTGGCTGGTGGTCCATTTTGAATGCCTTTGAGCTTGGTTATTAATTTTTTACCAGGTGTTAAATTAATGTTGGTGGAGTAATGGGAAAGAGAGAGGTAACTGGAAACATGTTTTCAGAGAATGTAGTTGGCAGATTTTAAGTTTCCTACAGAGTATTTTGTCAGATATGTTGAGGCTAATGAAATGATCTTTTTGAGTTGGAACTTAGGGTCTGAGTTGCCTAGTCATTGTTAAGGCCTTACTAATGTTAATCCTATTGACTGACAGAAAAGAGATTACAAGAAAATGGAAAACAAAATCACAACTTGCCATAAACAAACTTTAAAACAAGAGGAAGAAACTGTTGCAGAAAAGAGGAAAATCTCAGGATGCAAAAAACTCCCTTACCAGCCTCAGAAAGAAGCTGAGATCCCTCATAAAATCCTCCAAAGCTAGTTATGAAAATAAAATTGCCAAAGATTCCAAAGACAACCACAAAGCATTCTATAACTATGTCAAGAATCTAAATGGCAATGCTCAGATCTGCTCTGAGCTACAACAGAATGGCATTAAATATACTGATCCCAAGGGTATTGCCAATATCCTGGCAGATCGATTCAGTGCCAACTTCACCCCCCTCTCACCTCCTAAATGGCCCATCTCAATACTGGATGATTGCCAAATTCTGGTAATAATGGCCACACAGGTAAATAACGCACTCTCCAAAGCTAAGAATACAGCATCCATGGGACCAGATGACATCCCGGGCTGTGTACTACATGAACTACAAAATGAACTGGCACCTCACCTAAGTGTCATGTTTAATCATACCCTCACCTCAGGCTTCGTGCCCACTGAGTGGCACACAGCTACAGTTATCCCACTCCACAAGGGGGGAACACCTTGGATCCCAAGAACTACTGCCCCATCAGTCTGACGAGCCTGATCTGCAAGGCCATGGAACGTTTTATTATGGAACTTATAAACAAAGACATTGGCAACCTTAAAACACTGGACCTCACCCAGTTTGGGTTTGTGAAGGGCCAATCTTGTCTCCTGAACCTGATTGACTTCTTCGAATCAGTCTTCAGAGCTGTGGACGAGGGTAAGGCAGTTCACACAGCCTATCTGGACCTCGACAAGGCCTTTGACACCATCCTCCACTCTGGAATCATAGATAGACTTACTAAGCTGGGCATTAATCCCTATGTCACTAGATGGGTTGCCAACTGGCTTACTGACAGAACCCACACTGTAAAAGTAGCTGAGTCCAAATCCACCTCCAGACAAGTGACAAGTGGAGTACCTCAGGGTTCAGTCCTGGGACCTCTCTTGTTTGGCATCTACTTCTCTGAAGTACAGGTTAACACTAAGAGACTCTGGTTAACAAAGTTTGCAGATTACTGCAAACTGGGAGCCATTATTGAATCCCCAAATTATGTGGATACTCTACAAAAGGGCCTTACAGAAACAGATACTTGGTGCCAGAGCCATAGGCTCAAGCTCAATGCCAAGAAATGTATAGTTATCCCCTTTGGGAAATAACATGTACCCATGAATTACCACATAGGTGGCAGTACACTAAACACTGAAAGTGTGATAAGAGACTTAGGGACACAGGCGGACAGTGGTCTCACCTTCAATAACCACATCGGCACAACAGTCAGAAAATCCTTCTATGTGGCACACTTCATCACTAAGGGCTTTTCATCCAGAAAAAAGGAGGTCATTGTCCCACTGTACTCATCCCTCATTAGACCCATTATAGAATACAATACCCCATTTGGTATGTACGTCTCAAGACATCTGCAACAACTGGAAAGGCTGCAGAAATATCTCACTAAAAGAATCACAGACCTAAGGCAGATGGCCTATGCTGACCGCCTTAAAAAACTCCAGCTATACTCTGTCGCATATCATCTACTCCGAGGCGATCTCTGCTTAACATGTCAAACCCAGAGCTGTTGGACATGCTGCACTTAAAGAAATCCGAATCCCTCAGAGCCACATGCTCCAGGGATCTAAACCTTGTCATCACAATAAACAAAACATGCTGGAGGGATAGGTTCCTGTCCCAGAGACTCCCCAGACTCTGGAATAGACTGCCCATACATGTCAAGCAGAGTGCCTCTTTGGCCCTCTTCAAAAGGAACCTTGATGATTTGATGGAAGAAAGGAAATTCACCCCAGGGATCATGTCAGTCACCCTGCTAGACAGGGGTCCAGGGAAGTAAATAGTGTGGGAAGTAATAGCCAGGGAATTGTTATGGCTAGGCTTGCATAGGCCCTAGGGCCAATAGCCTATGAACCTATGAACCTATGAACCTATAAAACAAACTGTAACTGATATACTGAAGATTGTAAAGGAGATGAATGAAATTGCTGTAGGATCCTTAGAAAAAGGGTAGAGCAAATTACTTAGATGTAAATGGAATCTGTAGGAAAAATACATGCAGAAAAATATTCAGGAGGAAATGAGGTTTGGAGGGGAAGAAAGAATAGAACAATTTATATAATGTCAGAGTGAATAACAGTTTTTAAAAAAGAAATGTGTACAGTGTAAAAAATGCTACAGTCATACCTCTCAATGTATCAAATGCCTCCGTATATACCAGTTTTGAGGGCAAAATAATGGGATGCCACGAATTTCCGAGTGGCTCATTCAATTCCCAATTTTTTATTTTTTTTTATTTTTAGTTACAATTTTAAGTAATGTCTTACATCAATACGCATCGCCAAGGTGCACAGCCATGTGTGATGACAACAGCTTCATGAGGCAGTGCCTGACTGCCTGTGCCTGTCCAGCTCGAGTCAGATGTAAGAACAACCTAAGAAAAACTAGCTATCAGCTGCATTTGAAAATTAATTTGACTGCTACTTTGCAACTTTGTAAAGCAAGGATATTAATCTGCATGTTAGACTCAGAAAAAAGCAGTAACTAAGTGAACTTTCCACTTCCCTCTTATTTCATGCTCAATGGTTTTATGCTGCAGTTAAGTTCAGAACTGAAACCAGGAGACGATTTGGATTCTGATTCCAATGAGGAAGTAGGTTGTGGACCTTGTATGGCACTGCCCTCTCCCAATAATCCACAGCAGACACTTCATGGTGTCTTGGCCTGACCGTGACAGTTGACATTACTGCATAGAGAATAACTGTAATGGGTGCCAAATCTGGTTTGACAATTGAAGTATTGACCCCAGTTTAACTCGCTTGTTTGAGTGCATGAGCTTGAATTACAGGTAAGATAACATATTAGACACACCTGGCCCCAGGACTGCCGCTCCACTTAGGCTGAGCCATACGGTGGGAGATTGGTGCTGAGCAAGAACACAGCTTTATTTAGGCTTTTCACTGCATGCACATAGTAAATAACTATTTTACTGGTTAAATACAAAGGCCCTGCTCTGGTGAGAAATATTTACTTTGTTAATATCTAATACGTGTTTAATAATATTGGGCTGATCTCTCAGATGAATGCTTATACCGAAGATGAAAAATTTTCAGCTGCAACAGTGGTTCCAGGAGGGGATACATTTTTCTTGCATTTCATACAGGGAACAGACTACTTACTGAAATCTGCAAATGTGTTTTCAACTGGCAGACAGTTGTGCCCTCATGCATGCCTTATTGCTGTCCAACTACGATTTGCATTAGCTTTCTGCTATTTTAGTCCTTTCAGGTAATCTCAGGTAGGAGATGGTCACTGGTTCTGTGCTCAAGTCACAGTGCGTGAGCTACATAACAGCACCTCATCAAACACCATCATGCATAACTGAGTGCTGGTAGGTGAAAAGACATCATTCCTGATCTATCTTTAAGGGGGTCTATATTACGACATCAAAAACCCAAGACAGCGAATGCCAGTTCATCGACCACTAAACACTAAACTGTCATTTTTGTGCTCGGCCACTTCAGCAAATTTTTTCCTAGGGGGAAAAAAATAAGTTAGCCAAGCAGAAATGAGACAGTATTCCAAATCTATCAAAGTGGGGGGCTTTTTCCCCATAACCCCCAATGTGGAGGGCTGTGCCCCCTATACCTCCCCAACTTAATATACCAACTCTGAGAGTGCACTACAGGGGGGGAAAAGGACAAATTATTGAATATATATATATATATATATATATATATATATATATATATATATAAATGCATGTGTGTCTGTGTGTATATACATATATATATATATATATATATATATATATATATATATATATATATATATATATATATAGATATATATATAGATATATATATATAGATATATATATAGATAGATATAGATATATATATATATAGAGAGAGAAAGAAAGATAGAGATGTACACACTACCATTATGTACATAAAAGTATGTGTGTATGCGCACTTGTAAATATACATGTATATACAAAAATATAAAATATGTAGGAAAGGGTGTATTATATTCATGTGCTTAAGTCCCGTTTATAAAACTTGCTGTACCTTAATGAGCGAGAGAGGTAAGAAGATGTTTAATTATCCAAGTTTTTTCATGTATTCTATTACTGATTTCACAAAGGTTGCTAAATTTGCATTTGTGCGCATTACATTTGTAACATTTGTGCGCTGCTTGTTATGTATGCTCAGCTATAGTTCTCCCACAAAAATCAATTACAACACTTAGTTACATGGATGGGGGTCTAGAAGGCAATTGAAACATGTGTTTGAACTCCTTTGCTAAATGCAAAAGTCTGAACAGACACTACTAATAAAGCAGAAGGAAAACAAAAATATATAATCAACAAGTTAATCAGAAGGAGATAGACAATATGAATACTGAGACACTCAGTACATTTATAATACGGAGCAAATATTGACACACAAGGTGATACTAACATTTTTTGGGAGGGGGTGGGAACTGGGAATTGAGGATGAGTTATTAATGCCACCGGTAGAGAGTCAATTTACAGCACCCACACACCAGGCTTTAATGGCTCTCACTACAAAATCCATAAAAGGGAAGTCACCCCTGATCATTATTAGTAAAAAAATACGAGCACTCATAAAATCAACTAAGGCCAATTTTGAGAGAAAAATTGCCATGGATTCAAAGGACAATCATAAGGCCTTTTTCAGCTATGTTAGGAACCTGGGTGGAAACTCACAGATATGCTCAGAATTAGTCCAAAATGATACAAAAATCACTGAACCCACAGACATTGCCAACATACTGGCAGACAGGTTCAGTGCAAACTTCACCCCTCTCCCCCCCTAAAGGAGAGATAACTATCCGAGCCGAGTGTAGCCTCCCGGACATCTCAAATGCGCAGGTGAAAGCTGCACTCTAAAGCTAAAAACACAGCATCAATGGGACCGGATGGTGTCCCCGGCTGTGTGCTACACGAGCTAAATGAGGAATTAAACCCGCACATAAGGCAGCTGTTTAATCTCAGCCTTACCACAGGATACGTGCCCAAGGAGTGGCGTGCAACTGTGGTCCCACTCCACAAAGGTGTGCCTCTACGGACCCTGGTAATTACCGCCCCATAAGCTTAACAAGTCTACTCTGCAAAGCTATGGAGAGGATCATAATGGAGCTCATAAACAAAGATATAGGGGACTTGCAGACATTGGACCCGACCCAGTTTGGCTTTGTCAAGGGAAGATCATGCCTTTTGAACTTGGTCGACTTGTTCGAAATAGTCACCAAGGCCATTGATGAGGGAAAGGCAGTCCATACAGCCTACCTTTACCTTGCAAAGGCTTCGACACAATACCCCACTCGGTATTGTAGAAAAACTTACCAGCTTAAATGTAAACCCATATGTCACAAGATGGGTTGCAAACTGGCTTAAGGACAGAACCCACAGGGTTAGAGTTGCTGGCGCTGTGTCAGACTCCAAGCCGGTCACAAGTGGTGTCCCACAGGGCTCGGTCCTTGGCCCCTATTGTTTGGCATCTACTTCTCAGAAGTACAGGCCAACATGGGAGGACTTTGGCTGACAAAGTTTGCAGATGACTGCAAACTGGGCGCCATAGTGGAAAGATGCATCGGACACGGATATCCTTCAGAAGGGACTCACGGAAACAGATAGCTGGTGCCAGAACCATGGCCTGAAGTTAAACGCCAAAAATGTATAGTCATACCCTTCGGGAAAAACAAGGTAACCCCAAGCTACCATATAGGTGGCAATCCACTAAGCACAGAAGAGGTTATCAGGGACCTGGGGACCCAGGTTGACAGTGGCCTTTCTTTTGACACTCACATTGCTAAAGTGGTTAGAAAGACCTTCTACATTGCCCACCTGATCATGAAGGGATTCACATCCAGATCTAGTGAGGTCATTGTTCCCCTGTACTCTTCACTTATCAGACCAATGATCGAGTACAATGCCCCATTCGGGATGTATCTCACCCGACATCTGCAGCAATTGGAGAGACCCCAAAGTTCCTCACCAAAAGGATAAAGGGACTCCAAAATCTGTCATATGCTGCCAGATTGAAGAAACTCCAGCTCTATTCAGTCGCATACCGTCTGCTCAGAGGTGACATGTGCCTGACATACAAGGCCATGTCCAACCCGGAATTAATGGACATGCTCCACCTCAAAAATCCAAATCCACCAAAACCACTAGAGCAAGCGACTTAAACCTTAGCACGGATATAAATAGGACGTGCTGGAGGGATAGATTTATCACTCAGAGACTCCTATGCTGTGGAATAAAATCCCGGTCCATGTGAGGCAGAGCACCTCGCTGACTCTGTTCAAGAGAAATCTAGACCTGTGGATGGGAGATCGTAGGTTTACCCCGGGAATCATCTCTGGGTCACTGCTGGACAGAGGCACAACAAACTAATGGGCACAGTATTTTTTCATATAAGGGGTGGCGTAAGCCACAATAATTTGGGCTAGGCTTATAAATGCCTTAGGGCAGATAGCCTAGTATAAACCTATGAACCTATGAACCTATGAACTGCCATGCATATAAAGGTAGAAATTTTCATGTTCTTTTCTTGTGCTGCCACTGTTTAGAGGACAAATGAAAAGGAAATATAAGAAGGCAATTTGCAGAGACTATAAAACAAATTTGGCGCAGTCTAGAAACAATTGGAATGGGAGGAATGGTTGATGGTAAGCATATTATTTTGAGTTTGTTGTAGATTTTATATATATATATATATATATATATATATATGTTATAATATTGGTGCATAGACCCATCTGATATGTCTGTGCCTTGGACATAGGAGTCTGATTACATTGGCCAAATATTTATGCAGAGTACTTTGAGATGCTTAAGCATCATTGCAGGCAAGAACCATGGCATTAGTGATATTTGATTATTTCTACTAACACAACTTGGTCCTCTTGCATTTCATAAGGAAGTGAATACCGTGAATGTTGGTGTATGATATAGATGCATTTCTTCTGGTAAATGAATAAAGAACAGTTTCATCTCATTCCAGGTGTTTTAGAGGAAAGCCACCAAGTTTACATTTAGTTTCTTTTCCTAGCACTTGCAGGATTTTATACACCGCTGGCAATCTTCCTGGTTGCAGTTACTTGACATCAGGTTTTTGTGTAGTAATGTGAACCTAATGGATTTTTTTTTACTTGCCTTACAAGTAAGTGTGTTATTGTTAAAACCACAAAACTGAAATTGAAATAAGGTGATAAAATATTTGTAAGAGATAATATTGCAGTTATGGCATACATCTCAATCTCTCAGAGCAAGAAATCTGGACAAAGCCAAAACTAATGGTGGAACAAAGGCCCAAAAATATTGACAGATTTTAAATATTGTTCCTGTAAACTGAGAGAGTTTGCATTATTATGTATTTTCTGAGGGATGTAAAGTCTGAAATTCAAATGTCTGCCATTATTTATTATTATTTAGTGGCTACAACCTTCATGTTGGTATCCCATAATTCCAATGGAGTGGACAGGGTTACATTATTCTGTATGCAAATTTTATGTTAACAAGTGCCTCAATTTTTGGCCAGTTGTACCAACAGTACTTTTCATGGACCTTTGTCCAGATTTTTGATGTTTCTAGGTTGAGCGGTATGGTTATAGTGGTTTGTTTTCTTATATATTAATGTATATGTACCTGTGTTACTGTTTTAATTGTGAGTTTACAAAGATGTTTCTTAAAAAAAGAAAGCATTAATTGTATTAAACCACATAAAAATGGATCCCTAGTAAATAGAAGGAATTGTTTGTAACTTGCAGTCATTAAAGCATGGGGACTAACAAACATTTTTCAAGCGTGGCTTGACACTAACATTCCTAACATCTTTATTTATTTAACATACGTTTACCAGGAAAGACCATCTGGGACAGAGACCCTTTTCAGCAGAGGCTGAAGGAAAGATGCTGCAGACACATGTCTTTGGAACGTGGGAGGAAACTAGAGCAGCTTGAGGAAACCCATGCAAATGCAGAGAGGACATGCAAACTCTGCACAGCAGGCACCCTAGTCAAGAATCAAACTAGAGAACCTCTTGCTGTGAGGCAACAACACTAACTGCTACACCACTGTGCTGCCCAGTTTTCAGAGTCACTGAAATCTGGATTAACTCATGTAACTGGCAACCATGTACTTCAGTCAAGAATTGTCATCTTTTATCAGTGAAAGACCTGAGGAAAGTTTTGATCAAAGAGTCTATCTACTCATATAAAAAAAAAAAACAACTCAGTTTTCCTTCCTTTGCACCTGTCTCAATAAATGTCAGAATAATCCAAATATTGTATTATGTAAAAGTGTAATGTGGATTTAATTAAAATTCATAAGTGGCCCCTTCTACATTCTCCCATGTTCCTCCATAAAAATTATTGAAGACAGTCTATATATTATTTTCCTAACAATACAATCTCAAAAATCTGTCCAAGCAGGAGAATTTAATGGTCACCTGTACCACAAAATAGAGAAGGCATGTAGCACCTGCTATCAAAAGCACAAACAATGTCAAATTATTTCATTTTCTACCTGGCTAAAACCTAAAAGTAAAAACAAGTTTATCGTTGAATAAATCCTAACCAGTACACCTGTCAGGCTAATGCCATCATTTACTCTGGGACCCTTTTTGTGTGATGATTACACCCACACACAAATAAATAAATACATACATACATGCATACATACATACATACATATATACATAAATGTCCTGTTACTCTACTTTCTTAGCATATGCTCTACCAGACCTGGAGAAAATGATATAAGCTTTTTTATGCAATTATGGTCTGATCTTCAGTCAGCATAAAGCATCACTGAAAGAAAACATAGCTGCTTTCCTTGACATGCTCCCAACCATATAAAACTTGTATATTTGCATTCTCTTTCACTTGCAGCAGCTTTATATATGACCTAGCCTCTGGATTGAAACCCATATCTTTAGCATCCTACATGATGTGAAAATTGTAGAGCACTACAGGGTGGATAGAGACACACTACAAGAACTCTGCAACCTCTGGCATCCTCAACTCAGAGCCAGAGACAACCGAGGGGAACCCATCCCAGTGGAGACAAAGGTATGCACTTAGAATCCTAGCTACAGGTATCTTTCAGAGATCAACAGGGGGCATGCTGGTGGTGTCACAGGTATCAGCAAATAAGATCCTCCATCAATTCCTGAAGGCTATGCTCCAGCATACCAGTGACCACATATATTTCCCCATACTCCTGAGGAGAGGGCCAGAAATATGTAGGAGTTCTACCGTGTAGCACATTATCTTGAAGTACTGGGTGCCATAGATTGCACTCATATAGAACTTAAGGCACTACCTGGAGAGCAGGGTAGGCTCTATGTAAAGAGAAAGGGCAACAATGCTATTAACTGCCAAGTTGTGTGTAATGCTAAGGGAATCATCTTGAATGTGTTTGTTGACAACCCTAGTAGCTACCATGACTCATATATCTGGCAAACCTCCCAAATGCATCAGATGTTCAGTAGGGGTGATATCCCATAGGGTCATTTACTGGGGGGGTGCAGGTTATGCAGTGGAACCGTGGCTGATGACGTCCATCAGAAATGCACACACATCCACTGAAGAGCCCCATAATGAGGCCCATGCTCAAACCAGAAATATCATAGAGCATGTGTTTGGGCTGCTGCAATCATAGTTCCTGTGCCTAGATACATCTGAGGGGAGCCCTGCAGTACAATCCACAGACATGTACTGAAATATTCATAGTATATGTCATGCTACATAACATCATCTTGTGAAAACAGCTCCAGCAGGATCAACAAGGGAAAGTAGCACACATCCCAGCACCATTGCCAAGGTCACCACAACCACAGGCAGGAGTAAGAGGGAGGACCACCAGCTGCTGTGGGTATAGGCAAACATAGGCATGCTCAGTATGCCCTTGCATTGGCTAAGAGACAATGCATAGCACACTCACTCACCACCTAGGGCCCTAAAACCTTCCTCCTACACACACACACACACACACACACACACACACACACACACACACACACACACAAACACACACACACACACACACACACACACACACACACACACACACACACACACACACACACACACACACACACACACACACACACACACACACACACACACACACACACACACACATAGTAACATTGATGTCAGGCAACTCATACAGCCATTACCTCCCCAAGTATTGGCTATGCACTGCTTGCATTAGAGAGAGTCATCCCTAAACTAAAACTGTGGAGACTGCTGCATTTACAAGCTAAGTCTTGAAACTGGAGTGCATTGTTTAATTATATGAATGACTGGCATATTCTTGTATTACCTTAACATGTGACAGCAGAGAATTATTTGACTTATATGTGTCCATTATTAAGAAGTAGGCCTCAGGTATCAAATATTCACACAGTCATGCCTCTCAAAAGTACTGAAGATCACTGCACATTTGTACTGAAAAATCATTAAAGAGAGAAGCTAGAAAGTAATGATGCATATTGCAGTTTTTGACTTCACAACCCTCAAAAGATCATTCACAATAAAGTTGGGAAATGTTGATGCTATTAACTGTCTAACTTTCCAAGGCCAGTATAAGTCAAAGGTACAATTACCAGGTCAATACCACAAATGCAGATACACTAAGCACTAAGTCAGCTATGCACCCTGAGCATCAGACACAAAGCTTATGTATCCCTGAATCCAAAACTTAGAAAACAGGGATATGGCATAGTTATCATCACTTGCACAAGGTGTTGTGTGTGGAGAGCAGGAAGCCTAGGCAGACACAAAAGGATGGTGAGTATGGGTGAGTAAGAATCATAAGCAAGCAGACATTTGGATAAACCAAGAAATGGCCAGTGAGACAAAATGAGTTGCACAGCTGAACCATGTAATTGTTGTGTGTGTGTCTGTAGGTGTCCGCCAGGTGAAACTGTTGTGTGAGTGTCTGCATGAACACAGCCAAGCTTTGCGTTAGCTCTACATCTTGGTATGTTGAACAGGTGTGAGCCATGCATCATAGATGTGGAAATTCATTGTTGCCCCCGACCATGCGTACTGGCTCTGCCAGGAGTTGCACTAGCATGTCCACGCCCATGGTCAGATGCATACCTCTCAACCTGGAAACATCAAAAATCTGGACAAGGCCCATGAAAAATAGGTACAAATCTGTATGCTGTTTAACATAACATTTGCATACATAATTATGTAACCCCTCCCACTCCAATGGAATTGTGGGATACAAACTATCAAACACAAACTGAAGAACAGACAATCAAAATATGGCACCAGAGTCCCCCCTGCAGCCATTCCAATGTCCCATTACCTGGATATTTCGCCCCATTTACCATAAACACTATTGTGTACATACTGCTTTACTTCTACAATGATTATTGGATTTTATTTTTACACTTTACAGCACAATGCACAAACACTAATAGACATCTGCTAAATAAAGTAGTACTGTCTCATAATGAAAATAGACTCCCAACAAATTCAGTATAAAGCTAATAAAACCTAAAATGAAGAAATGTGTTGAGGACTGTAATAAAGACAATTTGTGAAATGTTCTTAAAAGACACTAAAATACAAAACACTTGTAAATGTGTAATAAAAGGAAAAAGAAAGGCTAGAAATTACGCATTACGCACACATACAAATATAATTCTGAAGAGATTAACAAATTACAATGCATTTAGGAAACTAATGAATGGTGGGACATATACCAAAAGAAAATATAATCAACCAGACCATGCAACACAGTGACAATGTGTACAAGATTCTCATCAAAAAGAGAACGTTGTCCCAAACATCTGTTATTTGATTTCACAGTGTCCATATTTAAGCAACTGCCTCACCAATTCCATTTTCTTTTCACATTTTTCAGACATGTGGCCACAGCCCTGCAATGATACTGACTGCCATAGGTATAAAAGTACTGAATACTCTGTGCATACTGTTCATATCCATTAATGCCCCCCACCAAACAAAATTCTTAACATACAAGTAATTTGTCCTCTAAAGGGCAGAGCTGATGAGCCAGAACAGTAAATTCATGATGTGGGAAGTGCCCGAACAAGGAAAACACCTATGCAATTTTGCAACAGGAGCAGATCTTCTGTCTAACACACTTCAAAAAATAACTGAAATACATTTTTTTATTCTAAATATCTTGTACTATAGTCTTATAGGTTAAAGATCATTTCAGTTACACCCATAAAAAAGTGAGCACTACAAAAGCTTAAATACTGAAAGCAACCATAATTCATGTTACTGGTTACAGTTCCGAAGTTTGCTATTTCATCTCTTCTATCCACCCCACTATGAAATGCATTTGACTCTTCACAGCTGCTCAGCCTGAAAACCCAGCTCAGCAGATTGCAATAATTACGGAAACTCACATAATAAAGCTACTGGGTTAAAAGCAAAAACTTTCCAAATGCATACTTTAATTGACAGTTTAAATCATAATAAATGTGGGCCATGCAACATAAACTCAATCAAAATTATAGCACAGGCAAAGAAGTTTGCAGTATAACCTAATTACTTTTGCTACAATTATTTATTAATATAACTCTCAGCAATTTTACAGAATAAAAATGGGTTTATTTACAAAAGTATTTAGATGGACATATAAAAATATATTCTAGAAGCCAAATAAAACAGAACTTCCAGCTATACAGTAAGTATCTCGTTTACGGCAACTAATAATAATTTAAAGCAAGAAAGTGGTGTTAGCATAAGGCAAGCAATACAGTGGCAGAAAGAATGACAGCAAACCAAAATGCTTGTGCTAGCAATTGACTTACTGATTAACAATCCAGGATTAGTTATTTACTAAACATTTATTCATAGCAAGTCAGTTAAAAAAAAACAGAACATTGTGAAAATCATTACAGAACCTACATGAAACCACTAATAACAATATTTTTCCAAAAACAAGCTGAACAGAGCCTGAGATTACAGATTAAAAAGAAATTTAGTGAACCGAGTAACTGTCTGACAGATGACACATGTAATCAATAGTCTAGGATATAAGGTACCGCACTGGGTAGTGATTCATCCAGGAAGAGAATGGACAGGCTCAACAATAAGAACAGAATATAACAAGGTTTGTGTCGCATTTTGCTTCTAACTAGACAATCTCATACAGGTGATACAAGATATCTCAAAGCTTTTTAGTCAATTATCTTAGCAGCCAAGGATGTGGATCGTCACCAGCTGAGCTATAAATACCTCTCTGCTATCAAAAGCTGAGCTGCATAATATCTCTGCCATCAAAAGTAATTCTGTGAGGAAGTCTTCTGCTTGGTTCTGCAGTGTCTGTTCATGCCTTGACATAATAAATCCAAACAACCACTGCATAATAAATACTCGTGGCTACACATTCCCTTCAGGCTTTCTGGAGCAGCCGGAAATACATGTATGTGAGCCTATTGCTCAATTCCGACATACTAGCTGGCCATTTCACAGAGCTGACATCATTGCACACATGATGGCGTCAGCTCAAAATGCCAAACTAAATTTTTCAAAATAAAAAAAAGCAAGGAAATCAGAAATTAAGGGGTGCCACTCGGGAATTGTGGCACTCCATTATTTGGACCCCAAAAACTCAGTCAAAACCAAGTAAATGGTAAGGTTGGGAGGTCTGCTCCTAGGTTGGTTAAACAGGATGACTTGTTGGAGTTTTTCCAAATACAGACTATTATAGACAAAGTCCCACACCATATCCTAGCAGGTTGTAGGTCACCTTGTATATGTCTTGAAATCCATAGCTCGTACCTAGACCTACTGGAGACACCTACCACTCAAACACATACCATACTCATGGGGGACTTTAATTACCCCTAAACAGACTGGGAATACTATACAGGCCCACCTTTGCAGGCACAGAGATTCCTGGACTTTGTAAACACAAACACTCTAGACCAGATAGTACATATGCCCACAAGAGGTACAAACATATTGGACATGTTACTCAGAAGTATGGGAGAACCCTAGTGAAGTGCAACTGGGATCACTGAATTGGAAATTGGAAATTCACCCCTTGTTTGACACCTATGCCCCTGATGGACAGAGGCAGTCATTAAATTATGCCCTAGCTGACATACACCCCTTATAATAATGCTTAAGGCACAATAACTTGTGGGATACATTTGGGTTGCATGGCAATGCTTATAAAGGTCGTAGTGGTTGTTAGCCTAGTATAAACCCATGAACCTATGATGACAGAATGGTTTCCAATTTAAATTTTCTCATAGTAAACAGTTTGGCAATTAATGAATGTGAAAGCACCATGATTGAGTTTTACAACTAACCGCTTCCATATTGGAGTACCTAGACTTTAAAATAAGGTCAAGTCTTTAGTTTTAAGACACATTTGGAAAGTTATATAAGTACCTGCAAATTTACACTTTGCAGTGTAAATTACATGGAGCTTTGACTTTCCTACTCTCGCCACTGTACCACAATTCTCAAAGTTTCACAGTCATCTACCCTGAATGCCTCCATATCATCACAGGAATTTCATTTTTTCAAGAAATGACTTGCCTTGATGATGTGCATTATAGTCTGGTCAGGGTCTTCTGGACTGAAGGTCTGTCCTGCAGCCAGAATCCTGTCTTCCTATTGAAGGGCTGTGATGGACTGCAGTAAGGCCCTGTTAGTCTCCTACAGAAATATTTTTATAGACTTTGTTGCAGAACTATTTATTTCTTGATGATCCTGCTACATCTGGCTATTTCTTTCTTGTTTTACTCTGTCTTGTTCTGCAGCCATATTTTGTTCTTGGCTTGCCTCCAAACATTCAGCCTTTATCATGTTCCACAGGAAATAATGCCCTTATTACTTGCAGCTGCTCTGCTGAGAATTATTGTGGACTCACAATAAGTTACACAATGAATGAAGTGTATTGTGGTGTTTTATTCTGGTCATGCTGAGATGATGTAGTTTACTCTAACACCTTTAAGGCTGTAAGTTGTATCTAAATCACTGAGTGACACATATACACTGGTTATACCATAGCTATCCAAGATGTTAAAGAGTAAACAAGCACACTTTTAATAAGTGAAATGTTTAACGACATGGTGACTATATTATTTATTACAGGAAACATCCTCTCTTGATTTACTATAAATAGTGTGAAGACAGATAAAATGAGCAGAGGCTTATTTCGAAGTGTATGGAAGCATTAGGAACATACCTCTCAACCTGGAAACATCAAAAATCTGGACAAAGGCCCATAAAAATAGGTACAAATAGGTACATTTATTAACATAAATTTGCATACATGATTATGTAACCCCACCCACTCCATTGGAATCGTGGGGTATAAACTTTCAAACGCAGACTGTACCGACAACCAAAATATGGCCCCAGAGTCCCCCTGCAGCCATTCCAATGTCCCATTACTTGGCTACTTCGCCCTATTTGCCATAAACACTAATGCACATACTGCTTTACTTCTACAGTCATTATTTGTATTGCGTTTAAAACTTTTATTTTACATTTTATAACGCAAACACAAATACATCTGCTAAATAAAGCAATACACTCTCACAAGTCACAATGAAAATAGACTTAGCATTAAAACTTTTCTGCCCTTGAAACTCACATTCATTGAAACAGCACTGAAATCCACATTCAAAGAAAATGCATCTGGCCAGTGGTGGATAAAGATTACCTTTGGTCTGTTTTCAAATCATAGGCCCTTTGCACACAAAACATGGATGTGTTCTTTGATACACCTTCCTGACTGTTAAATTATATTCCTTGTATAATACAGCATTTTAAATTTTGAACATTTTTTTCCAGTAAGCAATGAAACAAAATGCATGAACCAATAATGACAAAACTGCCCAAATCACAAGATTTCCATCATAAAAGTATACTCAAACATCTACAATCCATGAGTATCAGTAAATATGCACAATCTCTGCAGAAGTAAAAGTCATCTAAATAATTCCACATTAAAAAGATCTATAACTAATGAAGAGGTTGCTGCTAGCAAACAACTTTATATTTCATTGTTTCATCTACAAATAAAGTGCCTCTTCAACTTGCCCTTGAGGAATAAATTGCCTATGCTATGTTACATTAAAAAGAAAAAAGTTAAGCTAGTAATATTGCAATAGGGAAAGGAGCAGCATCATTTTCACTGCTGTGCTGACTTCTCATAGCAACAGCACATACAATCATTTGAAGACTCAAACTAGTGAGAACTGATACTTCTGTATTACAGGAATCAGTGTGATAAGAATTTCCCTTAAATGCCAGATCATTAGAAGTATGCAGTCAGCAGAACAATACACTAACAGTCTGCTAGAAGGAAACAGATTCAGCAGAATGAAAAACAATTTAAGCAAAAACATTCCAAGAGCAATATAATCAAGCATATGTGGAGCAATTAACTTTGCACATTTCCCTTAAATTCAATACCATATAGCCACTGTGAATACCACATCACTTCAATTTAATTTTATTTATTTAACATTTGTTTACCTCTAAAGTCCAACTTGTAACAAAATTCAACAAATGAATTTTTCAGCAGATGCCCAGGGAGAAATATCTTTGTTATGTAGGAAGAAATCGGAGGAAACCCACACAAACGCAGGGAGGAATGGACATGCAGTCTCTGCACAGAAGGTATTGGCACTGGCAACCTAACCCAAATCAAACCACAGAACCTTACTGTGAGGCAACAGTTGTAAATCGTGGCTGCACCACTGAATGTACCATGGTGCCAAACTGCAATTTGTTTTCCCTTGAGTGGATCAGCGTATGCCTATAAGATGACCTAACACTAAAACAAAGCAAGAAAACACAATGGACTGTTCATTCGTAAAATACTGCGATGCAGAAATTACAGCACTCACTGACAGAATGGAAGACACCATTACCAATGTGCTACTAACTAAATGCATATGTGATAGATTAAATACACTTTTTGCTTTTAAACTCAGAGCAATACAAGGGAATATGACTGCGAGCTGCACCTGCTACAAACATAACTTAGTCTTACTCTTAGTGCCTTAGCAGGCAAAGCATAGAGGAAGTTATTTATCGTCTGCTTACAACACAACACAACACACATACATTACTAGCGAGCTGTTCAGATGCTGCCTGCTAGTGCTAAGCTAAAGTTAAGTATCCGCGAGTGTGACTGCTGGCTGCTGCTGCCTATAGCTTACATAATATGTTAATAATACACACATTACACACTACATGAGTCGGCGCAGAGTTAGTGAACCACTCGTCCACTCCATTCACTGTCTGGATTAGCTGGGTCGGTCCATTAAAAAATTTTGTTGGTTCCTTACCTCACCGGCTGGAGCCCATTAAATTCTGTGGGTAGCAGGTAGGTGCTGGGTGGACTGAAATTTAAAATTTTGCACAAACATCTTCCATTGCTGTATGAATGAAACAGCTATAACTGCTTCCAAGTTCCAGCACTGAAAAGAAGACTTCTAAAACAAAATAACTGTTCCAGCCGCTTGCAGCATTTGAACAGCCCAGCCTGAAATGTATGCAGAGCTATTCTATAGGTTGGTAGCACTGATGGCGCTGACGTCATCGTGCACATGATGACGTCAGCCAAAACAGCGCGAAAATGTAAAAATAATTGGAAAAAATCGGAAATGATGGGGTGTCATTCGGGAATCGTGGCACCCCATCATTTGGACCCCAAAATTCGGTAAAATACGGAGAATTCGGGACAGTTGGGAGGTATGGTCAGATGCTCTGTTGCTACCTGAACATGACTGATGTCTGCTGGATGAGCTCCCTTCACAGGAATGCCCAGGATAATGACCCCATGGCCTGCTATGTCTGCATGTGGAAAATTCACCCACTGATGGAGCATTGGAAGTACTGCCAGTATGGGAGCATGATTGGGTAGGGCCACTTTAGCTAACAGCAGATGATGTGGTTGACCTACACACATGAGGATGCTGTTCCCCTTCCAGCAGACATTCCATCACATACAAGACTTGTTCCATGACAGAAACCCCTCGTTCCATCACAGACTTCCCATGCTCCAACATGTCACTCTTCCAATCCAATGAATCAGTGACATGATTGAGACAGTCACTCATGTCAGCCTGGGCCATATCTACAACCATGAGCATTTGTCTGGAGCACCTATGGGAATGTGCCTGTGCTTCCATGATGACCATAAACATATGTTGAGCAGCACGGGAAGAGAAACCTGGTTCAGGTAAAGGAGGAACAGCAGGCCTCCTCTCGGCACCCCTAACAACCATCATGCATGGCACCTCACCCAAACTTTGGCTAAGGCCAGAGTCAACAGGCACTGAAGCCATAGTAGCCACACTTTCCTGATCAATTGTCTCCCCCTCCACCTATCCAATATCTGTGGTCTGACTGGAATGAGTAGCCATAGGCCTTTTGGCTGTGCCCACTGGAATTGCAGGGGATAGCTGTATGTTAACCTCACTGTTAGATTCAACCTCTGCACCTCTGACTGTGCCACTGTTTGGCCAGCATCATCATCAGAATCTGCTGATACACTGACATCTGGTGGCAAGAGGTTCCATGCTTCCACTGCCATGATCACATGTGATGAAAATCAGCAAACATAGGAAAAAATGAATACCTACACTGCTATAGTCCAATATATGCTAACAAACTAACAGTGATATCAATATATCAATATTACAGACAATACAGCAATACACACAACAGGCCTGACATCAACATCACACACTAAAACATTTCTTTAAATTGCTCAGCAGTACTGACATAAAATGTTTGGCTTATCATCTGCAAATGAGATTCTCCTCTGCAACCCAGATGGTCCTGGAAGAAGTTAAGCAAAAGGTAAGGGGAACATCATCACAATTAATAGCAACACAAGGGAACAATACTTTTACCCCTTTATATGTCCATTAACTATACTTTCACCAAGAACTTGGCTGACAACTCCAACCTAAACTAATCTATCAGAATGTGTTGTTAACTGTAGCAATCTTCAATCCCCCCCAAAAAAAATTCTTGTGACACAGAAGTAACTATTGATTTCAGTCATTTTACTATACTACAGTATTCAACTGTTGAGTTAACAAAGCCTACCAGGAAGCTCCTCCTGAGACATGCTGGCAGTCCATGACACTGCTACACCGACGTCCAGTACATGCTGTTCTGCTCTGTCCCGAGAGCTGCCTGGATCCCTGACAGTGGCCAGGAGCTCTTCATTTGGTGTTACTGGTGGCTCCATAGCAGGACCTCTAGCAGTAATCATCTGGTCATGGCCCACTGCAACTGCGCTTCTCCATGAGATGTGGTACTGTCAGTGGCACTATGGTGCACCTGCTCATATGTCCTGCCATGGCCACCCACAACATTCACATCATCCACAATCTATTGCCAAATTTACATTCTGTGTGCCATATCTCCCCATCCCCTTTCAAGCATGATGGCACCATGTTGCCTAAAAGCATCTTCTATTACCTGATTTTCAGCATCAGTGAAGGATGGTCTCCAAGGATTGACATGCCTGGGTGGCATACTCCTAGGTGTCCTGAAAGACAACAGAAGGATAATATGCATAAGTATCACATAACTACAAAAAAACTGTTCCCAGATAAAACAGAAAGGGTAGCCTCTTAGTATACTCACTGTAGAGACATAAAACATTCTAGAGGTGTGAAATATGAACAAGAGGTTGGATGCCAAAAAAGGAGAGTAACAATAGAAACATATTCTTGTTTGTGTCATAACAGTAACTCAACTTTGCCCCCCCCCAAAAAAAAAAAAGAACAGGCAAATGATACATGTTGCTAACAATCCATCTTTGAAATGCTAAAAGTGCTATCAAAAGAACTGCCACTGAAACATTTATACATATTTGTCACACACCATACCATTTTCACATATTGGCAATCATGTATACCTGTGAAATGCCATGCCAAGCATACCCGTGATATCAGTACACTTCTAATTAATACATACAGATAAAAGTGTAAAAGCCTTTGCTTCAGATTTTTCTTAATTACATTCCAGCCTATGTAGTATGTAGCTGACAAAATGCAAGCATACATTTTGAAGTTCAATAATCCTCTGTACAGATATATCACAAAAAATAGTGTATGTTCATTCTTCTTAACATAAACCAGTCTCCACAACATAATTTTTGCTAGCTTCATGGTTGCCTTTTTATATGGTGCAGATTCAGGGCTGTTAGCATGGTGAATATGCAAATGAGGTATAAACTGACTAGAATTTCTGAATCCCAAATAGTTGTATCCATGCAGGAGATGTAAACAGAGTGCAGGCACTTCCTCTGTGTTTGTTTTTAATGGATAGCAACTGTGAATGATTACTGGTTGTGAAAAGAAAAACACAATGGCGCTGCAGGCTGCCTTACATCCAGTGGGTATGTCAGGTTAGATCTACAAAGTGTTAGATGTAAGGTGAAAATATAAGTAAACAGCCCACAATTCACAGGTTGTATTCAATAATATCCAACCTGCCCTTTATTTGTTTGCAACTGCATATGATATTATTTCCACTTCATATCCTCACACATCTTAAGGCCAATGATATAGAATAGCTTACACACTACATGTCTCAGATTACTGATCAGATAACTGAAGAATGACCAACAAACACAGAGAGGCAACACATAGCTGTATATTTGCAAGCAATAATCATAACAGGTTGTGTGACCACTAAGTCCACTACATTCAAATATAATAAATGTACAAGTAGCAGTTGTATGGTTTCATATTACTGTAGATGATGTTGCAGTTGTGTGCAGAATGATTTCAGTTCCTTGCTGCAAAGCTCTGTACGTGGCAAGAGGGATAAGGCACCCATCCTGTGTTCAGAAGGTTAATTGGAGTGAGAGTTCAAAGCCAGATCATTGTACACATATCTCATGTGAACCATCATTTTCTAGTGTGTATGTCATAGACTGATTTTCCTCATTTTAGCTATGTGTCCCTTTTTTGTCTTTCCTTTTTCTGTTTTTTTTTTTTTTTTTAATTTTTATTTATTTATTTATTTTTGTGAGCCAGTGTTTGTGCAGCGCTGCACTCAGCACAAACATAGGAAATGGAGAAAAATAATGGAGGGTTAGGCTGTGCTTACCTTATATGGGTGAAGAGCGGCAGTGCAAAAACTGGACAACTGGATGACCCAGAAAGCAGACAGGACTCAAACAGCCAAAAACAGATACTGGATACATTCTATTAATTCTATTGGGCACAACACAAACCTGCTAAGTGGCGTAGCATTGTGGTTAACAGACAGACCTTAACACTGATTAGTAAAGAAGGCAAAGTTAGGTCACTAGTCCTTTGGCAGCAGGTGTAAGTGTAGGGCTGGAGTACAGATGCCCTTGAGTTGTAATACAGGTTGTACTGTTGTGACATTGCAGTTTATATAAATGAACTGAAACATAGACAACTGTTATTTCAACTTTTTTGTGGCAACACATGCAAGTGTGGCACTGCCATACACATGATCTTGGGTTCTAATACAGGATATTCCATACACTTTTTCTCTTGTTCCATTTCCATTATATTCACTCTCACTTATAAGACTTTAGATAGCGGAGCTGATATTAATTATATGTATGAGGGCTGAGACACTATTATTGTGTCAGATTAACCTTCCAATTGCAATTATTGCATTGCTCACTGCTTGGCACTGCTGCTCTCTGCTTACCATCACACAAACGCTCAGGTGTGTACACTCCAGTAAACATAATAAGTGTAATTGATAGGAAAACATCAGTCTCCTTTACTCTTGGTCTGCTGGTAGACATGGCTGTTGTTAGTAGGGAAGGTGCCAGGTTTAGGGCACAGAAGTGGGGTGTCCAGGAGTTCAGGATATTTACTGGACTTCTAGTAAAGCACCACAGCCAAAGGCTTCTAAAGGGGACTATTCTGGCTCATAGTACAAGTCTGAGGCTTGGAATAGTTTAGTCCAAGCTGTATGCAGTACCACTGGTATCCCGCTCACTGGATCTCGAAGAAGAAGAGTTATACTCTCATCCATTGGCTGGAGGAATTTAGGACGGCAGACATCCCACAGCTGTGCAAGTATCAACTAAAGAGAGCACTTGTAAGATTTAGAAAGCTGAGTATAGGAAAGACTGGTATGCATAATGATCTTCTGTTCTGTTTTGTTCTGTTTTTCCCCACTTGCCACAGATCAGGAATTCAATGTCTGTACCCACAGGGAGAGATTGGGGAGATTGAGGGAAGCAAGTGGTATGTATGCTGCAGAAAAGAAGTGTTATTGTAACATTAAATGTTAAAGATAGATTTTTTTGGTATTTTATACTGTTGTTTCAAATTGAGCATGCATATCCCAAATGAAAAGCAAGTATGAATGCAGTAGTCTGTAGCACAAACCAATTCCAAGAGTCCAATATTAGACTGTAGTCAGCGGTTGTGGGTTCAACTACCACAATTCACAACTATACCATACTGTTATTGCTTCAATATTTACATTAAATGAAAACCTGGCACAGATGCCCTACTGTAAACTGTAATCTGTATAATTGGAGCACGCATATATGCAATATATGCACATTTCAAGTATTAATTGCACAGCAATCTGTAGTATAGTATCTGTTAGGATGTATAGTTAAATGTAAAATGTAAGATAATAGAGTTGTATAATTATATTAAGGCATTGTATGTCACATGTGACGGTACTAATCGTATCCCTATTTTCTCTCACCCCAACCGTTATCTCTCTTTTTTCATTTTCTTTATTTTTATTTTATTTCATTTTATATTGCAATTATTTTTTATTTTATTGTTATTTTACTTGATTTGATTTTTATAAATATTTCTTATTTTCTTATTTTACTTGATTTTACTTTTATTTTTTTTATTTTATTTTATGTTTATTATGTGTTGTCAAAATGTGTCCATGTCATGCATGTGTACCACCTCACTGAATGCTCCACAGCACAGTGGGGTACATATTGGATCAGCCTGCCCCAGCTCCACCAGCTCCAGAACCAATGCCCAACACACCTGGGAGCCAACCAGGCAACATTGCCTCTGCTGCCCCTGTACTACCTGCACCCTCAGGTAGTGCTGCCCTGGAGGCTGGTGCAGTGGTACCCTCCAGGAGCAGGGGTGGCAGAGGTAGTGATTTCATCACCCAGAGGGACATGCCAGGGATCGTGCATAGGGTGGTGCATAGCTACGCAGGATGGAAAGGGTGTTCTTCCTCATGTCCTGAAGTAGGAGGAGGAGGAGAAGTCAAGCACTCTAGCTACCTATGGAGTAAGATGACAGTGATGAGAGTCCAGTGGATAAGGACTCAGTTCTCACGATCTCCTAGCTTGATGGCCATGGGCCTGGGTTGTCCCCACCCTCAGCTCAATCATGGTATCCCAAATCCTGTTGTGTTCATCCCTGTCCCTGTCTCTTCTCTTGTTTGTCTTGTCTGTCTGCAATTACTTCCTCACCTACCCAACTTACCTGACTAAGACATACCTACATCACTTCCCCAACATCCCCCTCTTTCTCTCAAATAAAAAATAAATGGGCAAATGTCTCACCCCCCCCAAAAAAAAAATCATCCCATACATAGCTCTCCATTTTACACATGTGTCTTCTTGATACACTTGATTCAGTCCAATTGGCTGTACAACATGATTGCGTTGTGGTCACCTCTCTCTCTGGAGGTGACAGTTCAAATTCAGTTAATATTCTGCACATTCAGTTTACGCTGTTAAAGAAATGGATAGCTCATTCCAATCAACCTTCTGCACATTCCTGTATTGCTTTCCCTTTGGTCTTCCCCCTGCTTGCTCCCCATTTCACCACTTTCCTATCTACCCCATTTTAACACCTTTAATATGGTCAAAAACTAGAATCTTACACAACACACATAAGTAGCTGAACACACAATGGATCCCTTTACTTTTTGGCCTGTATGTTTGAGCAGAGTTTGGCATCACGCAACAATGCTAAGCAGTGGTGAGCAGTAGTACAACATTGCAGTTATCTTCACTTAAACCTACCATGCTATGCCAATACACAAGCACTATAAATAGTTAATGTCATTGCATTGTACTATTTGTTTTATTAAAACAAATGACATACACATAGATTTGAACCCATTGTCATCTGGCCTGAAAAAGAAATGTGCCAATGCATTTGCACCTACTGCCACAGAATCAGTTAAGCAGCAGGTGCTTCATAGACCCAGTACTAACTCTCAGAATTTAGCATTTCAGCTCATGTTTGCACACTGTTCAACAGTGCATAAACAGAGAAAAATGAATGGAAATGTGTATTTTGCAGTCACAAACACTTTGCTAACCGCTGAGCAAACCTGCTGCTCACTGCTCTATGGAGAACTAAATATTATTATGTATCAGTGCTATTTACTGTCCATTTCCTGTTTATGACATGAAATTACATGTGAAAACATAACAAACTGAAGGTCTTATCTAATAATATGTCATATATTTACAATACAGCCATGCGTTTCATCCCCCCAAGCACTGCAAGCCTAGTGTCTCAGTACTTTTTCCACACATACATCAAATGTACTACATAAATTACTATTTTGTGTGCTATGCAATGCACATCAAACTAGTAACAGGAAAATTAGAACTATTGACCCTTAAGCCAAAACAGCCTAATCTGCAAGGCTATGGAAGGAAGCACCATGGACCATATCCACAGGGACATTAGTGACCTTCCAAACACTTGACCAAACCCATTTTGGTTCTGTCAGGGGTAGATCTTGCTTATTAAACCTAGTTCACTTCTTTGATAATGACCCCAAACACCTGGATGAGTGATAGCAGGACATACCGCCTATGTGGATTTATTCAAGCCTTTTGACACTATCCCCCATTCAGGTATCATAGAGAAACTCTCCCATCTGGGGATTAACCCATGCATTACTAGACAGATAGCCAACTGGATCATCAACAGAATGTAGACTGTCAAAGTGGAGCAGTGCACCTCCAACACTAGACCAGTGAAATACCACAAGGATCTGTGCTGGGTCCTCAATTGTTTTGAAACAAATTGTATGAAGTCCAGCACAGGGTAGATGGGCTGTGAATTACAAGGTTTGCAGATGATTGTCAACCGGGTGCACTCATATCGAGTCCCCCAATGATGTTAACATATTACAGAAAAGCCTGACACAGACAAATGATTGGTGTCAAACTCATAGACTAAACCTTAAAGCAAAAAATACCTGACTGTCCCCTTTGGCAATGAAGTACCCCCACTAATTGTGATATACATAGCACCCCTATAAGCTAAAACACAGTGTTGGTAGACTTGGGAACACATGCTATCTACACTTCAATCACTATGTGTCCATAGTGGTGAGACACACATTCTTCTTTGCACACCTCATAACTAAGGGCATCACATCCAAGACCAGAGAGGTCATAGCTCTGCTGTACTTGACCCTTGTCAGACCACTAATTGAGTACAATATTCCCTTCTGTCTACAAATTACCAGACACATGCAGCAACTGGGGAAGACACAGAGACTTGTGATTGGGAGAATCCAGGCCCTCCAAAACATGACATACATGATAAGGCTGAAAGACTTGTCACTGTACCCAGTACCATGCAGGCTGCTGAGAGGTAACTTATGCCTGGCCTACAGAGCAGTCTCAGACCCTGCCCTACTGGAAATGCTGGACAGCTGAAAATCAGATAGGACAAGAATAGTTTGCTCCAGTGATCTCAACCTAGCCTGTGACATAAACAGAACATTGTGGGGAGACAGATATATCTTCTAGTGATTGCCACTCCTCTGTAATAGGTTCCTGCTGCATATGAGGCAGTTTTCCTTAATGACCCTATTCAAGCACAGCCTTTACAACTGTATAGGTGATTGTAAATTTACTTTTTTTAATGTATCCAAATCTTTTGGGTTTCTAATACCATGAAGGGAATGGACCCCATTCCTAAGTCAAAGTATGATTAAAGTTCATGAAATTAGTATTGTTTCAGTCTTTGATGTCAGCTAGAAGTGCTCTTTGCTGCACCCGCAATGTACCCAGTGATGACTCATTCTGCAATTTGTATGGAGTTACATGTATCGGTAACATATTTAAATATGATTGTAGATTCTTTTTTATAAGACCCGTTGCTCCTACTGCTATTGGAACTGTCTGGGTATTTTTCTTCCACATTGCTTTCATTTCTGCCTACAAATCCTGGGGTCTACTTCACCTTATCGCATGTTGAAAATATCAAAGGGCAATAATGTTGTAAATGCTGTGCATCAAAAGTGTTGTTGCGGGATCATGATACAGTGGTGATGAGAAAATTTGCTCTTTCCTCACTGTAGTGTGATCTCGGAGTTGGTATATATAATTAACGGGGGATGTGGGGGCACAGCCTCCCACAAGAACAGTTTCAATGTACGGCATTTTTGTTGTTTATGCCATTCAATATTGTCATCTTTCGACAAGATAATATAGATGCCAAATCCTGATATTTTATGATTTTGTGTCTCTCTGTACACAAGACACTATAGTCACTGGGTGTAGTGATTTCAATTACCAATGTTATTTTTGTCTTCTTTTCATAGACTACTAAAGCTGGTTTTCTCGCATCTATCTTCTAAACTGTTGGTAACGGGTGATCCCATGTGATGTAGACTTCATCATTTTCTATGATGCTTTGTGTCTCATGTTTCCAGTGTTTTTCAGCTACTTCAGTATTCTAATGTTTGCACAATCCCCAGTACAACAGTCTTGCCACATTATTATGTCTTTCAGTATACAGTCCTTCTGCCATTAGTATGTCACAACCAGCAACAAGGTGTGAAACTGTTTCCAATTCTGTTTTACAAAACCTATACTTGTCTGTTTCTTCCACATGTTCAATAGGCTTTGTAAACCAACGTGCATACCATCCAGTATCTTGGGCCGCCAATAGTAATCTTTCATCTTTTGGTTTGAAATTGCCTCTCCTTAACCATTCCTGTGTTCGATCCTGAACAACATAAGGTTGTTCCAGGTGTTTTCTATACTTGCAGCAATATTTATGCATTTTCCACACTTCTTGCCTTCTTATCTGATACTTCACCTTATATTCTTTCTTTCTTTAGTTTTTTTGGCAAATTCAGTATCTGCTTGATTTTTATCTGTGTCTGGTTTAATTTCCATTCCCGCTCGATGCTGATATGCTTCTGCAAAACTAAGCAGGGAAGTCATCTTAGATTTATTCTCCTCATGTTTCAAAACATTCACTATGTTTGGATCTTGTGAGATCAGTAGATATGTATGCAGTCTCATGACTGCAGATCTATACATGTAATCAATTTCAAGGAGGTCCAAACCTCCTTCGGAACGGGGAATATATAATCTTGGTATGCACTGATTTTTATAAATAATTTGGTGAGCATTAAGCATCCTTCTTGTTTTCCTGTCTAATCTATCCAACTTCTTTTGGGGCCAGTCAATCACTCCAAAACTGTAAGTTAGGACAGGAACAGCAAATTGGTTTATAGCTTGAACTTTGTTCCTAGAAGTCAACGCAGTTTTCAGGATTAATTTAAGTCTTCTAAGATATTCCTTACTGAGTTTTATTTGCATTTGTTCATGTTTTATTGTTTATCCTTCATCAAGTCCTAAATATTTATACACTCACTCTTGTTCAGTTTCTTTTATATCACATTCTTGCCCCAAACTGATGTTTTCTTGGTGCTACAGTTTTCCTGATTTCAAGGTTGCTTTTGCACATTTATCAAGACCAAATGACATTCTTATATCATCTGAAAAGGTTTTGACTACTTGCAGTTGTGCTTTCAGTTCCTCAACTGATGATCTATATGGTTTTAAATCATTGACAAAGAGAAGATAAGATGTCTTTACACTTTGTTGCTTTCTGGGAGCCAAATTATAGCCATAACCTAATCAATTAAGCAGACAGCTTAATGGGTTAAGGAAAAACAAAAGAGCAGTGGTGACAGTGAGTCACCCTGGAATACGCCCCTTTGGATTTTTATCCTTGGAATAATAATTTGTCCTTTATCATGGCTTAACTGCAAAGTGGTTTGCCACTGTTTCATGGTTGCTGTGATGTAGTTTATCAGTGTAGGGTGCACCTTATTCACTTGTCAGCACTCTTTTATCCGTGAATGCAGAATACTGTCAAATGCTTTTTTGTAGTCTATCCATGCTATACTTAGATCCCACTCCTTTTTTCCAGTTCTCCACTATGACTTTATTTAACGATAAATGATACTTTGATCAATGGGCCTTTCATTTATTACCCTTTTGTTCTATTGCTATAAATGAGTTTTCTTCTAAATTACTATAAACTCTGTTGGCATCAATTCCAGTTTAGAGTTTATACGTCGTTGGAAGGCAAGTTATTTGTCTATAGTTTTTAGAGTAGCTTGCAGGTTCACACTTAAGTAGGAGCAATGTTTTTCCTGTTGTTAGCCAGGCTGTTGACTGTTTGGGGTGCACATATAAATAGTTCTTACTCGTGGCTAAATCTTCATGCATAGATGTTGACACTTTTAGCCAGAAGATAGATAGTGCATCTAGACCTGGGGTATTCCAATTAAAGGCCTTTCTTAACTTTGTTTCAATCTCACTGGCTGTTACTTCATCCCATTTCATACCTGACTACCATTGAACTTCTTATTGTTTCTGGTATGGTTAGGCAATTAATAAAAACTAATATGTATGACCAGGACCAAGTCAATGTGTTTGTTACACTGATGGAAATGTTGTTGTTCTTCTTTTGGCTTTTCCCGGTTAGGGTTCGCCACAGTGGAACTCCGGTTTGCTAATGATTGCCAGTAGATTTTTATGGTGCCAAGGTTCCAGCTCGACGCTCAACCTTCAACAAAGGCACATCTATTCATGCATGTCTTTTGAACACCACTTGACCATGGGGAGGACATGCAGACTCCACACAGAAGGCGCTCCAGCTGAGAATCGAATGGGAGAACCACTTGCTGTGAGGCGACAACACTACCGCTGCACCATCACGGCTTTATTACATTGATGGAAATAGTACTCAAAAATAATTATGTGTACGTTGAAGGCTAGTATTACAAGCAGGTTACAGGGGTAGCCATGGGGCAGCTTGTGCCCCCATTTTTGCTAATTATATCATGTCCTTTTGGGAATATGAGTTTATTTTAGAAAGTAGATATAAACCTCACATTGCATATTACACAAGGTTTTTGGATGATATATTTTTGGTTTGGAAAGGCACTGAAGATCAATTAATGGAATTTTTGGTATATATAAATGAGATGGTTGAATTTTTTAAATTCACCCACTTTTATAGCGATGATAAAATTACTTACTTGGATGTAGACCTGAGAACTGATCATGAGAATAATAGGTTGGTACTTGGTAATTACAGAAAACTCACTTTCTCAAATTCCTATTTGGATTTTGGGAGTTGGCACTCCTACCATCAAAAAAAAGTCTATTGTAAAAGGACAACTGGTACGGGCAGCAACAATGGTTAGTTATGATAAAGAATTTATGGATAAAATACAGTTTATTTTAGGGCTGTTTGTTAAAAGGAGCTACCCAGTGGTCTTATTGAATTTAATTAGGGATGAGGCTGTTAAAAAATGTATGGCTGGGGTATATAAGGGTATTTTAGATGTTAATTCTTCTTTAACTATTATATCTCAAAAAACAACCAATAATGAAGAAAAAGAAGATAAAGGGTTGAGATTTATCACTACATTTAATAAGTATTCTACACTAGTATGGCCTAGGTTATAAGGAAAAACTGGGAGATTTTACATTTTGATCAAAATGTGGCTAATAAGGTGGTAATGTACCAACATTTTTTTATAGAAGAGAGGCTTCTTTCAAAAATATATTAGAAATGTCTAATAAGTTTGATGAAGGTAACACTAATAGAACAGCAGGGAATTTCAAGTGTTGAATGTGCATATATTGTCCCCACATTATTGAGACTAAGGATAGATTTAATTTGAAAAGTAGGGATATATTTATTAAGGGTCATTTTAACTGTCAAAGCAAAAATGTGGTCTACATGGCAAAGTGTCAGAATTGTCCAGTATTCTATATTGGGAAGACATGTAAACATTTTAAAGAGAGAATATGTGAACACCTACTTGACATTAGGAAGAATAAGTTTACTAATGCTTTAAGTAGGCATGTACAGTCACACAATGACCACACTTTTGGATTCCGAGTGTTACAGCAAATAGTTAAAGACATGCAGGGTAGAGTGTTGGATGTTTATTTAGACTTATGTGAACTCAAATGGCAGTTGCGGTTAAATGCAACAAAATATCCTGGCATTAACGAAAATATTACTGTCACTAGTGTGCTTAAACTTAAGAATATTTTAGGTTAAGTTAATATTTTAACATAAGTTTGATTTTATCATTATTATTAGTAGTATATTATTATTATTATTATTGTTATTATTATTATTATTATTATTTTATTACTATTTTATTAATTAATATTTTTTATTTAATTAGATAATTAATTGTTGTTTTTTAAATGCATTTAAGGGCTGGGTTGGATTAAGGTAATTTGTTCTGAGAAAGTCCCCATACTGAGGGATGAAAGTCCTTAACCTTTGTTGGAATAAAATTGTTGCGTCTTCAAAACAGTATGTTGTGCTGGTGGTTGTATCTCTACTTTTTGGTTTGTCTGCAGTTCACTTCTTGTGGTTACTTAGATTGACAGCTATGACAGTGATTACAAGCCCTGGTGATCATTGTTGCAATCTGTGCATACCCATACCACATCAGTGCTCTGAATTAAACAGGGCTGCTATACAGTTTGGGTTACACAGTTTTGTGGCTGGCAACACTGTTGCCCACCACAAAACCTTGCTTATTTATGTTTGAACACAGTGCGCAGCATGAATATGCATTAGGCGGTGCTACTCACAGTGCAAATGTGGAAACTCCATAGGCTTCTCACAAAGCCTACATACGGAATTAGCGGACCATATAGGGTTTATTGAATCCAGCCCAGTCATGCATAAATTATAGGATTGAATCCCAGGATTCTTTTAACTCCCCATTTGCTGAATCATCTTGGCCAATTCATATGATTAAACTTAAGCATGAAATACGTTTTACTTCCCATTTTACTGATTCATGTCCACGTAAATTAAATACTTTGTACTTTACTTTCTTTCCTCTTATTTTTACACAGTTTCAGTGGCCAGACTACTAGTATATGTTACACTGTGATGGTAAAATTGAACTGCATCAAATGTTACTCAGTGTGGTCAATATTTTGCATAGCATTCTTTTCTTATACTATGTAAAAAATGTGGCTGAAAAAATTAGTCACTGATAAGAATACTTACCTGTTCAAAATGAAATAAACAAAAATAAAATTTTCAAGACTCACCACATACTTATTGTCCACTAGCCACTGTAACCTATAATGAAGTGCACATATTGGTACTTGTCAGCATATTTTGAGTAACATGTATTACAAGTTTTGCAAATGCTTTACTTTTACATCCCCTTCCTTTAATTTATGCATGACTGGGCTGGATTCAATAAACCCTATACGGTCCGCTAACACCGTATCAACATCGAGCAGCGGCATGCACACTATAGTGTGATTGTATGTATAGCCAAGCAATCACGGTAAACACTGTGGTATGCTAATTACAGCATAAGCAGCTGAACTGTATGCTAATCAATCAATCCAAGATAGAGGAGCTATTCAACAATAAATAATGCATCTGTGTAGACTCAGTGCTGGTTTTCCCAGCAAAATCCAAAATATATTGGAATACAGCCACTGAAAGGAGTGTACATAGAAGGAATGTTAGTGTCTGCTGTCACTTTAATCCATGTGTATGTGCAAGAGGCTGAAGTGTATGTTGCTGCTGCTAAAAGACCATTGCCAGAAGGAGATGATATGGAAACTGTAGAGTGCTACAGGGTAGATAGAGACACACTACAGGAACTCTGCAACTCTGTCATTCTCAGCTCAGACCCAGAGCAAACCAAGGGAACCAATACCAGTGGAGAAAAAGGTATGTGTAACACTTAAAATTTTAGATATAGGAGGCTTTCAGAGACAAACAGGGAAATGCTGGGGGTGTCAAATACATCAGCATCCAGGATCCCCCATCAATTTCTGAATAACATGCCAGTAAACACCTACATTTTCTCCAAACTCCTGATGACAGGGCTACAACTATGCAAGAGTTCTACCCTGTAGCACACTACCCTGAAATACTGTGTGCAACCGATTGTACACATATAGAAATCAGGGCACCACTCCAGGAAAAGGGCAGGTTGTGCAAAATAGAAAGGGCTTCCATTCCATCATCTACCAGGTCATGTGTAATGCTAATGGAATTATCTTGAATGTATGTGCTGGTAACCCAAGCAGTTACCATGACTCACATATCTGGCACATCCTAACAGTATCAGATGTTCAGTGGAAGTGATATCCCACAGTGTCATTTACCGGGGGATGCAGGTTATGCACTGGAACTGTGGCTGATGACACCCATCAGAAAAACAACCAGGAATTGTATTCCACATAAGAATGGCATTATGAGGCACACCCTCAGACCAAAAATATCAGAGAACATGTGTTTGGGCTGCAGAAGTCACAGTTTTGCTGCCTTGATACACCTAGGGGAGCCCTGTAGTACAACCCATGTACATGTACCAAAATATTCACCGTCTGTGTCATACTTCACAAATCATCCTGAGAGAACAGCTTCAGCAGGATAAGCAAGGAGAAGGGGCACACATTCCACCACCAATGGCAGGGTCAACACAGCCACACACAGGCGAGGAGTCAGAGGAGGAACCAGCAGCTGCTGTGAATGCAGGCAGATGTAGGTGTGCTCATTATGCCCTTGCATTGGTTAACAGGCAAAGCATACCACACTCACTCCCCAACTAAGGAAGTAAAACCTTCATCCTACACAGATGCATATATTAACATTGATGCCAGTAATGGCTGTGTACTCCTAGCATCAGACAGTCAGCCCTAAACTAAAACTGTAGCAACTGCAGGATTTACAAGGTAAGTTGTTGAACCTGGAGTGTTAAACCAGACTTGGGTAATAATACAAATGAATGTTATATCCATGCATGCTATTTGGTAATATAAGTAAGTAAAAGTTAAGTGAGTTGTACAGCAATGACTTGCACATGTGACAGCAGAGAGTTATGTGAATGGGTCTACATTAGGTCGCCAAAATGGTATAATGGCAGACACCTATTCAGCGACCTGTAATCAGTAAAACTTCAACGATTTGCCTGAAGCACAACAGACAACTACAGAACTTTGCCCTTTTCTCCACTTTAGTGCTATCTCAGTGTTGGTATATATAATTGGGGGGTGTGGGGGAAAAGCCCCCCACATGGGTGGGTTCTAGTCAACTAAAAGTTGGTCCATTGTGCTTTGGGCAGCTATTTCATTGCCCTTAGTAAACTCAGCAAATTACTGACACAGTTTTCCTTGACTATGGATCACTGGAAAAGTGTTCGCTGGAATACCATTTTGGCAAACTAATACAGACCCATGTGAATACATGTATTCTCTAGCAAGAAAAAGCCTCAGGCATCAAACATGCACACACATTCATGCCACTCAAAAGTACTGATGGTGAAGAAATGTCCTCATTTTGACCTCATACATTTGTACTGGCAAATCATGAAAGAGAGACATTAGAAATTAATAACAAACATTTCAGTTTCAGACTTCATATCCCTCAGAACAATTTTAAAAACAGTGATATTTATGGCTTGGATCAGCTTTGTTGCTGCAAAAGTTTGTGAAGCATGTAGACATTACAAAAACTTGTAAAAAAGCAGTAAAGGTTGCAAAACAGCACCACAAATCAATATATGCTAAGCAGTAAGTCAGATATGCACCCCGAGCATCAGACAAAAGACTTGCATAGCCCTGAATCCAAAAGATAGAAAAAAGGATTATGGCACAGTCATCATCATTTGCACAGGATGTTGGGAGTTGGGCGGGAGATGGCCTAGGCTGACACAAAAGGTAATGAGTGCACATGAGTAAAAAAGAGAGACAGGTAGACATGTGTATAAAGTATCAAATGGCCACTGAGACAGAATGAGCTGTAAGCCTCACAAATGTTCCATGTAACTGTTATGTGTGTGTGTGTGTGTGTGTGTGTGTGTGTGTGTGTGTGTGTGTGTGTGTGTGTGTGTGTGTGTGTGTCTGTATGGGCCCTCTGGGTGAAATTGGTGTGTGAGTGTCTGCAAGAACACAGCCAAGCACTGTGCTAGCCCTACATCCTGGTATGTCAGACAAGTGTGAGCTGTGCATGGTAGAGGTCATAGTTCATCATTGTCATCCCCAACCCAAAACATCAAGCAAATGACACATTGCTAACAAACTATTACTGAAATGCTAAAATTGCTAGCAAATAAACTGACCATGAAACATGTGTACATGTTTAACACAGAACATTCAATGTTATACAATTGCCCCTCACATCTACTGCTGGGTAACACTCTCCTAGCAGTGTGTATGGGCCATCCTAGAAGGATAACACTGTGTCATTGACAATATGAAAATAACAATGTAAGAATGTAAAGACAAAAACATTTGTAACAATAGTATTTCTGATTACAGTTAATGCTGTGCATCTGAGAAAGTACAATGCCCTGACAAACATGCCTATGTCATCAGTACACTTCTAAGAAATGCATACAGATAAAAGTAGCATTTCCTAATGTGTTTATCTATCTATCTGTCTATCTATCTATCTATTTATCTATCTATATATCAATAACAGATTTTCGGAATATCCAGCAGTACATAGCTGAAAATGCAAGGACACCTACTCAAGATCAGTAGTTTTCTGTTCAGATAAATATCAAAGTAATATCTTCTCATGTGTTATCCAAATAAACAGGTCTCCTCACCTTTAGGTTCCCTAACTACACTGTCCCCTGTATGGTGTAGAGTCAGGGCTGTGAGCATGGTTAATATGTAAATGAAGTGGTGAACTCATTAGATTTGCTGAATCCCAAATACTTGGCTTCATGTAGCACATGTAAACATAATACAGGCACTCCCTCAGTGTTTGTTGCTGATGGATTTCAACTGTGCATGTCTACTGGTAGGGAGAATGAAAACATAACAGCGATTCAGACTCCCTTACCTCCAGTGGGTGTGTCAGCCAGGTTAGACTTACACAGTGTAGAAGTAATTTTATCAGTGTTTAAAATATAAGTAAGCAGCACACATTTCACAGTTTCTGTTCAGTAACATCCAACTTCTCCTTCATTTCTTGACAATTGTATATGACTGCCATTTAATATCCCTACACATTTTAGGGACAATGATACTGAATGCCTTACAGACTGTATGGCTCTGAGTACTGGTCAAATAAAACAAGAATGAGCAACAAAGACAGAGAGATAACACAGATCTGCATATATGCAAGCAATAGTCAGAAATGATTGTGTGATCATTCAGTGCACTATATGTGAAATTAATACATGCACAAACAACTGTCATATGTTTTGTTAGTACTGTGAATGATGTTGCAGTTGGTTATATGCAGAATTATTTTAATTCCCTGCTGCAAAACTGTTTCTGTGGCAAAGAGGGATAAGACACCCTTGAGGTTCAGTGGATTGAAGAATTCAAATCCAGACCTGTGTGAAAACATTGCATGTGTACCAACATAAATTGTTGCTGATCTAACAGGTTTATTTTCTTTCTTTCTCATAATTTTCCCTTTTTTTAAATGTCAGTGTTTCCACTGTTTAGCAGTGGGTAAACCTGGATTAGTGGCCCACAGATGAAGCAGACATAAAACCTGCAGATAGGGAGTAGAGTGTGTAAATGTCAAAAAGGATAGGTTTTGCTTTCCATCGCACAACACTGCAAAGTGGCATTGTACCATGCTTAGCAAGCTTCCCAACACCTGCAGCTATTGAACACCTGCGGACAGGAAGCAGACAGTCAACAATTTCAAAAAGTATACATTCTATTGGGCACCATCAAAAACATGCTAAACAGTGTTGTGAGGTGGTTAACAGACAAAAGTTAAGAATGGATAGAGAATTATGCAACTGTTATTTAACTGTTCCTGTGGTGGCAAGTGTAAGTGTGGGCTTGTAATACAGATGGTCCTGGGTTTTATTACAGGAAGTGTAGCATTTTTTACAGTGTGACAGTTCAGTTTAGACTAACAAACAGTTAAATATCCAAAGGTTATTTCACCAAACTTGTGGCAACAGCTGTAAGTGTAGGGCTACCATACACATGGTGCTGGGATCTAATGCAGGGAATTCCAAACATCGTAATGTTGTCCCATTTCACATTATGTTCAATATCACTTATAACACTTTATACATAATTATAAGTAGTGGAGCTGATATGAATTATATGTATGAGGAATAATGCAACCTTACTGTGTTTTGAAGGTTCAGCTGTTTGCCTGAGGGTATACTGTCTACTATGTTTCTGTAAGTATAATTCTGCTATCTGGACTTGGATGTCCTTCACACTTAAATCACACAAATACACAAATTAATGTACAAGAACTTTGTCAGGTCACATACAGACATGGTTAACACCTTAATCTGTCCTCTTTATTTATCAATGATATATGACTATGTGTGAGAAACACATCTTCTGTGGAAAAGATGGAAAATCATGTTATGGAAGAAAATGGTTTGTCCCTTATGCATAGGTTTGAATCCCACACTATAAAAATCAATTTTAGCAATGTATAAAGCCAAACATGTGTCAGGTCACAGGTTCATAGGTATTTACTAGGCTAATGATCACACAGGCCTTTTTAAGTCTAACCATGCATCACAAATTTCTGCAAGTTCTGATAAATGTAAGCAGGGCTTGGGAGATGAAACATTTGCAAGCATGAAATTTATGCCTCCAGTACATGTCTGTAAAGTTAAATCACTTAACAGTTACAACAGCATACACCCCTCAAACTAATTTCAAGTGTCAGATTAACTTTCCAATTTCACAAATTGAATTCCTCTCTGTTTGGCACTGTTGCTCTCCATTTAACATCATGCAAGTGAGGCTGGTGTTGTTTCTCAGGTTTGTGCACTACCAGTAAACACAGTAATAGGAATTGGTGGGAAATCATAATTTTTCTTTGCTGTATTCTTGGGATTAGACATGGCTGATGTTAGAGGGGAAGGTGCCTAATTTGGGGCACAGATGTAGGGTGTTCACGATTCCAGAATTTTAATTTGACTTCTGGTAAAATGCCACAGCCAAAGACTTCTTCAGGGTGACTATTCTGGTTCCCAGTATAAGTCTCAGGTGTGGAATAGTTTGGCCAAGGCTGTATCCAGTGCTACTGGTATCCTGCACACTGGAGAACAGTGCAGGCTGCACTTCAATGACCTAAAAGGAGCAAGAAGGATACACTCAAGCAGGGGTTAGATGCATTTCAAACTGGAAACATCTCACAGTTGTGAAATACGCTAATAAAGAGAATTTATAATACATAGGAAGCTAATTATAGGTCATACTGGTATGCATAGTGCTCTTCTGTTGTTTTCTTTTCTTTTCTTTTCACAGCTAACCCTGAGATAGTGATTAATTGTCAGGCTCAAGCTGAATATTTGGAGAGATTGAGGGAAGCTAGTAGTATGTATACAGCACATGAGAAGTCTTACTGCAGCTTTAAAAGTTAACAAGAAGATTTATGTTTTCTATACACTAGTAGCAAATTAAGCATGCATATGCTAAGTGTAAAACCAAGTATGCATGCAAAACTCTGCAAAAACCAACTTTAGAAGTCAAGTGTAAAACTATAGTCAGAGGTTTTGAGTTCAAATACCATAATTAACAACTATATAATACTACAATAATCTACATCAGTGGCATAAATAACCTGCTGTTAACTGTAATCTGTGTAATTTAACCAAGCATATGTGCAGTATATGCACATTGCAAGTATTACTTTCAGCAATCTGTAATTATAGCTTTCAGTTGTTAGGACATATACTTAAATATAAAACATCAGACAAAATAGTAGCATTATTAAGATAATATAGTTTATGTCACATATGATGGTACTAATTTTAGCGCTTTTTTTCTCTCACCCCAACCCTTATCTCTTTTTTTATTTTTAATTATGTGCCATTCAAATATATCCGTGTCACCCATCTGTAACAAATACATAAATGCTTCACAGCACAGAGAGGTAGGCCAACCCCAATGAGTCAGCCTGTAACTGCTCCACCAGCTCCATCACTGACCCTCAGCACACCTGGGACCCAACCTACCAGTACTACCTTTGCTGCCTCTGCACTACATGGGCCCTCAGATAGCAGTACCACAGAATCTGGTGGTGTGGTACCCTCTGGGATTAGTAGTAGAAGTGGGAATTTCATCACCGAGCCAGGAGATGCCAGGGCTGGTGCATAGGATCATGCACAGAAACATTGGTTTACTCCTATGCCAGACATAGAGGTTGCGCTCCCTCTAGGTTTGTAGGAGGAGAAGACACTAAGCCCTCCAGCAACCAGTGTAGTAAAGTGCCAGTGATGACAGTCCTGCATGTGAGGACTAGATTCTCACTTTCCCCATGTTTATGGGCATAAGCTTGTGTTGTCTCCATCCTCACCCCAGTCATGGTATCCAGCAACCATCTGTGTTCCTCACTGTCCTTGTCTCTTGCCTTGTTTCTCCTGTTTATTTGGATTTGCTTCCTCACCTACCCACCTTACTTATCCCAGGAATACCAATGTCCCTTACCTAGCATTCCTCTCTTACTAAAAGAAAAAAGAAAAGGAAATACACAGCTCTCCATTTTGCATACATGTCTACCTGACACATTTCCTTTGGTGAAATTGGTTATACAACATGATTGCATTGTTGTCACCCCTCTTTATGGAGGTGACAGCTCAAATTCAGCTATTATTCTGTACATATTTTCATGTTAACTGTTAAAGAATCGGATAGCTATGGTTCTTTCCTACCGCATTCCTGCATATACCTATATTGCTTTCCCTTTGTTTTCCCCCTGCCATTTCACCCCTTTCCTTTCTACCTCATTTTAACACATATAATCTAGCAAAAAATAGAATCACACTCAACAGACTTAAGTACCCAAAAAACCCTGGACCTCTTCACTTTTTGCATGAAGTATGGCATCCCGCACTAATGCCAAGCAATGTGATAGGCTCTTTCTTTGTGCATTTACCTGTCTGAAATGCTGATTAAACATTGTGCACTATTTCAACACACCAACACACGGTAACACATGTTGAATGTTGCTTAAATTATAATTTCATTGCATTATCACTACTTATTTAAACTTATTCCATACACCTGGATTCAAACCCTATGTCATCTGGTCTCAAAAATAAATATGTCAATGCATTTACAACTGCTGCCACAAAGTCAGCTAAGCAGCAGGCCTGTTTCATACACTCAATACTACATCTTATAATTTTAATAATGAACTTTGCCTTTCTCACTGATTAACTATGCACAAACAGGGAAAGCAGTAGAAATGTGTATTATGCGGTCCATATCACAGTATTGAAAAGTGATTTCATCGAACAGCACTGCATCAAAGTGTCTTTCATCGAGGTGTTTATAGTGAGATCACATTGACTTCAATAAATGGCATTTTTGAATATAAATGCTGTTTGATTACAGGTCTTTTGAATTTTGTAATATACACCCATATCTTGCATGAGCAGCAACTTTACTAGTCATTGTACAAACCCGCTGCTCAGCAGTGCACTAATGCAAAGTGGACAATAGCATGCATTACTTTTGTTTACTGTCCATTTAGTGTTCCTAACATGGTACTACATGTGTAAATATACAAAAAAATGAAGGCTGCATTTCAGCCAATGTCACATATTGACACTGCAGCCATCTGTTATCTCCCTTGTGCACTGCAACTCTGGTCTCTCAGTACTTGCTTACAAATATATGAACTACACTACATATATCAATAACACATGTTGTGTTATATACCATGCACATCCTTAGAAGGACAACAGACATTCAGATTTTCCAGTATTTGTACTAATGTGGACACCTGTGGGTGTATAGTTAGTAAAGTTGTCTTGTAAAGTATACCTGCATATTGGAACACAACCAGCAACTACAACACCTTTTATGCTCATCAATCTGGTAACATGCAGAACATGAAATATCTGGACAGTTGAATATGCCTACACATCCATATCATGCAGGGTTCCCAACATTTTCTCTCCAACACCCAGTGCTGATGTCATCCACTATAAATCCTCATGCAGCCTTACAACAGTCAGACTTGTACTGTGGTGCTTGCATTAAGTACTGAGTGCTATAGTCTGTCTACTTAGATAGGTAGGGGTTCTGCACTGCAGTCAATGTGTGTGTGTGTGTGTGTGTGTGTGTGTGTGTGTGTGTGTGTGTGTGCGTGCATGTGTCTGTGTGTCTAGTCAGAAGAGTTTAAGTGTGTGTGCAGCAGTTAGTACTTTAATCCCATGGAGTACCACTCTTTTGACATTTGGACTTTCCTACACATCCCTTTCATACAGGGCTCTCAACCTCTTATCATCAACATGCAGTGCTGATGTCATCCACTATAAATGCTCCAGACTTGTAGCAGTCAGATCTGTGCCAGATCTGTGCCATGGCGCTTGCATTGAATACTGAGTTCTGTATTCTGTGTACCTAGATAACTGGGAGCTCAATATGTGTGTGTGTGTGTGTGTGTGTGTGTGTGTGTGTGTGTGTGTGTGTGTGTGTGTGTGTGTGTGTGTGTGTGTGTGTGTGTGTGTGTGTGTGTGTGTGTGTGTGTGTGTGTGTGTGTGTGTGTGTGTGTGCACTTGCTTGCAATTAGAGCATTTTACAACATACGGGATACTGCTATTACCTTCTCCCTCTCAAGGTACTCTGCTGATGTCATCAGCTATAAAGTGTTGTCTAACACTTTCCTCATCAGACTTGTGCTCTGCCACTTGCATTAAATACAGAGGTCTCTAGTTGGTGTACTTAGATAGGCTGGGCTTCTTTTCTCACTGCAGTCAACTGGTGTGTGCTTGTGTGCACTTCCTTGTCATTAAAGAGAACCTTTTACAACAACATGTGGGACACTGCTATTACAATCTTCCTCTCATAAGATTCTTCTGATGTCATCAGCTATAGCTGATTTGTGGCTGTGCATTATTTTAATCATGGCAGGGTCAAGACTGTCCTGGGCAGGTACAGTTTCCTCATCTTGTATGATATAGAGTACAGTGACAGGTCTTTCAGTCTATTCACATACATCATGGCATGGTTTGTAGGCCCTGCATTTCTCTGCTGAAAAAAACCCTGTGGTCTCTCCATCTGCTGCAGGTATCCGATGAGGTTCATGCAATAGGAGGCATTATATTATATTAGTGTTCTGATGAGTTTCAATTACAGTGCTGTTATATCATCCTCAAATCTGGATATGATGGCTTGACTTATAAGGTGCACTATGTAGTGTTTTGATACCACAGTGGACACTTACCGGTCGAAGTTCAGATTGCTAACCCTTGTGTTCCATGGTCTTGCAACACTGGGTTTCCACATAGGGGGAATGTTGTCAATGCTGTAATTAGTGGGAAATTCCACTTTGCAGATGGCTAACCTAATGACACATTTCCCTTTATTTGTAGATCATAAAAACAAAGACACTACATTACCAAAGGTGGTCTCAACAAGTATAAAAAATGCAGGAAAAAAAGATGAGACGTACCACCAAGGCTGTCATGAGACAAACGTCATGTTAAAAAACAAATTCTTTAATACAAACAATAAAGATCCAAGTAGCATAAAACAAAGTTCTAGGGTGGATAAGCACTTTCGGTAAAAACCTTCTTCAGATCCTCACCCATTAACCAGTAATTTTTCTTAAAAAGGGACAAATAGCCAATCAGCAAAAATCCAGGAACAAGCTGGACCAATGAGCTGATCATACTGAACCAACCATTTAGCATATCAAAATGACCATTAAGAGACTATCGAAAAATATTTCTTCCAATCAAAGGCATACCAGTCTCAAAGCCATTCATAATTGCAGTTTCTAATCACAGAAAAAGAAGGATCAATCAGCAGAAATCCAGGAACAAGCTGGACCAATGAGCTATTCATACTGAACAACCATTTAGCATATAAAAAGAACCAATAGGAGGCTATCAGGAAACTATTTCTTGTAATCAGTGGAATACCAGTCTCAAAGCCATTCATAATAGCAGTTTCTAATCACAGAAAATGAAGGACCAATCAGCAGAAATCCAGGAATAAGCTGGACCAATGAGCTAAAAATACCAAACAATTATTTAGCATATGAAAAGGACCGATATGAGACTATCAGGAACTGTGTCTTCCAATCAAAAGTATGCCAGTCTCAAAAGTATTCATAATAGCAGTTTCTAATCACAGAAAAAAAAGACCAATCATCTTGAATCAGGAAGCTTATTTACCAATGGGAGTCAAGTCATAACTGTTCATGGTCATAGGAAAGGAACAACCAATTAATTTTAGTCAGGAAGCTTGTCTTCCAATAGAAGTTAGACCATGACTATTCATAGTCATAAGAGGAAAGTAGCCAGTAAAAACACAAACTGGAATTTGAACACCCAACAAAGGCAGTCTGCTGACATTACAGTCATATTCAGGCAAATCAGTTTGCACATCTTCACAATATGCACCCAACCCCGATTGTATATCACATCCCTATTCAATACACATAATTCCTCTAACTTTATTTTAAATGGCAATCCATGTACCCTTGCTGATCAGTTACACAACTTGTACAGAATGCCTGGAATGGGATTCCACAATACTCTGCACTGTATACAATGTCCTGTACTGTGATTGGAACATATACATCAGTATATGATAAGTTCCAGTAATCATTATGGCATTTCACGCAATCCGCTAGCCTAGTTTGATCTGTTCTGAACAAGTTCACTATCCGTTTTGCTTTACATGGTTTCCTGGCCAGCAACACTGTTGACAGCCATGAAACTGTGTTTGTTATGTTTAAACGTGGTGCACGGCATGAATATATAATTAGCGTTGCTGCTCACCACGCAAACTTATAAACTCTGTGTAGGCATCATGTGAAGTCTACACAGAGTTTATTGAATCCTAAGGATAGCCTTAATTTCACTAATAAGTCATTTTTGAATGTTTCTCAGAATATTTCTATATGCAAACACTAGTTTAACTGCATTATTTAAAAAAATTGATATATATATATATATATATATATATATATATATATATATATATATATATATATATACATACATTTATTTTCAGATAGGGTTTATTATAATGTGATCTGTACATATAAATATATTGCTTGATAAAGCTGTGTATCACATTTTGTCATATACTTGATGTTTTTGGTATAATGTAAAATATGAGTATTCAGTGTAACAAAAATGCATACGGACGTTAGATATGTGCACTAAAGTATAATCTTTTTTCTGAGAAATTTTTTGACCAGACCTGTACCAGTATTACTGAAATTATTTACAGTAGATTTTATACGTATACTTGAATATAACTTACTATTTTTGTACATAATCAAGAGATGACCTCTCCATTTTAGAAAATGTTGAAAGAAAAATTACTAAAATAATTATGAAGTGCAGGACAGTCGCTTACAATGAATGGCTTGCTACACTTATTTTCTCTTTCTTATCACTGGATGTGTGGCATTGTGCAACATTGCTGCCAGTATATTTCCATACTAAGTAAGCACTTTGTAATTTATCATAAGTCTGATGCTTATTTCTTTTTGTGCTAAGAACATGTATTTTTATACCCCAGCTAGACTCCAAAGAATTTTTCCTCAGGTGGATACAAATGTTGGATGTGTGATGCGCAAGAAAGAAGTGGCTGGGAACATGTTTTTTGGGAGTGTAATGAGCTGGCTGACTTTAGGGATTCCCTGTGAACACCTCTGTTGGTACTGGTGGATGGATTAGATTAACTGGGGAGATGATTTTTTTGAGCTATGATACAGAATCGGAATTGCGTAGACATAGTAAAGCCTTGCTAAGTCTAATTATCGTGGCTGCCAAAAAATGCAATTGCTAGAAAATGGAAATCAAAGTCTAGACCAACATTACTAGAACTTGTAAATACAGTAACATAGATAAAACAACTGGAATTGGGATCCTTAGAAAAGGGATGGAACAAACTACATAGGAAAAATGGGAATTGTGGGCACAATATATGCAGAGAAGGAATGAGGTTTAAGAGGCAGGATTTGACTGAGACATATGCTTAACTGACAATGACTGGATAGATTATAAGGGATGTATAATGTTTGCAGCTACAGTTGTTTCAATGGTGTTTGTGAAGTATGTTTGCAACTAAAGTGGTATCAATGTTGCTTGTTTTTCATTTATGTATGATCGCCTGTGTCATATGTGATACTTTAATAAAGATGTTTATTGAAAAAAAGGACAACTTGAGAAACTTCTCAGGTCAGGTATCAGTAGCATAGATATGGTGTTTGTCATCCTATTTATTGTTTAGTACATCATTTCTTCTTTCTGCATACTAAAACATAACACACTCCTGCAAGTTTAGTTTGAGAATAAAATTAATATGACAAATTTAACATAACTTGTAGTGACAAACTGTGGAGAAGCCTATTGTTGGGATATATGTTTATACTTTTAAAGCTAGTTTTGTTGTAACAAAATATATATACAATCATATGTTCATAGGTGTTTACTAGGCTAATGACCACAAGCATAATTTTTAAGCCTAGATATGCATCCCAAATCTCTGACAAGTTCAGATGCCCTTGATAAGTGTAAGCAGTGGCTTGGGAGATGAAACGGTTACAGGCAGGGGCCTAGAAGATGAAATATTTACAGGTTGCCTATGTCCATTAGAGACATAGATACCAAAACAACAATTAATTAACTGTTCCCCATCCAGTTGTCCAAGTTGCACTTGAATTGGGTTGAGGAGGAACTCTGCTTTCCATGGATGAGAAGCTTGTTCCATAGACAGGGTAGTCTCTAGGATATATACCTGTCTCTCCAGCCGGTCAAATGTATATCACAGGCAAGGTTTATGTCTTTAGAATAGGTAATTCTGGTGCTGTTTTGTGGATATGCAGGAGATCCATCAGAGTGGGGTCTGAAAATGCCCTGCATGCCAGGCATAGATCACCCCTCTAAAGCTTGTAAGAGACAGAATACAGGGATAGGGGCTTGAGATGGTCTGCATAGGACATTTTACTTATACCCTGTATTGGTTTAGTAAGGAACCTCTGTGGACATCCCAGTTGTTGGATATGCCTGATTAGGTGCATACCAAAGGAAGCATTGTACTCAATGATAGGTCTGATGATTGCCGTATACAGTGGAGCAATGACTTCCTTGGATTTAGATGCCACAAATTTGTTTATAAGCTGCACAACATAGAATGATTTTCTTACTACTGTAAACATGTGATAGCCAAAGACTAGATTACTATCTATGTGTGTCCCTAGGTCCCTGACTACTGGTTCAGCTCTAAAGGGTGTGTTGTCAATATGATAGTTACCAGGGGTAGATGACTTCTTGAAGGATACTATTATGCATTTCTTGGCATTTAGTTTTAGTCCATGGCTCTGACACCAGTTGTTTTTCTGCATCAGCTCCTCCTGGAGAACATTTGTGTCAGTAAGGGATTCAATGCCAGCTCTTAATTTGCAATTATTTGCAAATTTAGTCAGCCAGAGAGCAATGACATTGGCCTTGACTTCAGAGAAGTAAATGCCAAAATGCCAAAAAGGAGAAGTGGAAGGACTGATCCCTGAAGGACTCAACTTGTGACTGACCTATTTGTAGAATTGGACTCCTCAGTTCTAACTTCCTGGGTACTGTCTATGAGCCAGTTAGCTATCCGGTGGATGACATACAGGTGTGTGCCTAACCTCTTGAGTTTATCAACAATGCCCTAGTGGGGTATTGTGTCAAATGCCTTGGCCAGGACTAGGTAGGCAGTGTCAACCATTTTGACCTCATCCATTGCTTTGGTTACCTTTTCAAAGATGTCCACCAGGTTGAGTAGGCATTATTTTCCCTTGGCAAAACCAAACTGGGTTGGGTCTAGTGTCTGGAGGTTTACTATATCATTATTGGTCATTTCCATGATAATTCTTACCATGACTTTACAGATAAGGCTAGCAAGACTTATGGGTCTTTAGTTTCCAGGGTCTGTAGATGGCCCACCTTTGTGCACAGGGATGACTGTTTCTGTTCTCCATTCATGAGGCATGATGTCTGTTTGGAGGCTACAGTTAAATAATAATTCCAGAGGCCCTGTTAGGTCATGTTTCATGCTATTTAGAAGACATGCTGGGATATTGTCTGGGCCTGTTGATGCAGTGTTCTGAACCTTACAGAGAGCATTAAGAACATGTTCCATAGTAATAACAGGGGGAGTTATATTTGATGGCATTTTCTGAGGGAAGGTTGGGGGGAGAAAGGGATAAAGTTGGAGATTAATTTATCAGCCAGTAGGTTTTCTATAACTTCTGGCTCAGTATAGTTGGCTCTATTTACAATGAGCTCTGCACACAATTGTGTATTGCCTTTGAGGCTGCGAGCATAGCTAAATAATGCCTTGTGATTGTCCTTGGCCTGGGAGCCCAAATTTACTTCAAATTTAGCATTAGTAGACTTTATTTGTCCTCTGAGTTGTTTCTTTAATTTGATGAGAGTGCTTTTATCCTGCTGGGTACTGCATCTCTTAATTTTTGCCATAGGTTCATAGATTGTTACTAGGCTATCTGCCTGAAGGCATTTATAAGCCTAGCCAGAATGTGTTGGCTTTTGCCGCCCTTTTAGATTAGTTCCCTGTGCCTCTGTCCAGCAGAGCCACTGAAGTGATCTCCGAGGTAAATTTTCTGTTTCCCATACACTCGTCATGATTTTATTCCTTCTGTTATGCAGCAAATTGATTTTGTGATTTCACCAGGGTGGCTTGTTTTTTGCGTTAGTTCTGTACTTCTTTCTGGTAGGTACAGCTGCCTCTATGCAGCCGTTAACATACATGTACATAGTTTCTGTGAATAGTTCTGCATAGGCAGCAATGTTCTCAGGGTTTAAGGGGGCTTAAAATTTTCCATGTTATCACTTAATAACAAGAGGTTAGCCTTAGAGTAGTTCCTGAATATTCTAGGTTTAGCTGGGGGTCCCAGTTTTATTTGTACTTCAAAGGAGACCATTTTGTGTTCTGACCTTGCCAGGGAAGGCACTGCAGTAGGGGATGTGCAGCATCTCCCATATTAGTGAGGACCAGATCCAGTATGCTTGTACCCCCCCCGGTTGGTGTATTGAGTATTCGGTGCAGGGAGTTTGTGTTTACAAAATCCAGGAATCTCTGTGTCTCTACGTTTGGTGTCATATAGAATTCCTACTTAATAGTGGGGTAATTAAAGTCACCCATAAATATGGTGTTGGGTTGAATGGTTAGTGTTTCTAATAAGTTTAAATACATGGTGTGAGTTTCCTGGGTCATAAAGGGGGACCTATAGCTTGCAAGGAGGTGGTACTGGATTTTGTCTATGGTGATTTGAACATGGAGCAGCTCAAGTGCATTGTCCCTTTTGACCAGTGGTGATGTTTATTTATTTTTGAAGTAAATAGATGCACCTCTACCTTTAGTTTAACTTGTTATCAGTCTGACACTGTATTTGTAATATATTTAGCATATTTTATTGGGTGCACTGATATATGACATGAAATATTTTTCACACTTTCAGATGTGTACTGTTTCGGATAAATGTATAATTCTTTCCTAAGTTTATATATATGTTTATTAATACTGGTTATGTGCATCAGTTTCTGTAAAATTGGACGTTGGGCTTACAAGATGTTATGCATTTTAAGTGATGATATGTTTATTTCTACATAGATTAGAACTAGTCAGATATAATAGTCACGATTCTGATTAGCCACATATTTATGCATTTTATTTTGGAGAAAATGGATGTGGATGGATAGAATCTATATGTTGCTTTATTTAGGAGTTATATCTGTTTAAGTTAATTGTAGTGTTTTTTTTATTTTATAGTTCAAAACTAGCTTGTCACAAACAGGTTATGTTTCTATATTTATTTAGACTTGAGTGCAGTTTGCAATCTGGCTTCCAATTCACTGATGAGAAAAATATGAATCCAAATGGCTGCCATGGTGTTGTCAGATCATAGATTAAACAGCTGATTAAAATATTTATGTCACTATGATTCAGATGACCCAAGTTCAACTACTAGTTAGGGAATCTGATGGAGCTTTTGTATATGAGGTGAAAACTAATGAGACTTAGCCTGCTTATCTCTCTGTGGGAGAGGAAGGAAGCATACGTCTAAGCACAGTAGATAAATCCCTGGTATTTACCAGGGATCACATACAGGTATTGTTATATAACAAATTCTAGCACATTGTTAGCTCATAGCTGACATAATCATTGTCATTTGCTGTGAATGGCAAGTCTCCTACCTACCACTAGACCAGTGCTAGTAAATAACATGGATCTTCCATGGCCCGACCCTAGGAAAGTACATAGCATAGCACATAGCACTGGGCTAACTCTAAAACTCATGCCCAGTCCTCATCCCCAACCTCCATCCTTGCTCAATGTCCATAACCATAAAACTGCCTATCCCTTTCTAAAACTAAATTCTCCAGTTGCCCCCAACCCTAAATCCCCCTCTTGGTCTCTAAACCTAAATTCTCTGATTGCTTCCTAACCCAAGTTATCTACTGCTCCCTAAATGTCAGTTCTCCATCTCTTCACAGCCTAAACCTAATCAAAACTCCCATCTGTTCCACTCTTCTCTCTCAAGCTAATGCACTTAGTTTACTGAAACTCAAACGTGCTTAAGCTTCACCTTGCCTGAACAAGATTTGAGTTTGAACACAAGTATCTGTCTATGTGAGCTGCAAGATGATAAGTTTTCCAGCAGGACTGTGATCTACGAGCAGCTGAGACCTGAGCAGTTGCAGTAGGCATGGCACTGTATAAAAGGTGGCATTTGCTTGGTTACATAAAGAGACATGTATGTACATCACAATGGCCCACTGCCTGCCTATATCTTGGATTTACGGACACATATAGAGGATAGTATAGCTTAAGAAGAAAATAAAGCAGTCCATAATGCACAGACGATGACTCCCATTCCTAGTTCACCAGACTCATGTCCTCAATGGAATTAATGTTTCATAGAGATCTCAGCCTTTGGAATGGTTAGGTTAATAAAACAGTCAGGGGAAGAGTATCAATGGTTAGAGGGGGAGAACAGATTTTTTTAAATGTAAATGCCAGTGTTGGTTGTAATGTTTGCTGATTTCTCAGGACATGTCATTGTTTTCCTTTTTTCTCAGCTGGGTACAATTCAGTTTTAGGCTGGGCTGTTCTTCTTATTTTTATTCTTATTCCTATTTTTCCTCATTCATAGCGGTGTGTGATTCCTTGATCTCCCAACTCCTACCAGTCCTATGATCTCTGCCTGTGACCTCCTACCAATCCTATGGAGTCTGCCTGTGACTTCATGTGGGTATTTTACTGCTTTGTTTTGAGAGTCACAAACCTCATCCCAGAACTGGCGGTAATCAGTCTGCTATAGGAGGTGGCCAAGCCTGGGAGATGTCACTGCTATTTGCAGCTGTACGTGACAAGACTAAAAGCAGGTCCTTCCCAAAAAACAAAAGAAAGAAAGTGATATCTGAGAACAAGAGGGAATTTACTCAACAGAGGAAGAATACCTTCCACATCCTCCCTGAACAAGCAAATAAGATATCTTGTAAAGTCTTGTAAGGCTAGTTATGAGACTAAATTAGCATTCCTTGCAAAAGACATCCATTCGGCATTCTTTAGTTACATCCAAAACATAAAAGGGAATACCCAGCTCCATGCTGAACTTATAGTGGACGGTACCACTCACACTGAACCTGATAAAATTGCCAACCTGCTGACAGATTTGGCAATAACTTCATCCCCCTGTCCCTACCAACCATACCCCAAAGCATTCCTGACACCAGCCCTCTACCGGATATCTCCAAAGAACAGGTAAAACAAGTGCTCTCCAAGGCCAAAAACACTGTCTTTATGGGACCAGATAGCATCCCAGGTTGCTTACTAAACAATCTAAAACAAGACCTAGTGGAACCACTTGGCACTGTCTTTAATCACAGCCTGAGCACTGGCTTTGTTCTAGAAGAGTGGAGAACAACAAAAGTATCACCTTGCACATTAACTGAACTGGAAGTATTGACTGTTTTGTCAGTTAGCTCCTCACTCACCCTCCCTGTTTTTTTTTTTTTTTTTTTGGTGTTAATCTTGGTGGCTTTGAAACTGCCTGCCCCTCTTGTAAATTTGTTTGGATACTCCTTCTGGGCCCATCTCATTTGCTCACTCAACTGAGTGCAGTGAGATCATATTCTGATTTCAGGCACTCCTACTGTGTACATAGAGAGCATCTGGTAAAGAAAAAAAAATTAAGCTTGTTTTCTGCCTTTCCTGTAAGTGGTCTAGACTGTTTGTAGGCTTCTGAGCCCCCAAGCCTTTCTGTGTTGGAGGGAAGCCTTCTAGCTTAATTTTGTTTCATAGAACTAGATAGTTTTCTAGTTTCAGCACACAAATCTGTTTCTTTGAACTCAGCACTTGTTCAGAACTCGTTGTAAGCACTAAATAAGCTGCAAATTACTACAGCAATCAACTTTTCTCACTTGTCTAGAGGAAAGCAATTTTTGGTACTTAATAAATAAGCACCTATCCAGGCATGTCTAAGGGTCAGCTCCCAGTGATTTCTCCTGTCTACCTGATGAATCTGAGCATCTTGGGGCAATGCAGCAATTGACTCATGTACACAGACAACCCTCTCCTCCTACCACTCAACACTACAACCTGTGAGAGATGCACTTATATAGCCAAACTGGAAGCAAAGCTCTCTTCACCCAAGACTGGACTAGACAGTCAAGAGTAGAAGGTAAACACTTGCACCACAACACACTCATCACATAGTCCCTCAAAACCTACACTACCAAAACACACACATAGAAACACAAAACACACACCTACATTCGCGGAGGCTCTCAATAAAAACCTGCCCAAGCATCAGAGATCTCCAAAGCAGAAAAGCAAGCAACCTCCACCCCCCCCCCAACACAACCTAAATGACACATAGCCCACAAACTCAGTGTGCCACTCCACCACAGCCCATAAGGCATAACAATGTACGCAACACTCTAGTCAAAGGTGACTCTATAGTCAGGCACACTAATTTTCCACTCACCAGGCTAAACAAGGAGAAAGTTACTGTCAGCTGCCTGTCAGGTGCCAGAATCTGCCACATAAAGCACGCACTCAGGTCACTCCACAACAAGTACAAATATGACACTGTCATTGTTCATGATGGTGTGAATGACCTGAGATGTATCTCCCTGGACTACATGAAAAGAGACATGGAGGAGCTCTCCGATCTTGTAGCCCAGGCAGGTATGACCCTAGCCCTGAGTAGCATCCTGCCATCACCCAGAATGATACCACAGTACAAGGACAAAACGATTGACTTCAACAATTGGCTAAGCTTCTGGTGTCATTCTAAGGGGATACAGTATTTGTCTGCCTGGGATGACATGATCGACAGACCACGATGCTTTGCCAGAGATGGCCTGAACCTGTCACCCTTGGGATTCCAGATACTGGCTAAGGCTCTTGCCAGCCCTATAGTGCCTTTTTTAAGCAAGGTTATCATGACAAATTCACCACCGTAAAAGGTACAAGCAAGTACAGTCTGAGGGTAATGCTACTCAATGCTAGAAGTCTAAACCTCAAAATGCACTCACTAGAGGCACTCCTTAAAATGGAGAACACCGACATCTGTGCAGTGACAGAGACTTGGTTCAAAGCTCCAGAGAGCACTCCTGAATTACCAGGCTATAATTCATACCACATCTTTCGGCCACTTAACCCGGAACGAAGCACTAAAGGTGGAGGCGTGTCCATATTCATTAAGGATATCCACACCTCCAGGCTAGTTGCACAGTATAATGCATCCGAGGTTATCCAAGTGCAACTAACTCTGGGCAAGACCGGAATCCAAATTGTATCTTGCTACAGACCCCCATCATGCCACAGGATTCCCACTCCTCATTTCTTGATACACTGGAAAGTATTAGGGTACAACCTAACACCATAATAATGGACAATTTCAACTATCCCACCATTAACTGGGAAAACTACTCATGTACCAACTCTTTTGCTCAACGTTTTCTGGAATTCATAAATTCCATTGCCTTGGATCAAATTATTCACACCCCCACCAAGGACAGCAATATCCTAGACCTGGTCATTACCAACATGGGCAACCGGTGTTCTACAACAGAGGTCAGTTCCTCGTTGGTCAGATCCGAACACAAGCTAATCACCCTAGACATCCACATCCCGCCCCCACCTCCAATTAGGGAAACCACCGTAAAAAACTTCTCCAAAGCCAACTTCACACTTCATAAGACAGAAGTGGCAAACTTCATGACACCCATGCAAATGGACAATAGAGGTACAACTGCTGAATCCTACACAAATGCACTTTATAAGCACTTACACAAGTGCATGGATCATGCTATCCCTAATAGAATCAAGATGTTATCCTCCAAAAAAGGAAGCCAATCTGGTGGTCCTCTGCCATTAACAAACTCTACAACAGAAGAAAGAAACTGTTGCAAAAAAGAGTAAAATCCGATGACTGGAGGAACTCCCTGGTCAACCTCAGTAAGAAGCTGAGATCCCTCATAAAATCCTCCAAAGCTAGTTATGAAAAGAAAATTGCCACTGACTCTAAAGACAACCACAAAGCCTTCTATAGCTATGTCAAGAATCAGAATGGCAACACTCAGAAATGCTCTGAGTTACAGCACAATGACACTAAATATACAGAACCAACTGATATTGCCAACATCCTGGCAGATAGGTTCAGTGCTAACTTTACCTCCCTCTCATCCCCTAGATGGCCCATCTCTATACAGGAAGAATGCAAAGTTCCTGTAATCATGGCTGCACAGGTAAAAAACACACTCTCCAAAGCCAAGAACACAGCTTCCATGGGACCTGACAATATCCCAGGCTGCATTCTACATGAACTACAGAATGAACTGGCACCCTACCTAAGTACCATGTTCAATCATAGCCTCACCTCAGGCTTTGTGCCCACTGAATGGCGCACCATGACGGTTATCCCACTCCACAAAGGGGGAACCATGACGGACCCCTGGAACTACCGCCCCATTAGCCTGATGAGCCTGGTCTGCAAGGCCATGGAATGTATCATCATGGTACTCATAAACAAAGACATTGGTAATCTCCAACTCTGGACCCTACCGAGTTTGGATTTGTAAAAGGCAGATCATGTCTCCTAAACCTGATTGACTTCTTTGAAGCAGTCACCAAAGCCATAGATGAGTGTAAGGTGGTTCACACAGCTTATCTAGATCGTGCCAAGGCTTTTGACACCATCCCCCACTCTGGAATTATAGATAAGCTCACTAAACTATGTATAAATCCCTATGTCACAAAATGAGTTGCCAATTGGCTCATGGACAGAACCCACACTGTGAAATTAGCAGACTCCAAATCCGACTTCAGACCAGTGACAAGTGGAGTACCACAGGGTTCAGTCCTGGGTCCTCTCCTGTTTGGTATCTACTTTTCTGAAGTACAGGCTAACACAGAAGGTCTTTGGCTAACAAAGTTTTGCAGATGACTGCAAACTTGGAGCCATAATCAAAACTCCCAATGATGTGGACATACTACAAAAGGGCCTCATTGAGACAGATGCCTGGTGTCAAAGCCATGGCCTGAAGCTCAATGCCAAAAAGTGTATTGTCATCCCCTTTGGTAAAAACTCTGTACCCATGAACTACCACATAGCTGGTAGTCTACATAACACCGAAAATGTGCTAAGAGACCTTGGGACACAGGTGGGCAGTAGTGTCTCCTTTGATAATCACATCGCTACAGTGGTCAGGAAATCCTTCTATGTGGCTCACCTCATCACAAAAGGTTTCTCATCCATAAAAAAGAGGTAATTGTTCCCCTCTACTCATCACTCATTAGACCCATTATAGACTACAATGCCCCTTTTGGTATGTACCTCACAAGACATCTACAACAACTGGAAAGGCTACAGAAATACCTCACAAAGAGGATTACTGGCCTCAGACAGATGCCCTATGCAGACCATCTCAAAAAACTCCAGCTTTACTCCGTCGCACATCACCTACTCAGAGGTGATCTCTGCCTAACATACAAAGCTATGTCAAACCCACAGCTGTTGGACATGCTCCACTTAAAGAAATCCTAATCCCTCCGAGCTACACACTCTATGGACCTAAACCTTGTCATCACAATAAACAGAACATGCTGGAGAGATAGATTCCTGTCCCAGAGACTTCCCATGCTCTGGAACAGACTACCTATCTATGTCAAACAGAGCTTCTCATTAGCACTCTTCAAGAAAAATCTTGATGATTGGATGGGAAATAGGAAATTCACCCCAGGGATCACTTCTGTGGCTCTGCTTGACAGGGGCACAGGAAAATAATTTTCTTGGGTGGCGAAAGCCAGGGTACATTTTTGGCTAGGCTTATATAGGGCCTAGGGTCAATAGCCTAGTACCTACCTATGAACCTATGAACAAAGGGGATGCATCAACCGACCCAGGAAACTATCGATCCATAAGTCTAACCTGCCCTCCATGGAAAGAGTCATCATGGACCTTATCATCAAGGACACTGGTGACCTTGAAACTCTTGACCTGACCCAGTTTGGCTTTCTCAGGGGCAGATCTTGCTTATTAAACCTGGTGGACTTCTTTGAGAACGTCACCAAAGCCCTTTATGAGGGCAAAGCAGTAAGTACATAATGCCTATCTTGATTTAGCCAAGACGTTTGGCACAATCCCCACTCAGGGATCATTGAGAAACTCTCCCAGCTGGGGATTAACCTTTACAACACTAGATGGGTAACCAAATGGCTCACTGACAGAACACACACTGTCAAACTTGGGGAGGCCACCTCCACCAGTAGATCAGTTACCAGTTGGGTACCCCAAGGATCTGTGCTGGGCCTTCTACTGTTTGGAATCTACTTCTACGAGGTCTAGATGAAAGTAGTTGGCCTGTGGCTTAACAAATTTGCAGATGACTGCAAACTGGGCTCAACCATTAAGTCTCCCAACAGGAGAGGCTAACGCAGACAAATGATTGGTGCCAAAGTCATGGACTAAAACTAAATACAAAAAAATCCCTCATTATTCCCTTTGCAAAGGCTCCTGATCGTTATGATTTTATTTTTATTTTATTTTATTTTACATTTGTTGACTGGGCTAGTCTAGCTGGATATATGTTCACTTTCAGTAGAGGCCCGGGGAGAAAAGCTCCAAGGGTAAGATTACAAGTATAAAACAGACATAAACAATCGTAATACAAGTTTTACAAACAAATCAACTAAGTAGGCAACAATAATTTCAACATAGCAAACCAAATATAATGTATGTATAAGAAAAAAATGGTTAAGAATTTTTTTTTTTACATTAGTCAAAAAGTATTCGTATAAAGTCAATTGTGTAAGGTTAGAGAGGATAGAAGAGGAAGGAGTGAAATTAACCTGGGTCGGTGCAGGAGCATAGCCAGTATTTGTTGAGATGATTTTTCAGTTGTCTTTTAAAAAGTGGGAGAGAGCACAAAGATGTGATGTCGGAGGGTAATTTATTCCACATTTTTCCAACAGAGTTGGAAAAGAGGCAGTCCCCTGCAGAGTTATTAGGTTTTGTTATATTGATCAGTAGTTTGTTGGAAGAACGTAGATGCTTCAGGTTGTTGTAAGGTGAAATGAGGTTAGAGAGTATAGGCATTTTAGTTGGTTGGTAGAGGTTTGTATGAGCTATTAGGAGCTGTTGAAATAGGAGTTGGTTAGGAAGTTCAAGCCAACCTAGTTCTCTTAGGTTCAGGCAGTGGTGATTTCTAAATGGGGTTCCTGTTGCAAATCGAGCAATAGTATGGTAAGATTTTGCTAGTTTATTGATGTTGTTTTTGGAGATGTTAGTGAATATGGCAGATGCATATAGTAGAGAAGAGATAAGATGGGATCTGGCTAAGGTTTTTCTTGATTCTGGTGTAAGGAAGGCTTTGATTCTGTAAAGGGATCCAATTTTCTTATTAACTAATTTTATTGTATTATTGATGTGTGTATCAAAGTTGAGGTTGTTGTCAATGGTTATTCCTAGTAGTTTGGTAGTTGATTCTGGGGAAATAAGGGTGTTGTCAGTGGAAGTAAGAGTAAAGTTTAGGGGGGTAGATCTGTGGGAAGGTGAAAACAATAGCAGTTTGTTTTTTTTGGGGATTGAGAAGTAGGCAGCGGTCAGTGAACTATTGTTCGACTGTGGTAAAAGCTTTTTGGGTGATTGAGTGTAGTTCGGTTTGTGTATTGGCAGAGCAGATAATAGTAGAATCGTCAGCATATTGTATGCAGATAGTGTTTGGGATAGCTGAATGGAGGTCATTAATAAAGATAGAAAATAAAAGGGGGCCTAGGATAGATCCTTGAGGAACTCCTAGTGAGATTGGGAGAAGATTAGATAACGTATTTTTCCAGAGAACAGCTTGCTGACGGTTTTCTAGGTAAGATGTAAACCAAGTTAAGGAAGGAGCATCAGGTGAGAGGGATTGAAGAATGTGCAGAAGAAGTTTATGGCTAACCATGTCAAAGGCTTTAGATAAGTCAATGAAGACTGAAGATGATAGGATATTATTGTTCCGGTTATAATTAATGGAGTTGGTAAAGGAGAGTAAGGCTGTAGTAGTACTGTGTGAAGGTCTGAATCCATGTTGGCAGTTAGCAAGTAGGTTGTTATTTAGGAGGCGATTAAGAAGTTGTTTGTTTGAAACCTGTTTTGAAAAAAAAAAAAGAAGTTGTTTGTGAATACATTTTTCCATGATTTTAGCAATAGGTGATAGTAGTGCTATAGGACGGAAGTTAGAGTGGTCGTTGGACTTACCCCCTTTGTGTAGAGGGATGATATGAGATATCTTCCAAATAGTTGAGAACATTCCTTCCTGTATAGATCTATTTATCAGAATAGAGATGGGATAGGCAATGGCTTTAGCGCCTATTTGCAGGTATTCTGCAGGGAGTTTGTCAGCAGAAGGAGTGGTGGGTTTTAGCTTTTGAAGCAGTGATAAGATAAAGGAGGTGGATACAGGTTGTAGATGAAAGGGAGGAGGTAGTTTTAAAGTAGTGAAGGGTAGCTTAAAGTTGTCAGGAGATAGGTGACTAGCAAGAGTTTGGATAGTATTAGTAAAGAATGAATTAAAGTTATTGGCTGTTTGTGTGGGATTTTCTGGGTTAGAGCCTTCAGGGCTTGGTGTGATAGACTGGCCAGGGGATAAAAGATTATTAATAGTAGACCAGAATCTTTTAGGTTCCTTGTTGGAGTTTTGTTGTGAGTGAAGTTAATAATTCTTTTTGTCTGTTAGGATGGCTTTTTTTGTACTGTTTCTAAGTTCTTTGAAGTTTTGGTGGTCAGTTAGATTCTTAGTGGCATGCCATTTTGCCCAGGATTTGTTTCTGAGGATCATTTTTTGCCTAGTGGTTTTGGTTAGCCAGGGTGCTACTTTAGCATTAGTTCTAATAGTGCAATTTGGGGCATAGATATATGATATAGATAGCACCCCTCTAAGCTCAAACCCAGTGGTGCAAGACTTGGGAACACAGGTTGATAGCAATCTAAACTTCAATCACATTGTGTACATAGTGATAACGAAAGCCTTCTACATTGTGCATCTCATAAATAAAGACATTGCATCCAAGACTAAGGAGGTTATAACTTCACTGTACTCAAATCTGATAAGACCGCTAATTGAGTACAATGCTCCCTTCTGTACGTATCTCACCAGATATCTGCGGCAACTGGATAGATGACAGAGGTTTCTAACCAAGAGAATCCAGGGCCTCCATAACGTGACTTCAATGAAAAGATTGAAAGCCCTGTCACTCTACTCTGTATCATACAGGCTGCTAAGAGATGACCTGCACCTGGCCTACAGACCAGTCTCTGACTCTGCTCTAATGGAAATGCTGATCATCCGCAAATTAAATGGGACAAGAGTCACTCTCCAGGCATCTCAACCTAGCCTTTGACATTAACAAAACATGTTGGAGAGACAGATACATCTTCCAGAGATTGCCAGTACTCTGTAATAGGCTCCCACTTCACGTGAAGCAGAGCTCCTCAATGACTCTATTTAAGCTCAACTTTGACAATTGGATGGGTGACAGCAAATTCACCCCGGGGGTGGCACCTATGTCCCTCATGAACAGGGGTAGTCAGGGATGATCATAGAATGACTCTGCTAACAATGACCATCTAGCTATGGTCAATTAGGGTACATGTTTTTTTTTTTTTACATGGCTAGGTTTGTAAAGGCCCTGGGGCCATTAATCTAGTAACCTCAAATGAGCCTATGAACCTATGAACCTCCAGGAAAAAAGCAAATGATTTCTCCTTATGAAACAAGCTGAAGTATGATTTTAATGCTAGTTTATTACCTATATATGACCTGCTTAACAATTAAAGCATACTGAGTCTGTTTTACTGCTTGACTTGAACATTTTGATAGTTTGCAATGAATGGATGTTCTGATACCCAATATTTATGTACCATTTCCTTTCCTTATTTACTCTGAAATTTATTTCAGTTTGAAGTGTGTTTCAAATCTAGTACGTAATGTTTTCTATTTGTAAATACATCTGTCTCAGGTTTCATTATTACATCCCAAGATGGAAAAGGATCTTTAAGGTCAAGGCTATGTAGACAATTGCCACATTGGTTAACAAACAAATGAATTTGTGAAAACACATTAACTGAATATGATAAATAATCACAATGAGCATTATTCTTCCAGAATGGTTATCCCTAACTATAATGTTTTAAGCATATTTTCTGTCTGCAAATTACAAATTGTCCACAAGCTACTCCCACAGCTCACCACCAGTACCATACTGTAGATGACCCCCCCCCCCCGTGTAGCATAAAGAGTTAAAAGTTCATAAAATAATAGATCTGATGTTGTAAATCTTTATTCATTCCTTACTGGTAGGACTTTGGTTCCATCCTCGGAACCGACACAGCCGTTTCCAAGTTCTTGCCAGCCAAACACTCTCAGCTAAGACCTACTTATAATGCCCCTCTCATAGTCTCTTCAAATCTTATTTGCCACATTCCTTGTCAGACATGCCAAGCCTTCTCTCTCAAAGTTAAGTGTAACATTTGTGTAATTTTTCTCAAAACTTTACTTTTTTAGTCAGTTCTCGCTAATTTCTCCTCCCGCCTGTAAACTTCTTATACTTCCTACCCTCTACCTTTAGTAGTTACCCTTATACCATTGTTGGTACTGTCCATAGGTTCAGAGGTTCATAGGTAGGTACTAGGCTATTGGCCCATGGGCCTACGTAAGCTTAGCCAACAAGGTTCCCTGGCTTACGCCACCCAAGAAAGTTATTTTCCTGTGCAACTGTCAAGCAGAGACACAGACGTGATCCCCGGGGTGTATTTCCTATTTCCCATCCACTCATCAAGACTTTTATTGAAGAGTGCTAATGAAGAACTTTGCTTGACATAGATGGGTAGCCTGTACCAGAGTATGGGAAGTCTCTGGGACAGGAATCTATCCCTCCAGCATGTCTTGTTTGATGTGGTGACAAGGTTTAGGTCCCTAGAGTGTGTAGCTCGGAGGGATTGGGATTTTGTTAGGTGTAGCATGTCCAACAGCTCTGGGTTTGACATAGCTTTATATGTTAGGCAGAGATCACCTCGGAGTAGGCGATATGCTACAGAGTAAAGCTGGAGTTTTTTGAGGTGGTCAGTGTAGGGCATTTGTTTGAGGTCAGTAATCCTCTTTGTGAGGTACTTCTGTGGCCTTTCCAGCTGCTGCAGATGTCTTGTGAGGTACTGTTAAATAAATTCGTTAGAGTCAGACTGTAAAAATCATTGAGTTATTCAAAAACAATGTCAATCAATAACAAACAATAATGCAGGAGAACTCAGATATCTTATTCTCTAATGTACATTAGGAGGCAAAAAACCATACACAAAGTTTGTATAGAATTTTGACTGATTTTATTGACAAAAGGGCACCATTTTATATATGTCATTATCAGTTTTGCCCACCTCACTGGCGTGGTCAGTGACAGGGTCTTTACATCATAGTAATTCATAAAAAGTGCTGAATATGTGTTTTTCAAAAAGTCTTTTTCCCATGTGAATGTTACAGCCTTGCAAACACCTGGTCAGTCACGATGACCTCCTGAGGATGTAGCCAATTCAAGGTTCTCTGATTAGTTCGAATACAATAGATGTATGTCTTCTTTAATGCCTCTCTTTGTCTTCCTCGTTCCCAGCTGCGCACTATCAGAGATAGTGCGCACAAGGCTGCTCTCCTGGTGGAGGCAGGAAAGAGGACACACATGCGAACAGATTTATTATTTTCTAACTTTGCAAAATAATCTTTACTTGAAAGACATGAGCCAGGCTGTGTTTGCAAGCTGCCAAGGTCAAATTTCTGATTACACTGCAGCTTGTGCTTCAAGCAATAATATGCAGGTTTATTTCTACTATTATTCTAGTAAGACAGAATTAAATGCATTATATACTACTTTTCAAACTTTGTTCTCTATTATGGGTTTAAGTACATTTATTCCTAACTAAAGCACACATTTCTCTATATATTTGATCACACAACTTATATATGTTTGAATGTTTAAATACACATCTTCCTAGGCAGCACACATTGTAAATATATTTTCTAGGCAGCATGTATGTAAATATATTTTCTAAGCAGCATGTATAGATTTTTCTAACATTCTCCCTCCTGTTAATGCATTTAATGCTATTTGAAACATAAACAGTATTATTTCATTTCTTAGCCTTTTCCTTTCAAGGACTCTCAGCTAAGTAAGTCATTTGTTTTATATTTCAGATAGACTTTCACTTGGTATCAACAAATTCAATTCCATATCTTGGTACATAGTTTCAGTCACTGATACATCAACTAAATCTTTAACTAATTTTTCACACAGGGTATCCTGCAGCAGACACATGCTCCAATTATGAGCAGTACCACACAAATTGCAATCAGAATGTTCATAAGGACCGACCCCACCCCCAAACAGATTCTGGAAAAAGTTCGTCAGTGGGTTTGGGCCTGGTTCTGCCATTGCTGACACCTGCTGTATTACCTCCAGGTGATCATTAATTTCATGCTGGTTGTCTGGAATGTACGCACAGCATTCTTCTTTGATAAGCGCATTACCACCTCTCGCCGCTAGGGTGAAGTCGAGCCATTCGGTTCTGTAATACAACTGTTCTCATTGCATTCATTTCATCAGTCACAAGTTCAAGAGCGGAAAAAGTCGCATTGCTCATTACTTGAGGAGTTTTGACAATTTCCTCAGTTCCCAAATTGATTTGACTGCTCCGTGGGTTGGGAATATCCCAGCCCAGGATATAACACTGTCACTCAAGTCCATATGGGTCAATTTTTCTTTGTCCTTCACAGACGAATGATCCTTCCAGCTTGCTTCAATCTTACCCACTGGATTAGTAGGTTTTCTGACTGTATTTTCGGCTTGCTGAGCTACGTCTCTCACATTACGTATTTTACCCAGGGCAATTCTGCAGTATGTCTTATGGCTGGAACCAGATAACCCAAAAAACAACTGCCGGACCAATTCTCAGGTAACCATTTATAGGCCTTTTTCCCACAAACAAAATAACAGTTTTCTACTTTTGTACTGATGTGGGTTAACCCTGAATGAAACATTTTCTTATCTATAACAGATAATTGTCTATATATTTCAGGAGTTTTTTGCACATCTCTCAATGTTGTTTTCATCAAGCTTAAGTATGAACCATAATTGCTACAACTAGTACCTTGGTCTATAGGTTTTATATAACATTTGTAAGACACAGTTATGTTACAGTTACTCCAACCAACCTGGAGTGTATCATTTTTAACAAAACAAACAATTCCTTTCTGAGTAACAGGCAAATATAATGCCACTTTGTCTTGTGATCTCACAGTGCCTGTGTCAAATAACAGGTTTTCCCAAGTTTCATTTATTCCCAAGGGGACAGCAGACATCAAAAGTCCTCCATATGCTGTGGGTATTGCAGTACAAACCCAGCAATTTGAAACGTTCATAGTCTCTACGTAAACTCGTTTCATAGCCAGGTATGTGTTGAAGTTTGGGTGCCAGTCTATAGCCAGTCCTTCATCACGTTTTATTAATTTCACTTCTGTAGTTATATGCAAGAAAAACCATAACAACAAAAAGGTTACTACAAACATAGTTATTAAGTGTATGATCAGTAGGCCAGTGAACCAATGTCTCTGGGGTTGTTTCACATTTTTATTCATTCTGCCTCTGGCCATCCTGTTCCTGTGGTATGTCCAAACTAAATTTCTTAACAGGTTTGCAGTGGGTTAAATGAACCCAGGATGATCTCTCAGCAATTTTCACTGCAGTGGGTGTTGCCAACAGTACCTGGTACGGACCTTCCCACTTTGGACTCGCCCAGTTCTTTCTCTTTATGATTTTCAGCCAAATCCAGGACCCCGGGGTCAGCTCGGCCTCCGGTTTTGCTTCTTGTTTATCTGAAAAAGAGTTCAACTGCAAAACAGTCTTATTTGTTAATAACTTCTTCATGTAACTAGCTAATGAGCCATCGGCCTCCAGCTCTGCAGGCATGAGGGCCTTCCATTGTGGCACACAATATGCCCTTCCAAACACTATCTCAAAAGGGGTCAAGCCCTTTACATTTGGAACAGTTCTCATGCTCAGCAGTGCAAAAGGCAGACAGCAAATCCAAGTCTTTTGAGTCTCACTCATTAATTTTCTCAACTTGTTTTTCAAGATTCCATTGTACCTTTCCACCAGCCCTGCTGACTGAGGGTGATAAGCACAATGGTTTTTCAAAGAAATCCCAAAAAATCTCCCAAGCTGTTGTATTGTCTGATTCACAAAATGTGTCCCATTGTCACTATAAATTCTTTCTGGTATGCCAAATCTAGGAATGATTTCTTTCACTAGGGCCTTTGCTACTGTTGCTGCATCCGGATTCCTGGTTGGAAAAGCTTCTACCCATTTTGAAAACATATCTATGATTACTAAACAGTATTTTTTCCCTTCACATTTGTTCAGTTCTATGAAATCCATACAAATGGTATGGAACGGATAGGGTGGTGTTGGAAAGCTCCCTCGCTTTGGTTTAAATGCTCCCTGTGCATGATGTTTGCTACAAATATGACATGTTGCACAAAATTTTTGTGTATAATTCGTAAATCCATATGTTTGGAATGTTTTGTTAACTAACTGTACCATCCCCCCTGTTGAGACATGGCTCTGCCCATGACTCAACAAGGCTGCATATCTAAATAAATTAGATGGCAATATGGGCTTTTTCTCTTTGGAGATGTACAGTCCCTCTTCGAGGATTGCTCCTCGTTTTATCCATTTTTGCTTTTCTGCTTTTGAAGCTAATGTCTGCATTGTTTTTAACATTTCTAAATCTAAAGTTTCAGAAGGTTGTAGTTCTTCATTTAAGAGCACAGTTTCTGGGTCTGAGGCAGCTTGCTTCGCAGCTGCATCAGCCCGAGCATTCCCTTTTGAAATTCTATCTTGTTGTTTGGTATGGGCTGCACATTTACAGATAGCTATTCTAGTGGGTAACTGAATAGAATCTAACAGGTTCAAAATCAATTGTGCATGATTAATCGGCTTGCCAGTAGATGTTATCATTCCCCTGTTTTTCCATTGTTGTGCAAAGACATGCACTGTAGAGAAAGCATACTGACTGTCAGTATATATGTTAACACATTTGTCTTTTGCCAGAGTGCAAGCACGTGTCAAAGCTATCAATTCTGCTGCTTGAGCTGACAGGTTATGTTGCAGGGGTTGTGCTTCTATGATTTCGTCATCAGTTACTACTGCATAACCCACTAGGTTTTTTCCTGTAGGACCTCGTCTACAGGACCCATCCACAAAAAATGTCACCTCTGCGTCAGCTAAAGGTACATCAGTAAGATCTTGTCTGGGTGTGGTTATTTGTTCCACTTCCTGTAGGCAGCTGTGTGGTGTGCCATCCACAGGAATCGGAAGTAATGTCGATGGATTTAATGTTGTACAACGTTCAATTGTCATATGGGGTTGACTCAATAGTATGGTCATGCAGGAAAGATGTCTGGCAGGGGATAAAAATGCTATTTTTTCTTGCAATAAAATTATCGCAACTGCATGAGGTACTCTCAACGTGAGAGGATGAAACAATACCACTGAGGCTGAAGCTTGCTCTGCCATAGCTGCTGCGACTACTGCTTGTACGCAGGGTGGTAATGATCGTGCCACCGGATCTAACTGTGATGAATAGTAAGCTATGGGGCGTTGCTTGCCGCCATGTTGTTGCGTCAGTACTGACGTCATATATCCCCGCCTACAATCTACAGTTTGGAAAAATCTCTTATGGTAATTCGGAAGCCCTAAAACTAATGATGAAGCTATCAGTTGTTTAAGTCTACAAAAGGCTGCTTCTGCTTCTGGAGTCCAGTGCAGTGTTTCTTGTGCTGCCATTGGTGTTTTAAATATTAAATCAGCCAATGGAGCCGTTTCTAAAGCATAATTCGTATCCAACTTCGACAAAATTAGTCGTTCCCAAGAAGGACATCATTTCCTTTTGGTAGTTGGTCTAGGTGCTTGTAAGATAGCTGTTTTCCGATCTTCATCTAATGTTCTACCTTCTTTGGATATCACATATCCCAGGTATTTAACCTGTTCTTTCCAAAGTTGCAATTTATGTTTATTCACTTTATGCCCCTGCTCAGCTAAGAATTTCAACAATGCTATTGTATCTTCCCTACACTGTTGCTGGGTAGGGGCTGCAAGCAGGATGTCATCTACATAGTAGTACTTGGCTGCCCCCTGGTGGAGAAAACCCTGCCAGGTTGCTAGCCATCTCTTGTGCGAATATTGTTGGACTTTCACTATATCCCTGTGGTAGTCGGGTGTACGTATACCTTTTGCCCTGAAATGTAAATGCAAACCAATGCTGGCTGTCAGGGTGGATAGGTATTGAAAAAAACGCATTGCTAATATCTACCACGGTGAAATATTTTTGTTGCAGCTTCAAATCATTTAATAAGGTATGTGGGTCTGGCACCGTAGGTGCTCTTGGTATTACCGCATCATTTACAGCTTGTAAATCTTGTACCATCCGCCATTCCCCGTTTGCTTTTTTTACAGGAAATAGAGGAGTATTACATGGTGAATCTAAAGATTCCACCAGTATCCCTTTCTTAAGTAATGCCATTATGATAGGTTTGATTCCCTGTTCCGCATCCTTGCTCAAAGGATATTGTCTTTTTCTTGGTCTAAAGGCTGATTTTGGTGTAATAACTACTGGCCCTGCTGTTCGAATAAGTCCTACATCTGATTTTCCTGTTGACCAAAGAACATTTGGTATTTCACTCAAAGCTTTTTCTTCTTCTTCTATCAAGAACGCCAGTCAGCTGTCTTCACTCTGTTGTAAGTGTACAGCTGGGCGTGCTTGCGTTAACCAATTCAGTTTCTGTTTCTGTACTCCTATGTCCGATAATTCTGAGTCAGTTAGTCTCTCCCATCCTGTCACTTTGTCACCCAAGTCTACCCACCTAACATTCTTGTTTTTGGTTAGGCTAACGTGTGGTAGTTTATTGGATTTGTACAATTCCAAAAACTCCTGAGGTAACGAACAGCTCACTACACTGTTGCCCTCAGTGTCCCAGTATAGGGTCCGTAGTATCAGTCTATTTGCAGGATTCCTGAACAACTTTTGTTCGTATTCTTTATCAGGTCCTGGTGTGCCACAATAATATAGGGTACAATGTAATAAATGCTGCTGGTCAACATCGAGGAGAGGCACCTTGCTGGTGGCTACATTCATCAGTTCCTTGGTCACTGCCCCTGGACCGGTTGTAACCAGATCCTGGCTGTACCAATAATAAGCCTCACCCTCCGACCGTACTACAAAAGTATCAGTTTGTCTCTGTGCTTCCATACCGTTCATGGTAGGGACTACTGCTATGCCAAAAAGTTGCATAAGATCTCTTCCTAATAAGTTCATGGGGCATTTGGCAGAAAGTACTATTTTACTTCTTTGGGTCATGCCCGAGACAAGGTCAGTTATTGCTATATCATGGGAAAGAGGTTCCCTGTACAGCTGTCCGTTTGCTGCTTTCACTAATATGTAATCAGGTGACTCAGAATGTTCCGGTAACTTTGAAGGATGTATCAAAGTTCGTGATGCTCCTGAATCACACAAAAATTTAACTTCTCTCCCTTCCACCAGAAGTGTAACTTCCGGTTTCGTGTCTGCTAAATAGAGCTCCAAGCTCAGTAATGCCAGATCTAAAACTTCACTTTCCCCAACTTCTACATCCGGTTGCATGTCATTTGTTTCTTCTAAGGTATTTACATCATTCCCCTGCTCATTAGTCTCTCCTGGTGACTGCTGAGCAGCATAACTGTCATATAGTCAATCCTCATCTTCCTTATCCTTTTTTCCAGGTGCCTTGCTCCTGCAATCCCTTGCCAAATGTCCCTTCTTACGCAATTGAAGCACTCACCTTTTTCTTTCTGCTCTCATAAATTTCTGAGTTTCTGTCAGAGCGTTTGTTACCCTGAGTATTTTGCTTACCCTTTTTGGCTGCTTGTACTACAAAACTTCCGCACCGTCTTCAGCTGTGAAGACCTGCGTTTTCTTTTTCTTTTTACTGTTAAAATGTTTTTCGGCATGTCTAGCATACTCTAACAAGGCTTGAAGCCTACTTGTTCGGTGATCTATCATGTGCTTCGTGATGAAGCTATTGATAGGGCAATACAACCTTTCAAAAATGCATTCTTCAATTGTTGTTCATATGAGCTATCATTCTTTTGATTTTCAGGAACAGGCATGCCACTATGGTTATTAAAACATTCTAATAATCTACCATAGTATGCATCCACTGTTTCATTGTCTTGTTGTACGCATTGATTAATGCAAGTCCAGTCTGCCCTAGGTTTCCATTTTTCAGTAATGCGGTCTGTAAGACCCTTCAATCTAGTATCTAGTTCTGCGTCATTATGTAGGAGTGGCCTGTGTTGCGCGTCACGGGCATTCCAGGCGCCACAAATCATGTGCCAGTCTGGACCTAAAATTTGTCTAACTACTCTTTCTACCTCTTCCCCATTTAAGTGGTAACTCAATCTCATACCCTGTAAATCCTGTAGAAATTTCTCAAAGTTAATTTTTGGATGGGGAATTCCTTCTGTAGCTTTTCGGATGTCTTCCGGTGTCCATGGTCTATACACTAAGAGAGTTGAGGCCTGGCCCTCCTGTCCTGCCTGTGGGTTTGGTACTTCTATTAATGGACAGATTTCCTCACTCTCATCTAATAAACTTCCGCTTGGTTGTACATCTATAAGCGTTTGACGTGTTCGGGATCTAGTCCCGATAGGTTCTCTTACAAATGGTTGTCTTAATATCCCTGTTGTCTCTGGGTAACGTGGGGGTTCAGCCCGCCCCGCTTCATATTCTGAGTAAGGCATCGGTGGACGTGGTAGGGGAGGGACCGATGCTACTATTATGTTATTATCCTCTTTGTCTAAAAATAATGTCTTTGCATTTTTATTTTTCTGTTCCCTTCGGTTCACTTCCTCAATCCACCTATGTGCTTGAGGAACACCCAACTGTCGTTGTTTTTGCCTGACCTTCTCGTCAGATTTTAACTGTCTCAAAAGTTTTACTAATGACATTTTATCCAATTTACCATCAAAGTCATACTTGTTAACCCATTTTGCAAAATATCTCACATTATCTGCTCTCTGTAATTGCATATATTTTGCATCTTCTGTTAGGGGCGGGTCACGTGACCCTTTAGTGCATTCATTTCCCATGTCTCTGAAAGAGAAAAAAAAGAAGAGAGAGAGAGAGAAAAAACAACAGAACTGTTACGTAACCCTTTCTCTTGTACCACGTGGTATCTTATTCCCCGTATTCACAGTAGTGTCTAGAATGACTGTTTACTTTGCTTTGTTTTATTTCCTGATCTATGACTCAAGATACAATACTTCGACTACCTCTCTCCCTGCTATCACAAACCTTAGCAATAGCACAGTGTAACCTGGTCCCCGATCTAAAACAAAAACAAAGAGAGGAATTCTGCTTACCCGAGCCTCCTGCTTATGTTTGATAGGCTTTTTAGGACCCAGTTTTCCACTTTTCGGCCACAGATCAGACAAGTGGACAGCCTCTTTGGGCACGACAATTCAGTCGGAGGTCTTTCCTTCTTCTGCGCAGATTTCGGTACCACCTATATATTCTGACCTGTAGCTTACCAAGGGAATTCCGGCACGATTAGGACCAAGATGTTAAATAAATTCGTTAGAGTCAGACTGTAAAAATCATTGAGTTATTCAAAAACAATGTCAATCAATAACAAACAATAATGCAGGAGAACTCAGATATCTTATTCTCTAATGTACATTAGGAGGCAAAAAACCATACACAAAGTTTGTATAGAATTTTGACTGATTTTATTGACAAAAGGGCACCATTTTATATATGTCATTATCAGTTTTGCCCACCTCACTGGCGTGGTCAGTGACAGGGTCTTTACATCATAGTAATTCATAAAAAGTGCTGAATATGTGTTTTTCAAAAAGTCTTTTTTCCCATGTGAATGTTACAGCCTTGCAAACACCTGGTCAGTCACGATGACCTCCTGAGGATGTAGCCAATTCAAGGTTCTCTGATTAGTTCGAATACAATAGATGTATGTCTTCTTTAATGCCTCTCTTTGTCTCCCTCGTTTCAGCTGCACTATCAGAGATAGTGCACAAGGCTGCTCTCCTGGTGGAGGCAGGAAAGAGGACACACATGAACAGATTTATTATTTTCTAACTTTGCAAAATAATCTTTACTTGAAAGACATGAGCCAGGCTGTGTTTGCAAGCTGCCAAGGTCAAATTTCTGATTACACTGCAGCTTGTGCTTCAAGCAATAATATGCAGGTTTATTTCTACTATTATTCTAGTAAGACAGAATTAAATGCATTATATACTACTTTTCAAACTTTGTTCTCTATTATGGGTTTAAGTACATTTATTCCTAACTAAAGCACACATTTCTCTATATATTTGATCACACAACTTATATATGTTTGAATGTTTAAATACACATCTTCCTAGGCAGCACACATTGTAAATATATTTTTCTAGGCAGCATGTATGTAAATATATTTTCTAAGCAGCATGTATAGATTTTTCTAACAGGTACATTCCAAAAGGGGCATTGTACTCTATAATGGGTCTAATGAGTGTCGAGTAGAAGGGAACAATGACCTATTTTTTCCTGGATGAGAACCCTTTTATGATGAGGTGTGCCATGTAGAAGGACTTCCTGACTACTGTGGTGATGTGACTATCAAAGGAGAGACTACTGTCCACCTAGGTCCCAAGGTCTCTTATCACACATTTGGTGTTAAGTAGATTGCTGCCTATGTGGTAGTTCATGGGTACAGAGTTTTTACCAAAGGGGGTGACACTGCACTTTTTGGCATTGAGCTTGAGGCCATGGCTCTGACACCAGGCATCTGTCTCAGCAAGGCCATTCCGTAGGATGTCCACATCATTTGGGGACTTGACTATGGCTCCTAGTTTTCAGTGATCTGCAAACATCATTAGCCAGAGGCCTTCTGTATTACCCTGTACTTCAGAGAAGTAGATACCAAACAGGAGAGGTCACAGGATGGAACCCTGTGGTACTCCACTTGTCACTGCATTGAGGTCAGATTTGGAGTCTGCAACTTTTACAGTGTGGGTTGTGTTAATGAACCAGTTGGCAACCCATCTTGTGACGTAGGGATTTATACCTAGTTTAATGAGTTTAGCTATAATTCCAGAAAGGGGGATGGTGTCAAAAGCCTTGGCGAGGTCAGGATAGGATGTGTGAACCACCTTACCCTCATCTACAGCTTTGCTGACTGCCTCAAAGAAGTCGAACAGGTTCAGGAGGCATGATCTGCCTTTCACAAACCCCAACCGGGTGGGATCCAGAGTTTGGAGGTTACCAATGTCTTTGTTTATGAGTTCCATGATGATACATTCCATGGCCTTGCAGACCAGGCTTGTCAGGCTAAAAGGTCGATAGTTCCCAGGATCAGTGGTAGCTCCCCCTTTGTGGAGTGAGATAACTGTTGCTGTGCACCATTCAGTGGGCACAAAGCCTGATGCGAGGCTATTATTGAACATGGTGCTTAAGTGGGGAGCCAGTTCATTCTGAAGTTCATGTAAAACGCAGCCTGGGATGTTATCCGGTCCCATGGATGCTGTGTTTTTGGCTTTAGAGAGTGCAGCTTTTACCTGCGTAGTTGTGATTACAGGGACTCTGCATTCTTCCTGCATAGATATGGGCCCTTTAGGGGATGATGGGGGTGGGGGTAAAATTAGCACTGAACCTATCTGCCAGGATATTGGCACTATCAGTTGGTTCTGTAATTTTCGTGCCTTTGTGCTGTAACTCAGAGCAGATCTGGGTGTTGCCATAGAGATTCTTGACATAGCTATAGAATGCTTTGCGGTTTTCCTTAGAATTAGTGGTGATTTTGTTTTTGTAGCTAGCTTTGGAGGATCTTATAAGTGATCTCAGCTTCTTACTGAGGCTGACCAGGGAGCTCCTCCACTCATGGGATTTTACTCTTTTTTGCAACAGTTTCTTCCTTCTGTTGTACAGTTTGTTTATGGCAGGGGACCACCAAATTGGCTTCCTTTTTTGGAAGATAGCTTCTTGGTTCTGTTTGGTATAGCATGATCCATGCACTCATGTAAGTGCTTATAGAGTGCATTTGTGTAGGATTCAGCAGTTGCAACTGTATTGTCCATCTGCATGGATGTCATGAAGTTCACCACTTCTGTCTTAAGAAGCATGAAGTTGGCTTTGGAGAAATTTTTTAACGTGGTTTCCTTAATGGGGTGGGGGTGGGGACGGGATGTGGATATCAAGGGTGATTAGCTTATGGTCAGATTGGACCAACAAGGAGTTGACTTCAGGTGTGGAGCACTGGTCACTCATGTTGGTAATGACTAGGTCTAGGATATTGTTGCCCCTGGTGGGAGTGTGGATACGTTGATACAGGGCATTGGAGTTTATGAATTCCAGAAAGAGTTGAGCTAAGGAGTTGGTATATGAGTAGTTTTCCCAGTTAATGGTGGGGTAGTTGAAGTTTCCCATTATTAGGGTGTTTGGTTGAACCCTAATATTTTCCAGTACATCAAGAAAAGTGGAGTGGGAATCCTGGGGCATGGTGGGGGATCTGTAGCAATCTACAATTTGGATTGCAGTTTTGCCGAACGTTAGTTGCACTTGGATAACCTCGGATGCATTATGCTGAGCAACTGGCCTGGAGGTGTGGATATCCTTAATGAATATGGACACACCTCTGCCTTTGGTGTTTTGGTGAAGGTTGCATGGCCGAAAAGTGTGATATGAGTTATAGCCTGGTAGTGCAGGGGTGCTCTCTGGAGCCTTGAACCATGTCTCAGTCACTGCACAGATATCGATGTTCTCCATTTTAAGGAGTGCTTCGAGTGAGTGTATTTTCAGATTTAAGACTTCTAGCATTGAGTAGCATTACCCTCAGTTTTTGCTTGCCTGTTCCTGTTACAGTGGTGAATTTGTTATTTGAACTTTGCCTAAAAAAGGCACTATATGGGCAGCAAGAGCCTTAGCCAGTATCTGGAATCCCAGGGGCGACAGGTGCAGGACATCTGTGGCAAAGCATCATGGTCTGTCAACCATGTCTTCCCAAGCAGACAGATACTGGATCCCCTTAGAATGACACCAGAAGCTTAGCCAATTGTTGAAGTCAATCATTTTGTCCTTGTACTGCGGTATCATTCAGGGCGATGGCAGAATGCTACTCAGGGACAGGGTCATACCTGCCTGGGCTACAAGATCGGAGAGCTCTTCCATGTCTCTTTTCATGTAGTCCAGGGAGGTATGTCTCAGGTCATTCACATCAACATGGACAATGACAGAGTCATATTTGTACTTGTTGTGGAGTGACCTGAGTGTGTGGGTTATGTGGCGGATCCTGGCACCCGACAGGCAGCTGACAGTAACCTTCTCCTTGTTTAGCCTGATGAGTGGGACATCAGTGTGCCTGACTATAGAGTCACCTATGACTAGTGTGTTGGGTACGTTGTTTTGCCTTATTGGCTGTGGTTGAGTGGCACACTGAGTCTGTGGGCTATGTGTCATTTGGGTTGTGTTGGGGGACATGGAGGTTGCTTGCGTTTCTGCTTTGGAGGTCTCTGTTACTTAGACAGATTATTATTGAGAGCCTCCGTGAATGTTTTTGTGTTACTATGTGTGGATTTTGGTGGTGTAGATTTAGTGAGACTATGTGATGAGTGTGGTGTGGTGCAAATATTTACCTTCTCCTCATGACTGTCAAGTTCAGTCTTGGTTGGAGAGAGCTTTGCCTCCAGTTTGGCTAGATAAGTGCATCTCTCACAGGTTGTAGTGTTGGGTGGTAGGAGGAGAGGGTTGTCTGTGTACATGAGGCAATTTCTACATTGCCTCAAGATGCCCAGATTCATCAGTTAGACAGGAGAAAACACTGGGTGCTGACCCTTGGACATGCCTGAATAAAAAACTATTTTCCTCTAGATAAGTGAGGAAAGTGAGTACAAGAGCTGTTTTTCTCTAAGCAAGTGAGAAAAGTAAGTACAAAAACTGTTTTCATCTAGGTAATGAGGGAGATTGAGTGCTATAGTAATTAGTAGCTTATTTAGTGCTTACAAGTTATGAACAAGTGCTGACCATGAATAAGCAAATTTAAGTGCTAAAACTAAGAATCTGTATCTACACCAGACGAGTTACAGGACTGAAACAAGTGCAAATGCAGGCTTTCAAATCAGAAAGTTGAGAGAGATGGAAGGGATTGGCCAAACGGCCAGTAACTACAATTTCTGGGCCAGAACCACTACTTATGTGGTAGACAGGTTACCTAGTGCTTACCACTCCCACTGATAAGTGGGAAGGTTTCCCTCCTACACAGAAAGGCTTGGGGGGCTCAGAAGCTTACATGCAGTCCTGGATACAGCAAATCTGTATCTGGAACACTTGCTATAGGAAACAGGCTTACAGCTGTTGTTTTTTTTTTACAGAAAAGTAGCAAAAACTACTAGACAGGGGTCCAGGAAAGTAAATAATGTGGGAAGAAATAGCCAGGGAATTGTTATGGCTAGGCTTGTATAGGCCCTAGGGCTGATAGCCTAGTACCAACCTATGAACCTATGAACCTATGAACCTATGAACCTATGAACCAGTAGTAAAAACAATTCACATGCAGTGCAAGCTAGCACACTTGAGTATGTAGCAATATTAGACCAAACACAGTTTAAAAAATGTAATTAAATTAAAAAGGACTAACAGCAAGTGCAGAAAGAGTTTATTAGGTAGAATGTGGTAAAGAGATTGAACTGGGGGAGTGTCCCAGATTAAATCTACAGTGGGGCGGGCATCTGCAAAAGCCACCAAATTTAAACTGCAAACCAAAAATAGGGAAGGTGGATGGGACAAAACAGTTTCAACAGAGATCTAAGCAACAACTAACAGTACAAACTCTAAATACAAACAAATATTCTCAGCTCTATATATTTGCAGATCAGACTCTCAGAAAAGGGAGACAACAGTTTCAACAGAGATCTAATCTCTCTCTCACCTTTGGTATGTCATTTTTTTACCACTTGTGGTATTTCTAGATACCATTGTTGGTACTTTTCTCTTTCCTGATATATACATATATATATATATATATATATATATATATATATATATATATGTGTGTGTGTGTGTGTGTGTGTGTGTGTGTGTGTATTAAAAAAAAAAAACTTTCTATTTTCACTTTGCTGTTGTTGTTGTTTCCTTTTCTTGAGTGTTTTATGTCAGCATAGATTAGTGTCATTATGTCGGAAAAAGCTAAATTGGGGTTTAAGCAGTGCAATAATTGTTGTTGTAAAATGCCCCAACTCAGACAGTCATGTTCGGTCGGTTAATTGTTTAGGCTTTGACCATATAAATGCTTCATGTGACATCTGCTCCAGTTTCAGTAATCGCACTCTAGCTAAGCAAAAAAACAAATTGATTTTAAAAGGTTTAATGAAAACATCTTTTTCGAAGGCTCTCTCTGGGACAGAGGTCTCACCACCTCTTAAGACCAAAAAACATGAAGAGAAACGGTGTCACTCAGTTTCTATATCTCCGCCTGTTTTGTAACCGAGTCGACACCGAGCTTCTCTGGTGCCTTCGGAGCAGAGAACCTCGGCACCAGGCTCTATGTCTTCTCCCTCAGTGCCGCCTCTGATGTTGACTTCTATTATGGTACCAGCTTCGGCACCATTGTCTTCAATGCCATCCTTGGTTCTGACACCAGCTTTGACAACCATACCCACATTGGCACCATCCCCGGCCACAGTGCTGATAACTTATATGGCTCCACAGACTATGACCCCGTCGGTTCCAAAGATTGAACACCTTTCCAGAACCAGATATTCTCCAACTTAAGACCCTTTTTTGGGGCACCAATTTAGCCCCTTTCTTGAAAGACGTGACTCTCCTTCAGCAGCCTCCTATAGATCCACCAGGAGCCATTCAGAACAAGATGTAGTGTGGGCTGTGGACCAGCTTCTGGCAGCTAGAGGATTGCCCACCCCTGCTAGATCTTCTGTCCCCTTTGGAACAGAACCTTTTACAGCATACTCACCAGTATATCCTCCTCCAGCCTCTTCCCAAGCTCGGGAGACTTCGGTACCGATGACCACCCCGGTGCATACTGTCTCGGCTTCGACTGCAGAGTTTCCCCTGTTGACACCCACCACTCTTTGTGCATCTGCTCCATTGGAACTGGTGCACTCTCAGAGCAGTGTTTGGGCTGTCAGCACCGTGGTTCCTAGTTTGGTGCCTATTTTTTCGCTAGCACCATCTATACCCACAACTCCACCAACAGCTACCAGTCCTCTTGGTGCTCCTCACCTGGAGGCGAGCTAATCAGGGCGGGGTGTGACCCTGGTTCCGAGGTTGTCCTTCTCAGTTCCAGGCTCCTATCCCTCCTTGGGCGGGCCTGCTTTCCAGGTGATGGAGAGGGTCCTTAGCATGCAGCTATCCCAACCACCTACTCTAGGTTCCTGGGCACGGGAGCCGCAAGACCTTCCCTTGACGGGACCTCTTTCTCCGGAGTTCTCCTCATAATATCCCACTGAGGAGCCACCCCAGAAGAAACAGTGCAAGAGGAAGCACCCTGATTTCCCCAAGGAATCTATCACTGAGGACACAGATTGCGATGAGGGAGAAGGTTCCCCACGGTCTCCCCCAGAAGACGTCTCATTTGGAGACATTCTCGAAATCCTCAAGGAGACGGGAGACTGAAAGTCCTCTAACCCTTCTTCAGAAGAATCAGTGTTCTTTTAGGCCTTTCCTGCCCAGCCATCTACTTCCTGGGTGACCCCACCTGTGGATGAGGTTGTAAAGCTGATCATGCAAGGTGCCTGGAAGGCCCTGAACAACATAGAACTTGTCCCCCGGAGGCTGGACAAAATTTTATCTACCCCTGAAGACCAGCCCAATTGGTTCACGCAGTTGGTAGTTGATTCCATGATCGTGGCAGCGGCCACCAAGATGGAATTGGCAGAAGATAGTTCCACTGTTCATTCCCCCAAACAGGGAGTCTCGGCCCATGGACAGACTGGGGACCTTTGCCATTTGGTCACTGAATTATCTGGCACACTTCACTCACCTCCAAAGAGACCTAATTTCTGAGATGTCTACCTCTTTGGTGGGGGTACTGCCTGATGAAGTGCGTGACACTCTTGCCTTGCAGCTAGCTACCCTGGAATTTATCTCAGACTCCTCGATGCGACTGATATCTCACTTCACGGAGGGGGCAGCTCGAGCAGCAGCATTAGGCATCATCATGAGACGGCATGCTTGGATGCATTTGTGTAATTTCACAGACCCCTTTAAATCTTCCTTCATCAATGCACCTGTCGACAAATCTTCACTGTTTGGTTCTAAAGTACGAGACACACAATCACAAAGTGAGAAAGACCTTGTCTGCTGTGGGCATACATTTTTCCACCCCCCAAAGATCCTTTTCCAGGAACCAGAGGGGAGGAAAATTGTGGTTCAAAAAGTCCCAAGGATCTTTTCGTGACACTCGTGGTGAGCAATCCCCCCAGGGCATAGGGGGCAACTCATCTGGAAGATGCCCTTTATGGGGTAGAGAGGGTCAGAGTAACATGGGTGCTAAAGAATCCTTCTCCAGCCGATCCTACCAGTGCTCCTGAGCAGCGGCCTGATTGCTTTCCTCTGGAAGCAGTCAGGGGTCATTTTTCTCTGCACCTCCAAGCCTGGCATCTTATTTCTACTGATGTATGGGTGCAGAGAATAATATCCAGAGGCTACCATATCCTATTCCATATTACTCCCAGACCCATCAAACAAATCCCCGATGTTCCATCCAATCAGAGGGAGGTAGCAGCCTTAGAAATTGAAAAGCTCTAAGAAAAAGATTCATCCAGTCAGTCCCACCAGACCAGAGAGGATCCTGCTTTTACTCAAGGTTCTTTTAGTGCCAAAAAAGACAGGGGACTGGAGACCAATCCTGGATCTCAGCCTATTTACGAATTTAAAAACCTCAAAAATTCCGGATGTTCACGGTACAGTCCATCCTTCCCTTCTTAGGGAAGGACAACTGGATGTGCTCTATAGATCTCCAGGATGCATATTACCACATAAAGATGGACCAGCACTCCCGGAGATTTCTCTGCTTCCGGCTGGGAGCCAATCACTACCAGTTCAGGGTACTGTCATTCAATCTCTCGACAGCCCCCCTAGTGTTCAACAAAAGTATGGCAGTTGTAGTAGCTTTGACTACAAGGTGTTTCTGTATCTAGACGATTGGCTCCTTACCACCACGATCAGGAATTTTCTCATCCACAGCCTCTCTTACACTCAAGGCCTTGCTCTTCATTTAGGGATTATGATCAACAAGAACAAATCCCAAATGTCCCCAACAAAATCACTGGAATTTATTGGAGCGATCTTCGACACAACATCCTGTCAAGCTTCCCTCTCTCCTCACAGGCTCTCAAAAATAAGAAGCCAAGTTTAAGTACTCCTCCCCCAAACCTTTGTACCAGTATGCTTTGTACTTCAACTTCTGGGCTCTGTGGCAGCAACGATTACCTTAGTTCCAATGGCGAGATTGCACATGAGACTAGTACAGTGGCTCCTTTCATCACAATGGTCGATCTGAACCCATCCTCTGGACCACTTGGTATGCCTTACACCTCTTTGCCAGAAAGAAATGCTTTGGTGGATGAAGCCAGAATCAAATCTTTGGTGTAGACCATTCTGCCGCCCCCAGTCCAGGGCCACGATGACCACGGACGCTTCCCTGTAGGGTGGGGGGCATTTCCAGGGAAAGACAGTCCAAGGAACCTGGTCCCCCATGGAGGCCAATTTGCACATAAATGTCCTGGAATTGAGGGCAGTATTCTTAGCATTGCAAGCATTCCATACATTCCTACCTTCTGGGACCATTTCAATTCAATTGGACAACATGTCTGTTGTCTAGTATATAAACAAACAAGGTGGAACCAGGTCTTACCCCCTGTGTCAGAAAGCCATGAGAATTTGCCACTGGGCAATAGCTTCCAACTGCTTTCTTATAGCAATGCACATTCCTGGGAGTTCCAACCTTATTGCGCACAATCTGAGCAGAAATGACCTGATGCCTCATGAGTGGTCCTTCAGTCCTGTAATAGTGGATCCAGTCTTCCGCCATTGGGGCATGCCTTGCTGCGACCTGTTTGCTTCCCCTCTAAACAACAAATGTAGAAGATACTTTGCCCTGATCCCCCCTCAGGGGGAGTCACAGAGGGATGCTCTAACACATGATTGGCCCCCAGGTCTACTGTATGCCTTTCCCCATTTCCCCTCATCCCAGAATTCATCCAGAAAGCAGAAAGGTTGAGAAGCAAAGTGATCCTTATTGCTCCTTATTGGCCCCATCAAGTCTGGTTTCCTTTCCTATGACCTCATCTGATTCACAGCCCATGGATCCTGGATCAATCCCAAGGCCTGCTATCTCACCCTCAGGGACTGATTCACCCCAATCTCCACAGCCTCCAGCTCACAGTTTGGTTCCTCCACTTCTGATGATTGCCAGGCAGCCTGATATTTCATCTCCTATCCGTGATATTCTTCTGGCTTCACACAAACCTTCCACCTGGAAAATGTATTCTAGTAAGTGGGCTAGGTTCTCTACATGGTCCAAAGATCATGACATAGACCCCTACTCCATGCCTATTCAGAAGATCCTACAATACCTGACTACTCTTCTACATGCAGGAGCTTTAGCATCGACAATTCCTGTGCATTTAGCAGCTATCGCAAATTTTCATAATGGATTCAATAATTCTTCTGTTATGTCACACCATCTGTGCAAGAATTTCTTGAAAGGAGTATTATATGTTAAACCGCCTGTCAAGCCCCTCATTGAACCTTGGAACTTGACTTTGGTACTTCAGTCGTTAACAAGCCCTCCTTTTGAACCTTCTAATTAATGTGATATAAAATTTTTGTCTTGGAAGACTCTACTTCTAGTAGTCCTTACCTCAGCGAGAAGAGTATCTGAGTTGCAGGCCTTGACTGTCATGAAACCTTATTTGAATTTCCACAGGGATAGAGGGTCCCTATGTACTGACCCATCCTTCTTGCCCAAGGTCATTTCTGGGTTTTCAATTAACCAATCTATTGACCTGCCAGTTTTCTTCCTTCAGCACTCAAACAGAATGGAATATCTTTTCCATACCCTTGATGTTTATAAGCAGCTTCATTTTTATTTGGACAGAACTAAATCTTTCAGAAAAATGGATCAATTGTTTGTGGCCTTTGCGCGACCCAGATTGGGTAAACCTGTCTCCAAAGTGACTATCCTCCTGGCTTTGAAACGTCATTACCTTTATCTACCATCAGAATAAACTATCTTTACCTTCCAGATTAAAGGCTCATTCGACTAGATTGATGGCTACTTCAGTGTTTTTTCATTCCAGAGCCTCTATGGATGATATCTGCACAGCAGCCACTTGGGCAAGACCTCATATCTTTATCACTCCTTACAAATTGGATTTGGCCTCCAGGGGACGAGCATCTTTTGGTTATATGGTGCTCAGGAATATCCTTTCTTAGGGCCACCCAGGACTCAAGTAGCTGGGGACTCGGTCCTGTCAGTAAGGAATGAATAAAGATTTACAACATCAGATAAAGATGTTATGTCTTACCATAACGTTGCATCTGTGTTGTAGATCTTTATTCATTCATTACTTCCTGCCCACCTTCCCCCTGCCTGGACTCCTGGTGGACTTTAGGATCTCCTGGTTAAGGTATTTGCTCAGACAGAGCCTCCTACTGTCTCTTTTATTATCTCTATAATATAAGGGTGGGCAAACTCAATCTGAAGAGACTATGAGAGGGACATTATGGGTAGGTTTTGGCTGAGAGTTCTTGGCTGGCGCAAGCTTGGAAACAGCCATGCTCCGAGGATGGAACCGAAGTCCTATCAGTAATGAATGAATAAAGATCTACAACACAGATGGAATGTTATGGTAAGACATAACTTCTTTTTTGGGGCGTAACAGTATTTTGCTTCTTCACAAAATGCTCATGACTAAAATGTGATACTTTTTTCATTAAGAAATAATATTAAACAATCAACCCATTTGTATTTCGAGCCTGTTTAGTTTACTTTTGATAAACAGGCTTGAACCAATATACTTTGTTATTATATGAACAGTATAGACACATGAAGCTTTTCAGCCCATGGAGCTATGCTTCTTTCCACACAGTAAAATGTATTTATAGAGGCACAATGCAGTGTTTGTATGCTATTACTAATGATAATTAGAAAAGTTTTAACTGTTGTGCAACCAATGTAGCGAAATAATCAATATGGGGAGTAAAGGCCTCAAAGTACTTTGCACATTTGTACACAATACATGCCGAGTACCATTAATAATGTCATATAGTATTTCTGTGTTCTTCGGTCATAGTAAAATGAATATATAATTAATTGCTTTCAAATATGTTAAATGAGCGGACAAATTAACTATGTTTGTAAAAAAAAAAAAAAGCAGTTTTAGTTACATACATGAAATGCAACAGATCCACAAATTCTAAAAAAAAGTGAACAGGCACGTGTGTGTGTGCACCTAGATTAACTTTGTATTGCATACTAAATGAGGCGACAAAATGTAAGTGGGAGCAATATTTTAATAACATGCTAAAAAGATTTACCTATATTGCAAATGAAGCAAATTACTATGACCTGTAGCCACAGATGCAGCCTCAGGCAGAAGTGATTGCGTGCTGCTCTAAGACTAATTACAGATTTTATAATGCAAATAGTAAATACAGAAAAAAGCAGCTAAATGTGCTTACTTAGGTGAACAGGGAGCAGATGGATTCTGAGACTAAAAGGCTACTTTTACTGGTGACAGCTGGAAATGAAAGCAGCATGTATTGAAAAGATATATATTTGGCTTATTATAACCACTCATTATTTTATCCATTACCCCTGAAAGCCCTTTATGTGGTTACACAAATTATGCTTTTTAATACTTTTCTTTTATCCAGCTATGACAGCAGTGTCAGTTTAAATCACTTCTCTGGTACAATGTTCAGAAGATATTATGCAAATGTTCAAAAGAGTGATCATGAACTTCAAAGACAGAAGTTTGTTTTGAAAAGTGAGCTTTACCACCTCAACACTCTCTGTTAATTTACAAAGCAGTTGTTGGTGGGCTAGTGGTTAAGATTCAGTGCTCTCACCGCCACTGCTCAGATTTGATTCTTGGTCAGGGAAACTTCAATGCATTTACTTTTGTGATGGCTTGGTGGTTAACTACTGTGACTATGGTGTATAGGGTCCTGGGTTTGAGACCTGCATGGCACAGGAATATAATTTTCTTGGGTGGCAAAAGCCATGGTACCATTTGGCTAGGCTTGTATAGGCCCTAGGGCCAATAGCCTAGTATCTGCCTATGAACATATGTCAAACTGTGAGATGTGTGTGTGTGTGTGTGTGTGTGTGTGTGTGTGTGTGTGTGTGTGTGTGTGTGTGTGTGTGTGTGTGTGTGTGTGTGTGTGTGTTTGTGTACTTTGGGATGTACCTGTGCAGCAGACCGTGGTCTAGAAGTGGTAGTTAGCAAAGTCAGGTCTAGCAGCACAGTGCTAAATTCAGAAACATAATTAGCCACTGATGATGTGTTTCTCTGTTTGGTTTTACCTTATCTCTGAACTGTAGATGATCCCTTTTGCTGTAATTAGCAGTCTTCAGTTAGCCAAGTAGCTCTGGTAGAAATACTTTCTCTGAACCCTGGAGATCATTAGTCAGAGAAAATGATAATAAATTATTTGCTTTCTTGTAAAATTAACTTGTTTTGTTTCTGTTATGACAAATAATGAATTTGAAATTTACAGCTCAGAAACAAACTGCACAGAACTGTCAGATTTGGTCTTATTTTGTGGGGTAACTATTTATATTACATTTAAATGACATTCAGAATTAGTGATGTTTCTAATTATTCGTGTCAGGCTGATTTTGAATATATTTTGTATCCTGTCATCATAAGGTCCGCCTCCTTACTCATATCAACATGAGTGCAATAACCCTGATCTAAGTAACTATCATCTATTAAATAACAGGAAACCCGAGTTGTTTTAGGATAGCTGAAACTATCAATTTCCATAGAACAAAAATAAACTGTAGCTTGAAAGAGAAATGCAGTTGCATACATGTCACAGTTTGGCAGAATGAAGCAAACTGAAATATTATACTTCCTGAAAGAGATAATCACTATTTGCAGACTAATGCTCTTTTTATTTAATGAAAACGTATATTGTATGTTCTAGTTTAAAACTGTGATCTACTATACTTCACTGAAAACAGATCTTGCATTAAACTCTGGTTGCCCTTGCTAAACAGTAAAGATTCATGTTACTATATAAGCAGTTTAGTCACTTTAAGCTATTTAAACATTGACGCTATGCATATTTCCACACTCTGGTATGCATTTGCATGGATACAAAGCAGTGTTTGGTAGGAATTTTAGAGTTAGGGCTCATCAGGTGACAACATGTAATGTAGTAAAGAGCCTAACATCTGTAATGGCATAAAGGGCTTTCAGGGGATACTGGATGAAATAATGAGTGTTTACAATAAGCCAGATAAATTAGTATATTTTATAATTCCTGATACATGCTGTTGTCATTTTTCAGCTGTTACCAATAGCAGTATCCTTTCAGGATCTCTCTGCTCCCTGTTTATTTAAGTATGCAAATATAGCTGTTTTCCGATTGCTTGCAATAAATCCCTTTCATTGGTCTTAGTACAATGCACACTCACTTCTGTCTGATGCTGCAGTCTGTGCTTACAGCTCTTAGTAATTTGCCTGTTCTGCAAAATATATAAACCAGATAATTAGTTAATTATCCGATAATTAGAAAGAATAGTAAACTTGAATCAGTACTGACATGACCATTTAAATGCAATATGAACAGTTAACCTCCCCCCAAAGAAATATGAAATCAGATAGTTTTGTGCTGCTTGCTTCTGAACTGTAAATTTCTAGCTCATTATTTGTCACAACAGAGGAAAAATACATTTATTTTGCAAGAACCCAAATAATTTCCTACCAATTTCTAGACAGTGACTCAGAAGATGGCACAAAGAAACTCTATTAGGCTGCAAGACAAAGCAAGAAAGAAAAAAAAGATTGCCATCAGACAGCATTCATAAGGTATGCAAGTAAAATCCTGCTCACTGGCCCAAGTGACATCAAAGGAAAAGGGAAAGAGCACTTCCAACAGCTTCTGAATGACGAAACCTTTCAGAAGCTCTTCTGCCACAGACATAGCCTAGGATGAAAGAAAGAAGCCCATCCTTGAAGAAGAAAGAGCAGACTAAGGAAAATGAAGTCAGGAAAAGCAATAGGCTCAGATGAGGTTACAGCAAATATGATAAAGACATTCCCCGGGATTCAAGAAGCTCGGCGCAAGGACGGTTTTAGCCTTATGCCAAGCATCCTCACTACAGATGGCGCCGCAGCGCCATAGGAATACGTATGAGGGCATGCCGCCGCACCCTCGACATGCACAGGAAATGTGTGCGAATGCAGGCGGCATGTACAAGTGCTCTACAGAGACGTAAACATGCCCCGACACTTGCAAAACCTACTATGCCTACTAGTAGAGCCCTCCCCTAATAGTAAGCCAGTAATTCAGTGTCCGTGGATACCGAAATGTATGCTAAGCATACAAGAGTGTCCACGAACAGTGAAATAAAATCGAAGAAGTAAACACACAAGCATGTAGTGGAATGTTGAGCTCTGTCCCTAGAACTTTCACAATTAGATTCCCTGTGTCCCTATTATACATTTGAATTGCTGCAATATAGAAGGTGTAAGCAAAGCGCAGCGTGTTTGCGCGTCGCTGCCCTACGACGAGTGTAGCTTACACGTCATATTCATTCAAATAGAGAAAAACATGTGGAATCAATGTAAATGTCAATAGTGTAGTGTTTAGAGCATCCGCCTAACAAACAGGCATTCACGGTTCGAGCCCAACAATAGCACATATCATTTTCCATGTGGAATGAATGTCATTTTGCCGTAGAACTGACATAAGAGTATCGCATGAGATATTTAACTTAAATATCATTTAAGCAAAGTGGCACTGTCATAATGAATAAGGTACTAGTAAGCAGGTGTAAGCACAGATAAGCAGCAGTAAACACATATAAGTACCAGTAAACAAGTCTGAGTGCACTTGCGCGGGTCTAAGCAGAGCCCAGCATAGGAAATGTATATAAGTATATACAGATATATAATATATATATATACATATACATACATATATATATATATATATATATATATATATATATATATATATATGAAGAAAGAACAACCTAACAATAAAGCATACAAAAGGAATGAGAAGGGAATCAGCAGCAAGCCCAGTATTATATAGCGCTATCAGCGTATGTCATATCAAGCTGGGCAGGAGTGAGCAAAGCACTACTACTCACACCACAGGCAGGATATGAACAGTGGGAGTAACATTGTTGATTTGCTAAGTCTACTTTACACACAGAGGGTAGTCCCTGGTGGGACTACCCAAAGATTGATAGACCATTGGGCCATCCGACCATTACACAAGCAAGGGCAGGTATGTTCAAGGACTAAATGGTTGGAGAGCCTGAGAGTACATGGGTTGGGATAACATACATGTAGGGTCCCTAATGCTGGGGAGAGGGTAATGTGTGGAGGTGTGTCATGGCTGCGATAACAAGTGGACAATGGATGGTATGCGTGTATGTTGAACACAGGTGGGGTGGATGAACTATGGGTATGAAATTATGGAGCCAGGCATGCCAGGGTTGGATGGGCTGGTTCTAATTGGACCGCCTTGCGGAGATCTGTGAGTTCGTTATAAGTATATATGCATACACACATGCAGACATCAATATGTAGAAGTACATTCTCTGTAACATATTCATTCCATTTGCAGACATAAATAACATGAATGTGCCCTTACAAACCTCAACAGTAGATAGAATAATAGGTTGTGCAGAAGAGGGATGGGAAGAAACTGCTAAAACGCAGAAGTGTGTACAATGTATGACATTAGTGCTGTGCTGAAAAAAATCAAATGTGAGAACTTTCCCACACATGGAATCATTCCTGTGATCTGCCTGCTATGGCAAAACCAATTACTAAACCGGTCTATTTGTAAAAGAAATACACCGAACACATACATAATTAGGCTCTCATGTGAAATGTGTGCATTACCACATAGTAATACTTATTAATTTATTGTAGTGTCATGTTAACGGGAGTAAGGATGTAATGAAGTATAGAGTCTAATCTTGACATAAACACAGGTGTGAACCCAAAAATAGTGAATAGTATTCATTTGGTCGCTCATGTCACCAATGTTTGTGGACTAAACTTTTGGGATACATGGAGTGAGTCAACCGATGGGATGGGTCTATAGGAGTAGGGAGTGGCCAATGTGTAGTGGTGTGGACACACCGTGAATCCAACTGGAGAATGGATGACTGCAATGTTAGGGAGATGTTGGGGTGTGTGTGTGGGGAACCAGGAGCTGTGGATATATGGGTATATATATATATATATATATATATATATATATATATATATATATATATATATATATATATATATATATATATATATATATATATATATATATATATATGCAAATGAAGCAGCACAGCACTAGTGTATTGGTTAGAGCAACTGCCTAACGAACAGACATTCCCGTTCCGAATCCCACTGCATCACATACTATTTATCATTGGTAATCTGTACATGAACATATTGCGACATCTGTCCACTGTATAACCTGCAAAATATCAATTAAAAGTTAACTGGAGTGAAGTGTCAGTGTCATAATGAATAAGGCACTAGTAAGCAGGTTCAAGCATATATAAACACTGGTAAGCATGTGTAAGTGCATTTTCTCAGGGTATGCATTGCTTTGCAGACAAACACACATATATATATATATATATATATATATATATATATATATATATACATATACATATATATATATATATATATATATATATATATATATATATATATATATATATATGTGTGTGTGTGTGTAGATATACACAGACAGACAGCTATGATAGGAAACAGCACACAAGAATGACATATGTTTACAGGCTATGCCAATGGAAGTGAGGAGCCCAAGCAAGAAACATGAAGCACGTAGCATGACCTTCCAACCCCCCAGCTGGACACGGGAAACATACACACAAACAATGTAAAGAGTCCACTGCTCCCCAGACCACAGGCAGGATACAACCTGGGGGTTGCACAGTGCACCCGTGAATTCTAAGCTTGGAAATCAGACAGTAGCGTCCCTTGCAGGACACCCCAAAAATTGGCAAGACCAAAAGAAGGTGATAGACGGAACATTCTGGCTGGGGTGTATACTTCTCGGAATACAAGGGTGGGAAAGCCCGATGTCCCATGGGCTGAGCCAATTGTATGAAATGGGTACCATGAAGTGGAGAGTGGGCAGCATGTAGTGGTGTGTCCAGAACAGACCAGGACCCAGAGTAAGGATGGATGCTGTTGAGGAGGTGTGGGTGGGGGAACCATGGGTAGCTTCTTATGGGACTAGGTGTGCAGGTGTTGGCTGATGTAGGCCTATATGGACAGCCCTAGGGATGTAAGCAAATGTGTTCATTGGGCAGAGGCATCACCCAATGAGCAGCCACACCCACTAAGAGTCCCACTGCAGCAAAGTGAAATCTATATGACAAGGAACGGAATAACCAGATGTAGATGTATATATGTAGAGGTTTGTGTGTGTATATCTATCCATAGCGACATAGAGATAAGCCTCTGCCTCTCTATAGTACAAATGTATACATAAGAGACAGAATACGGATACATACCCACATATAAATATATACATATGCAGACACCCATAGACCCATATGTTGTTATATATATATATATATATATATATATATATATATATATATATATATATATATATATATATAGCAAAATATAAATATACTTGTATACATACATATACAGATATATCTGTATATAGTAATGTATATATATATATATATATATATATATATATATATATATATATATATATATATATATATATATGTGTGTGTGACTGTAAATATACACATGTATATAGCTAGGATATGATACAGCAGGTATGAGTTACATATGTTCACAGGCTGTGCATATGGGGGTGAGGGGTTCAATAAACAAACGTGTAACATGTAGCATCAACCCCCCACCCCCAGCTAGGCCAGTGAGACATACAGACACACAATAAAGGTAAACACACCACTGCTTCCCAGACCACTGGCAGGATACTACCAGTGGGAGAGACCTGCCAGGTCTAATCTTGAAACATAGACATCGATGTCCCTTGTGGGACACCAAATATTAATGATCATCTGAGGCAGTCCCAGTAATGACTTACCAAACCAGACTGAAGATGTACATGGACCAGTAGGTTGTGCAAGCCTGATAACCCATGGGTCGACACAACGTATGACATGTGTCCCGACATGGGGAGAGTGGGCAGTGTGTAGTGGTGTGTTTATACCCCACCTGCACCCACAGTAAGGATGAGTGCTGTAGAGGAGTGGCAAGTGGGGGAACTATGGGTATGCAATTATGGGCCTAGGCGTGCAGGTGTTGGCTGGCTCAGTTGTATTAGGACCGACCTGGGGATGTAAGTAATATTCTGAAATGGGCATAGCTGACGCCCATACCTCTCAACCCCTAAGAGCAAATCCACTGGACAGGACATAAACCATTGGGGGAACAAATAGGGACCATACCTCTGAACTGTCCTCAATTTCCAGGGACATCCCTGATTTTGACTCAATTTCTTACTCTGTCCCACTTAATCCCTCCTAAAACTAGTGACATTTGAAGGAAAGGTGGTGAATTACATGTACTGAATAACGACAACAATTAAGAGTTATAAACATCATTTACCTCAGAAAATGTGTATGAATTCATATGTTCGGAGTCTGTCAATGTGTCAGGTTAATAGCTCCAATAATTTAAATGTGTCCCTGATGCTGTTATACCATGTCCCTGATTCAGTTTGTATTTTTCCCCAATCGTATGAGAGGTCTGATCGGGACAGAAAGCACATATTCCACTGACAACCTTAGAAAGGTACTCGGGCAGAACGTACTGTATTTATCCAACGTTAACTCACGATTATAAGAATGCCAATTGACAGTTATCTTTTAAACTCTGTTTTAATGTATTAAAAGACAAATTACATCCAGTGGTTTAGCGCTTTCATCTGTAGACAGATTTCATCAGAACCAACAAGTAGATCACATACTCTGACGCTTATAGCAAACTTTGGCCTTTTTAAAACATTATATAAATAATTATACTTAAAAAACATATACTAAAAGGACATTAAACATGATTATATTTGCCACATTATACATAAATACTACTAATAATTTACAACTGATAACCTGTACAATTGCTGTAAAAGGTTATAAAAAGATGTAAACTGTGTGTAACAATAAAAACGAATTATCATAGCTAATCAGTAGTTGCTTATGCAGTATACACTTAAGCAGACAAGTGATTCAACAATTTAAAAACAATAAACAAGTATAAATATCTCTCACTCCTTGCTGTGCTCCTTAGTGCTGTAATTCAACTCATTATGAGCACCATGGATCTGATCTTGGACCACAACTATATTGAATTCAATGGTGAGACATTTAGACAAACCAATGGAGTTGCTATGGGGGCATCGTGTGCACCCTCTTATGCGAATTTAGTAATGCTAGAGTGGGAAAATCAGTACATTTTTACTAGTGAATACTATAAGCAAATGTCACTGTACACTCGGTTTTTGGATGATATATTCATTGCATGGAAAGGAAATATGGAAACTATTCCATTATTCATTGAATATATCAATTCCACAACCGAATTTTTGAGATTTACACACACTGTAGAAAGAGAGGGAATATCATACTTGGACACCTTCATCAGTTCAAATGAAAATGGTTATGTGTCTCAACTATACAGGAAACCATCCTTCTCAAATGACTATATACAGTATGGAAGTGACCATCCACCATACACTTTCAAGAATATAGTCAAGGGACAGTGTGTACGCAGCTCATGTCTTCTACTAGAGAGATCATGAACCAAGAAATTGAAGTTATCTATCAATTATTTAAAGAAAGGGGTACCCAGAAGTATGCTAAAGGATGTGACAAACTATGTAAAATCACAATGGGGTAACAAATATCAACCATTACTAGGAAAGTATCTGTAGCAATCACAAAAAACAATGAGTTCAATAGGAGAGTGTGTGTGATTATGTACAATCCATACACAAATGTGGTAAAGGAAATATTACGTAGACATTGGTATATTTTCAACTTGGATGAAGAAGCAGAACATAGTTGGCTCCATACCTAATATAATATTAAAACAGGAATGAATCTAAAAAGACTCACAGAAACAAGTGGTAATAGAAGGCAGGGTAAATTATATAGGAAAAATGGCACCAAGAAATGTGGAGCATGCAGACAGTGTCAGTTTATCAACCAAGAAAAAAGTGTGGTTTTGGAAAATAGTACCCACAGTGTATGTAATTTCAAAGAGGGAAATTGTAATAGCCAAGGTGTTGTATATCTCGCTAAGTGCAAAAAATGTAATGTATACTATGTAGGGAAAACTGAAAGAAAGTTTAAGACCAGAATATATGAGCATTATTACAAAATTAAAAAAGGTGATGAAAACAATGCCTTGAGTAAACATACTAAGGCTACAAATATAGACCACACCTTTACATTTGCCATATTGGATCAGGTTGACAACTCAGTGAATAGTGGGAATTGGAAAGCTAAATTGGGATGCCTGGAAAGTAAGTGGCAAATAATGTTAGATGCCACTACGTATCCAGGATTAAATGAATACATCAGTTTAAAACCCTTTTTAATATTAGGGAACTAGCTTCAAAATATAGCCCTCATGGTTACTATAGTTACCTACAGCACTAAGGAGCACAGTAAGGAGTGAGAGATATTTATACTTGTTTATTGTTTTTAAATTGTTGAATCACTTGTCTGCTTAAATGTATACTGCATAAGCAACTATTGATTAGCTATGTTTTTTATTGTTACACACAGTTTACATCTTTTTATAACCTTTTACAGCATTTGTACAGGTTTATTAGTTGTATATAGTAATGTAATTATTAGTAGTATTTATGTATAATGTGGCAAATATAATCATGTTTAATGTCCTTTTAGTATATGTTTTTTAAGTATAATTATTTATATAATGTTTTTAAAAGGGGCCAAAGTTTGCTTTAAACGTCAGAGTATGTGATCTACTTGTTGGTTCTGATGAAATCTGTCTGCGACAGATGAAAGCGCTAAACCACTGGATGTAATTTGTCTTTTAATACATTAAAACAGAGTTTAAAAGATAACTGTCAATTGGCATTCTTATAATCGTGAGTTAACGTTGGATAAATACAGTACGTTCTGCCCGAGTACAGGAGTTCGGATTGGGGTAAATCGAACTGGTTGGTGAGACTTGTGTTTGTGTTCTGAGTTGCAGTATGACCGATCCGGCACCACAGGATACTTTATTGTGCAGAGCGGAGTTTGAAACTTTACAAGAAGAAGTTATCTCGCTGAAGACTGATGTTAGAAAACTATTGGATTTAGTAGGGAAATTGGCAGGTTCGGCGATGCCTCTCAGCAGTACTAGTTCCCCACATGCTAATGCAAAGGATAAGGGAAGCCAAACACCACCTTTCATTGCCGAAAGGATCGAACTTAACAGCCTGGGCGATATCCCGAATGGGCAACCACAGGATTATAGCGTAACCACGCCGAGAAGACAGACTGGCATTGATTTAAAAGAAGTAGGAGATAATATCTTATCAGAAGCTGAATTCACTTTTGATTTCAGCATTTTCCATCATAAAGATGAAGTGGAGAGACTTGGAGCACGACCCAAAATTCGTGACAGAAATAAAACTTATTCAAATGCCATCAAGAAAAATACTATGAACAAGACCAATACAGGTACGATGTTCCTTGATTATTTATTTAGCCCAAACCCATCAAGCAAGGTTAGGAATAATAGACAATGTTCAGAACAGGATACAAGACACAATGTTAAATATATGCAAGAATTTTTAAATGATGACTATGTATTCGATGTAAACAGAACAAATAAAAGTAACAAGTATGCATTTGATGAATTTACTAGCAATATAAAAACAAAAATCAATTTACTTGGAAAAAAGTTAATCCAATTTAAAAGTGTAAAGTTGGATAATGTGTACTTGGAGAAATGTATTGACAATCATATTACACCTAAAGGGTTGCGTTTTTTCAAGCTGCCTTTGGGAATTGAATATACTGAACCAGTGATAAAAGATTTTGATAAATTGTTTGACATGTTTGGTTCTATGTACATGAAATTACTAATGAAGTACAATGATGAGAAGATAGCTAAACTAATTAATGAATTAGAAATGTTAAATGAAGAAATAACAGGTGATAAGGAATTTGATCAATGGCAGGAACTGTTTTATAAACAGTTTCAAACAGCTAACTATAGAATAAAGAATATATTTAACAGGAAAGTTAATAAAATGGAGCGAGATGTTGAACAATACAGAATTGGAAGGGCTTACATTTGGCCCCAGGCAGACAGGAAAACGAATTACATACACCACAATGAACACAGTGAAGGCAAACATATACATGATAGACAGGAGACCAATTCAAATTTTCATGGAGGAAGATTTTTTCCAGCCCCAAAAAGATATCAAAAGAGACAATATTAGATAACAAACCTAATGTGAATGTGACAAGGGTGACACAAAATGAGAAAATAATAGAACGTGAAGTGAGCAATGTGAAAGAAATTGATGTTAGGGGTACTATTGATGCAAATGAAAGAGAGATGTATCCAAAGATTCATAACTTAAAAGGATTTATAGTGTACAACTATACAGACGTGGAAATAACAGATGAATTTTTCTCTTTATTTAGTAAAGGTATGAAATTTATACCAACAGGACAGTTTAATTTATTCGATACCATAAAAGAAGTTAAACTTTACTGTCGTCGATTGAATTTGGCATTTCAGTTTAAAGATCAAGAGGGAACCACAGACTATAAGGTTAACAAATTGGAGAAAAAAAGCACATATATACCCCCTAACAATAGACATGTAGCACTTTATGAACAGGCTGTATGTAGAGAATTGTATGATATACACAACTTTGTAAGGAAGAGACATGGTAAGAAAAGTGAGTTTTGTGATAACCTTACACAAAAAGAAAGGAAAATGCTTAAAGACATTGTCACCAATAAAGAACTTAGAGTCATGAAACCCGATAAGGGAGGGGGGATCATACTGACTCATACAAGTGAATATCAGAATAAACTGCAGGACATCTTGACCAATTCAGGGAATTATGAATTAATTTCACGAAATCAAATCAATACTGGATATAGGAAGATAGACTTGGTTATAGAAGAATTTAGGTTGGACAGTAGAATTACGGAGGATGTGTACCATTTTCTCAGGAATGAACATCCCATTTTAGGACACATAATAGGCATTCCGAAGATTCATAAGAACTTGCAGAACCCTCCATATAGACCAATCATATCAGCATCCAAGTCTAAAACTTTCAATTTGGGCGTATTGGTGGATGAATGGACGAAGAACATCTATCAAAAGGTTCCCCATTTGATCAAAGATTCCTGGCACTTTCTGAGTAAATTAAATCAAGATGTATGGGACCCTGGAATTATATACATTACGGTGGATGTCAAGGATTTATTTTCCTCTATACCCAAGGAGATAGGTTTAGAGTACTTCTGTAACAGCCTAAGGAAATATTCTGAACATTCATGGGACAAAATTCAACTCATTATGAGCACCATGGATCTGATCTTGGACCACAACTATATTGAATTCAATGGTGAGACATTTAGACAAACCAATGGAGTTGCTATGGGGGCATCGTGTGCACCCTCTTATGCGAATTTAGTAATGCTAGAGTGGGAAAATCAGTACATTTTTACTAGTGAATACTATAAGCAAATGTCACTGTACACTCGGTTTTTGGATGATATATTCATTGCATGGAAAGGAAATATGGAAACTATTCCATTATTCATTGAATATATCAATTCCACAACCGAATTTTTGAGATTTACACACACTGTAGAAAGAGAGGGAATATCATACTTGGACACCTTCATCAGTTCAAATGAAAATGGTTATGTGTCTCAACTATACAGGAAACCATCCTTCTCAAATGACTATATACAGTATGGAAGTGACCATCCACCATACACTTTCAAGAATATAGTCAAGGGACAGTGTGTAATGCAGCTCGCATGTCTTCTACTAGAGAGATCATGAACCAAGAAATTGAAGTTATCTATCAATTATTTAAAGAAAGGGGGTACCCCAGAAGTATGCTAAAGGATGTGACAAACTATGTAAAATCACAATGGGGTAACAAATATCAACCATTACTAGGAAAGTATCTGTAGCAATCACAAAAACAATGAGTTCAATAGGAGTGTGTGTGATTATGTACAATCCATACACAAATGTGGTAAAGGAAATATTACGTAGACATTGGTATATTTTCAACTTGGATGAAGAAGCACGGAACATAGTTGGCTCCATACCTAATATAATATTACAAACAGCAATGAATCTAAAAAGACTCACAGAAACAAGTGGTAATAGAAGGCAGGGTAAATTATATAGGAAAAATGGCACCAAGAAATGTGGAGCTTGTAGACAGTGTCAGTTTATTAACCAAGAAAAAAGTGTGGTTTTGGAAAATAGTACCCACAGTGTATGTAATTTCAAAGAGGGAAATTGTAATAGCCAAGGTGTTGTATATCTCGCTAAGTGCAAAAATGTAATGTATACTATGTAGGGAAAACTGAAAGAAAGTTTAAGACCAGAATATATGAGCATTATTATAAAATTAAAAAAGGTGATGAAAACAATGCTTTGAGTAAACATACTAAGGCTACAAATATAGACCACACCTTTACTTTTGCCATATTGGATCAGGTTGACAACTCAGTGAATAGTGGAATTGGAAAGCTAAATTGGGATGCCTGGAAAGTAAGTGGCAAATAATGTTAGATGCCACTACGTATCCAGGATTAAATGAATACATCAGTTTAAAACCCTTTTACTATTAGGGAACTAGCTTCAAAATATAGCCCTCATGGTTACTATAGTTACCTACAGCACTAAGGAGCACAGCAAGGAGTGAGAGATATTTATACTTGTTTATTGTTTTTAAATTGTTGAATCACTTGTCTGCTTAAGTGTATACTGCATAAGCAACTACTGATTAGCTATGATAATTCGTTTTTATTGTTACACACAGTTTACATCTTTTTATAACCTTTTACAGCAATTGTACAGGTTATCAGTTGTAAATAGTAATGTAATTATTAGTAGTATTTATGTATAATGTGGCAAATATAATCATGTTTAATGTCCTTTTAGTATATGTTTTTTAAGTATAATTATTTATATAATGTTTTTAAAAAAGGCGCCAAAGTTTGCTATAAACGTCAGAGTATGTGATCTACTTGTTGGTTCTGATGAAATCTGTCTGCGACAGATGAAAGCGCTAAACCACTGGATGTAATTTGTCTTTTAATACATTAAAACAGAGTTTAAAAGATAACTGTCAATTGGCATTCTTATAATCGTGAGTTAACGTTGGATAAATACAGTACGTTCTGCCCGAGTACAGGAGTTCGGATTGGGGTAAATCGAACTGGTTGGTGAGACTTGTGTTTGTGTTCTGAACCTTAGAAAGGTGATAGAATATTGGGTATGCAGTAGCATGACTCGGCTAAAGGATGAGGGTTCAAAAACCCAATTACTTGTTTGTATTGAAGAGTGTCAGTTCCCATGTATTAGCCAGACGGGTGCAGATTGTAAGAGGAACACACCAATAATATGAATCAAACTCTGGACAGGCCACGGATTCCGTACAATCGAATGGCATGCTGTCACCTAATGGGTAGCCATTCCCGATACTGTAGGCATGTAATCCGATGTAATAGGCATCACAAGGTAATATCGCAGTCGTCACTCCCACCCAGGGATGTAAGTGTCAGATGCAAATACCAAATGCAGTGCATTTGCAAGTGCGGGAGCAAGTTGGTGTAAGCCTGTTTGGCCGCCAGTATGCGAGTATTAAACTGGTAAAACAATGTAGAGGCTAACTGAGTGTAAGAAACTGTAACCAGAGGTTGGCATTGCTTAGCTCCATGCAAACCCACGCACACCCACTCACAACTGCTTTAATGTGCGTTAATCACTCCGTATCCAATGGCCTTGTTCTGCCCAGCAACAAAATAAACGGCCTCTGCAAGGCTCGAAACCAGGACCCTGCCCACACAACTATTGTGGTTTACCACTAGGCCATGGCAGATATACAGACATCGAACCTTATCACAAACATATCATCCAGCGCAGTCATTCAAGAATATAGGAAATGTATTCCATCATGTAGATGTATGTGTGAGCGTTTATGTCCAGGTATAGATAGATACGTATATGTAGATATATCAGGAACATCCCATGTGACAACAAAGCATTACAAAGGAATGAAAAGGGAAACACCAGTAACGCCTGTATTATGTAGTGGTGTTGTCCTATATAATATCAAGACTCCCTCAGACAGACATGTGTCATTCATACACGGAAACATTTGTGCATTGGCCATATACATCACTCTGTGCATGTTATTCACATTAACACAACAGTTCCTGTCCAATCATTATGTGAGAGCAGTACTCTTGCAAGGTGCTGTGTGTGACATCATCATCAAGATAAAGGTAAATGGAGTAACCATAGAGGGACCGGTAGTGTTGTGTGTACAATGGGGTGATCCGCATCACGTGTACTTGGAACATTTAGAAGTCATGTGCATACTAGGATCGCGTGCCTGAGAGACAGGGGTGAGGACAACTGGAGTATGTTGTGATGCATATTAAAAGGGTTACATTTGTCCAGTGGACACGTGTGTGAAATGGACAGCTATGTATGGGGCAAATGTTGTTCTAGGAACCGATTGGCCTTTTGTTTCCATAGGGTGAGAGTGATATGTGGGGGAAGGAGAGTAGGTATGCTCGTGGAGGATAGGTAGGGTAGGATGACAGACAAGACAGCATACAGGGTCAGTATATGACACATGTGGGGGTATACACCTCGGACGGGGAGAGGTGTTCAGCAGTCACAAGCCCATGAGCCCCCAGATGGAAACAGTGGGATGGTGGTCCACAGCCATGGGCAGCCACCACTGCACCAAAACAGCTGCAAAGGTGGCAGTGGTGTGGGCTTTCTAGGAGGGGCAGCCTCACCCTGTAAATGTGACACTCTGCCCTTGAGCTGACGTATCTGGCCTCAAAACCCCTTATTGAGCCCCCTACGCACCATGTCCGGGACTGTACAACAGCAGACATGTTCCTGTCTGGACCTGCTCCCAGGGGGGACAAGCCCCATCCTCAGTGGTGGTACTACCAGAAGGTGGTGCAGAGCCAACAGAGGTGGAGGTCCAAGGCTGGGCCCCAGATGTGCTGGTGCCTGGTGCCATGGCCAGCTGAAGTGGGACAGGAGGTTCTGCCGGGACCTCCAACCCCATACAGCCTATGGTGTTGCAGTTTAAACACAGATATGGCTTAGTAATAGTCAACAGTATTCAGGATTACTTATAACAGCATACATAGATATGACCATCAACCCAATACAACAGATGGTATACATTTGCAAAGGGAGTGCAACACATGCATATATACTGCATGATATCTGTACAAAGTGTAGTAGACTTGTGACTGTAGCTATGAACAGTGGCCCATTATTGGCATGTCACTGAGTACTCCAGACAGTATCTGTCATACCACTGTTTCATGTGACATATGTCCAGTCAGGGATGTGATGGCAGTAACTCATCACTATCACCATGTACTGACTGCAATCCTCACACTATGCTCCTGCAGTTCACAGATGTGTGTTCAATGAGTAATACAGGAAACAAATGGTTCCACACACTGACCAGTCCACAGATGGCCCTACAGATGGGGGTCCTTCACAAACAGAGCACTGTCTTGTCAGTTTTAAAACATGAAGAATAGCCATTACCACACACAGCTTGTTAAACAGGCAGTAGTCTCAATGAAGCATAACTACACTTACATGCTGTAGTCATGTCTGGCACATCACCCTCCTGTCTTTAGGCTATTTCCCACTGGGTATGTTGTTTGAAGAACATACAGATATCATCTGTGATGCCGTTTACCAAACACCAGATCCAGATACCACTCACAGCAACTGTCATGGGCAAACACCAACATGATGTTCCTAGATATTGTACTGTGTTTTTCATGCGATTGGTTATGGGGACATCATCATAGCTGTTCCACATGCAACCAGCTAGAGGAGGACTGCAATAGGGGCAGAGGCCATCACCTGATCAAGACCATCACTTACAAAACACAAGCTGCTGCTGAGCAGGTGTGTACCTCCACATCCACCAGAGAGTGTGTGGGAGGGACAGACAGAGACAAAGTATATCAGAGAAGGGCTTGGGAGACTAAAACCTAAGCATCGTCTGTCACACACTTACAAGTACAAGGGTTCAAACCCCTGACTGACTAATCATTACTACTACAAGTGCATGCCGTTACTCCATGTGCCACAAAGCTGACATGTTGGTGTGCTGTAATAATATATATGTGTGCTGGTGAGTGACATCTGCAACAGAGATATAGTAAACATACATTAGGTGTAGCACACATGGCTGTCCACATGAACGAATGTCATTGTCAACACAACCACACTCTTTAATGGACTCACATTGACACTCTTTGCCAGGCCCACAAATACACTTCCAAACTACTTAGTTTGCCACACTGCAATAATGCACAGGTACTACATGCACCACAGGGGATATCCGGAGGTTCTATGGGCTAGGTCATGTGAATGTGCTTGACATCTGTCGGTATGCCAATGGGAGTTATACTGGGAGTGACTGTGGTTGGGAGCATCATACCCCACAGGCAGACACAAGGTGCCAGTACTGACATGCATGTGTGCATTGCTTCATGGGTGTGTAGTGGTTGGCTGTGCAAGATGGCTGTACAAGGCTGGGTGAGGGGTAATCCTTGGCATCATGCCACCCAACAATGGTGTGCAGTGTTGTATAGGGGTGTAGTGTCTGCAATGTCCCACACAGATGGGTATTGTATGAACTGTCCTGACATCCTGGTTACCATTGTGTATGGCCATAGCTTTGCAATGCATGCCATGTCTGTGTTTGATAGTCCTTGACATGGACATTGCCTGGGATGTGCATGTCCCACAATAACGTACAGTGACATGTACAGGTGTACCTGGTTTGGCTGGCACATGTGTGCACAGACTGTTATTCTCTGATATGCCAATACTGGCCTGGTGTGGCAGGACCGGCTTATAGTCAGCAGGTTGTCCCTGCACCTGCATTGATAGCATGATACAGGTACTCTCTGGTGCCAGTGGCATCGGTCTATTCAGGGCACATGTGTAAGGCATTGTATGGCCTCTGTAGATCACATTTGATGGCACCACATATGTTGCAGGCATCCAGTGGAGAACATAGTGAAGGCACATTGCCCCCAATTATGTGCCTATTGTACTGCTGTACAGAGTGCCATGCCCTCTGCAGCCCACTGCAATCACACTATGTCTACTATCTGTCATCAATGTGCAGGGTACTAGCAACATAGCAGGATATTCTTGGCAAGTGTGTTTGTGTATGACACATGGGTTCAAGACGTATTCTGGGTAATAGTAGGGTTGCATACTTTGCTCACCAGGCCTTTTGCCAGGTGTAGGGGTATGGCTTGCCAACACAGTCCATTGGCTGACTGACATCTGTACTCCTCGTGAGGTGGACATTGTGACATATAAGATGGACACCATATAGAAAAACTACAAAATCCACTCCCCAACATGTCCAGTGGTTAGACACTCACAGTCACCTCCACACAGGCTCTGACAGTCAAACACACACACCTGCCATGTCTTGGAATTGAACCCCTACCTAACTAGTGTATCACACTACAGCATTATGCAGTTACAACACGCGCTACAGAGATAACTGGGTTACAGCAGTCCCAGAGGTGTATGTCTAGGTGGGTGACATCAGCAGGATTGCCAAAGGTGGTCATGTGAATTGTAAAGAGTATGCATACTCTAAAAAGCATTGCTCTTGTCTCAAGCAGTCAGAGAGAGACACACACACACACACAGGTGGCCTCTCTTGGAATGGAACCCCTACCTAACTAGTTTATTACATTACAGCAATACGCAGTTACAGCATGCGCTATGGAGAATACTGGGTTACAGCAGTCCTAGAGGTGTATTTCTTGGTGGGTGACATCAGCAGGATTGCCAAAGGTGGTCATGTGAATTGTAAAGAGTGTGCATATTCTAAAAGCATTGTTGCTTTCATAGACAGGCAGGCAGACACACACACACATACACACAGTTGACCTGTCTGGGATTAGAACACTTACCAAACTAGTTTAACACACTACAGCATTACGCCGTTACAGCACGCGTCATGGAGATTAATGGGTTACAGCAGTCCCAAAGGTGTATTCGTAGATGGGTGACATCAGCAGGATTGCCAAAGAAGGGCATTCCAAGTGTACTGCAGGTTGTACATGTCTGTTACCTGCGTCTACCCGCTGCTTACTGTCACGAAAACACATTTACACCTGCTTACAACTGCCTTATGCAGTCCTAATTGTCAGTATCGACAAAGCTTGCAGGTCTTGAACCCTGGACCATGCATACTGAGGTCACTGGATATACTACTAAGCCATTGGGGTTGTACACATGTTGCATGGAGTCTATAATGCACATCCTACTACAGGTATTCCACAGTACTGAAAACAAATGGGACAGTCCCTTTGTGTACATATGTACAGTACCCTTGAATGTACTGTACTCTGTGAAACAACAAAGAAAAGTCTACATCTGTACAACTGTCTTAACTACATATATATATGCAGCTACGGGATGTGTACACACATATATATATATATATATATATATATATATATATATATATATATGCATATACACAGACACAACCTTATATATATATATATATATATATATATATATATATATATATATATATATATATACACATACACATCTGAACACCCTTTGTGACACAGAAGGGTTTCAAAGGAACTGACGTGTACACAAAACAGAGGCATCTCTTGTGTTATAACATTTAAATCATAAGCAGTTCACCAGAGAAGGGATGGTTGTTGTGTATGTGGAGTTTGGGGTGGGGAATGATGGCTAATGTAATCTACCCCAGGGATTGTGGAGTTAGGGTGGGGGAATGATGGGTATGGACCTACACCCCAGCAACCACTTCTGTGTCACTGCTCGACAGTGGCACAGGAAAATAACATCCCCAACTGTAGTCATGCTTTACTGTGTATTCTTTACCATTCCTAACTATGTAATACTTTGTAGACATCGGTCACCAAAGATGGCTACCATAGCATGCTAAAAGACATTACACATGCGTATGCCTGGCTACAGGGTAGTCACACACACAAACAAGCACACACTTGCCAGTATTGTGCATACACATCTTACCTATGTAACGGTAACTAGTACAGTGGTATGCAGTTGGGGTATGTGCCACAGAACACATACAATTACACTTACTCTGATTCCACTTCTGAGCTGGGTGACATCACAGGACTGATTACTTGCAGTGTGGAGAGGGGAAGAGAGAGGTTTAGCAGTTGGCAAGGATAAAGGCCAGTGCAAAAGGAGGTATCTCTTTAGAATGCAGCAAAACCCGCTGTCATGACAGAATACAGACACAAATACACCCACACAACCACACTCAGCCTGTGCTGACACACACACTCAGGCATTTGCTGAGACACACAGACACTGGCTTTTGCTGTCACACACACAGTTGCCAGTGGTGGGATCAGAACTCCTGCCTATCTACAGATCACTATTACAGTACTATGCAGTTACAAGACGCGCCACAGAGATTACACATTCCAAGGTAGTCAGACTGCCCTTCTACAATTGAGGACAACAACAGGGAGAATGACAGTCATGAAGTACATAGCTGTAGACCTGTATGTTTAAATTAGGTGTCCATTACAACCTGTATGCACAAACAAGACACATCATCCACAGGTAGGCCTGAGAGGTATAGTTGTAGCACAACAGGAACCTGAACTGGAGTATGGCCATCTGCGGAATGGACAACTACTATCTCTATACAGGGTTACAGTGGGCATGCTCATACACTTAGTAGCACAGGGCTGTTTGGGATGCACTCCGATTCTAACCACTGAAGGCCACAGTGTGCATGCTCAAACACTAACATGTACAGAACATGTTCTGTACACTAACATGTACAGAACATGTTGTAATGGACTCCTATTGTAAATACACAGGTTTATAGTTAGGTACATCTTAATTGTCAGTATATATGCTCATCATACTGGTTTACTACCTGATACCTGTATGTGGCCCATAAATGATATATCTGTGTCTGTGCTGTGTGGTACACATGCATACATGTACATGAAGTACTGACATATATATGTTATGTATACACATTCATGCATGTGTGGACCTGACAGACAATAGGTTACCTGGGTCACACAGGTGGATGCTACCTACAGCATGTGTCACACACCTTGCTGCCCTGAAAGGCATACATTGATAGCAGGTTGTGGACAGTGGCATTATAAGTTGGACAGTGGCATGTGCAAGCATAATGTGTGAGCCACCTTGTGTAATGGTACTGAGGTGCAGGTGTCAAGATGACCTCTCCCGGCTGTGTTAGTAGTTGTCATTATTAGCAGGACTGCTACCCTAAGTATATCTCACGTTGGTCATATACACAAGTTCTGCTACTGTCCGTCACCTTACATGAGGCATTTGCTACCAAGCACAATAATGCCAAGCGCAGTGATGTCATGGTACGGGTGGCAACTGCTAGACCAAAACAATGAGCCAATGTCCCTCTGTTATTATGAGGTTGTCCAGTGTCTGACATTCTGGGCTGTCATGACCGAACGACGAGCCTTCAACACAGAGCACATGCATCCATGTTACACGTGTGTGTGGATAATACCTAGGTCGCATTTACCCATATAGCCACATTCCAAGGCAAATATCCTACACACAGAAGTAACACCCTGACACCTACATGACAATTGCATTGGGTGATTATGCTAACCAGTGCTAGATGTGTGGCTTTAGTAATCCATTTGATCAATGTAGAACCTACAATGGGGAATACTAACATCTGTGCAGTGAGGAACACCTGGCTGAAGGCTCTGTAGTGCACAATTGCCCTACCACCATATAACTCAGATCTAGACATTTGGGCCATAACAGTGGTATGGACCATTCCAGGTGGAGGTGTACACATATTCATAAAGGCTACTCACATGTAAAGACCACTACTCCAACATAACACATCACAGATGAGTCAGGTACTGGTGACAGTGGCAAATGCTGCATTCTAGGTTGTATCCTTTTATACATTCACCACCCTGTTCCCAGACTACCAACACACATCCATATGTGGTATGACATAGTATGGTAGACCACCAGATAACCCTCGACTGGGGGACTGTACGTAGGCCTAGATCAACTGTGCAAAGTACTCATGTACAGACACAGCTGCATAATGTGTTATGCAATGCAATAATACCACTGTTTGTAACTAGCTTAGTTGTACACATACCAGGGTCCCTCAGATGTTGTCAGCGTTAACACGGTCGACTGTTGCTGTACACCAGTAAACAACACCCTCATGATTGGATATGACCTAACCGTACCTGTCCTGGATATGTACATCCCACACACATACAACATAAATTACATTGCCATAGCTTTTGTTTTCCTTTCTACATACAGGTGGCTACAGTCAATACACACATGCAGATGGCAGATAGCATGTTAGAAGTACATATGGTTCGATATCTATGTTGACAGAGGTAATATCTCCTCTCTACTGGTCACCCATGACACCTATTATATCATACAAAACCCCATGTGGCATGTATGTCTTTAGACATGTCCACTTAATGTAATGCCTACAAACATACCCAAACAACAGGACCATAGGACCTACACAAGGCCTGTATTGACAGAATCAGGGAAATCCAGCTCTGCTCTGTATATTCCTGAGTAGTCACAGGTGATATGTTCATGACATGTACAGCCATGTGTGGCCACAGCTCCTACATATACCCCATGTCAACAATTGCAATCCATGCATGCTGTGTGCTGTCTGGACATTAGCCTTAGTACCACAATAGCCAGTACATGCTGGGTTGAGATGTTTACAAGCCACAGACCTCACACATGCTTGAATGAGTGTACTGCCTAGCTCTAACAGAACACATTGTTGGCACTCTACCAGTACACATGAGGTGTGTGTGGCAAATATGATGTGCTCACTGTTGACCATTACAGTGCCCTGGCTTCACCACGGCACTGTCAAGTAACAGTTTGTAGGAGCATGACATGGAATAATGCTGTGTGTGTCATGCTGATATGTGCTGTTGTAATATATGTACACTTGGCTACTCGGTGAAAGTGGTGGTGTCCTACCAGCACATGAATACAACATCCATTATGGTATAATGCTCAGCTATGTTTCACACATGGTGTGGGGAAGGTGTGGAATGTATCCTCTTGACCTGCTAGTGCATGTACTGATGCAGACCGCATATGTGTACATGTATTGATGTTTGTGCAGATTCCATGTGTGTGCAGTGTCTGATGTCTGAAGGTGACTGTTGTCTTAGTACATCATGCTGTTGCAATACAGCCTCAACATTGCCAACTGTATGTGGTGATATGGTCTAAGTACAGTAAACCGTACATGAGGTATGGACAGATATTTGGACATGACTACTAAGTGGTGGGGTTTCTTTGCAGATGAATGATTACTGAGGACAGCTCACTGGTGTGTTACAACCAGTCCTACAATAACCTGTGTACCTGATAAGGTCAGGTTTTGTTAATTGAAGTGAAAGACAGACAATGTAGAATGCTGTAAGGGTGACACTGAAGGCAAACCTCATGACACCTGTAACAGTAATACCTCCCCTGTGCATATATTGTGCATATATCAGCACAGTTGTCAAAGGAAAGAGTCAGTAAGCATTGTACTGGATGTGATAGTGCTGTATTTCTGTAGTACCTATCATGAGATAGGCGGGTGTTTGATTCCCAGTACTGGCACGTGTGAGTGTGTGTGTCCATATATGTCACATATGGTTAGGAATACATCCCACATGTTATCACTCTCCTGAGCACTGTTGTTGACACAAGTACAGAGTGAAGTGTAGAAAGAAAGGCATAGGCAGATGGTTAAACCTCACACATGTAAAGTGTCTGTATGTGTGTGACATAGGTGTATATCTTTGTGAATGCCAGTGTGTGTGTGTGTGTGTGTGTGTGTGTGTGTGTGTGTGTGTGTGTGTGTGTGTGTGTGTGTGTGTGTGTGTGTGTGTGTGTGTGGCTGTCCATGTGTATGGCTGTCTGGTTCCTGGAGTGAGGCAGTATTTTACCATAGTGAAATGTTAATGCCCCCTCCCCACATCCACTCAATGCAATCTAGCATCCCTGTTGATATCATCAATTGTAGACAAGCATACTAACTGCCTGTTAAAATGTATACCCTGGGGTGTGACCTGTTGTTACATAGCCTACTGATGGATCCCCTCCCCACATGCACTCACTGCACTGTAGTATCCCTGTCGATGTCCTCGATCTTAGGCCATTCCAACTACCTGTACATGTGTAATCTCTGTGGCGCGTCTTGTAATTGCGTAGTACTATAATGATGATATGCACATAGGCAGGGGATTTCATCCGAACACTGGCAACTGTGTGTGTGTGTGTGTGTGTGTGTGTGTGTGTGTGTGTGTGTGTGTGTGTGTGTTACTGTGTCTCTGATTCCCTGAGTGTGTGGGTGTGTCTGTGTTTGCATACTGTCACGTCAGTGGGTATTACTGCTTTCCAATGAGAAGCCACTATTTCTACTGGCCTTTATCCTTGTCATCTGGCATATCACCCTTTTACCCACTCTGCGCTCCAGGTAACTATACCTGTGATGTTACCCACTATGGATGTGACAGCTCTGAACACAGTAGCTTACTACACAGCTATCATGCTCTTTGATCATTAGAACTGTAAACATAATTGAAACATGGGAGAATATAACTGTGATGTGGAAGCAACAAAGTGCATGCAGGTATTGTCATACTGACCTGTGGGTAGTCAACATGTACATATGGGACACGTGCAAACACCGACATCCCCCGGCACATGCAACTACACCTGAAAGAGGAAGGAAGAACGTCAAGATCAATATGCTGTTAGTGTTTTTACAAATGATACATACTGTCAAACGTACAAAATGCATTCTAAAACTGCAATACATGGTATGTCTGCTGCCTCTCAACACTACTCAACAATATTAATCTACAACTGTCTACCTAGTATGTTCACACTGTGCATCAGACCATATGAACATGTCCCTGCACCGATGGTGTGGATGACAGGGATGTGGCACAGGCATCATCATATGCACAGGGTGATAATGTTTGCCACATGCCTAGGCTGTGCCATTGGATGACATCATGTGTGTGTGTGTTAGGGCCTGTGATATCATTGGGTGTGTGTGGATGTTATGCATGTGAGTGTTGAGGTGCCTTACATTTGTTTGCAGTGTGTGTGTATGCCTGCACACAGGTCTGGCATGTGGCTGACCTACACAGGCATATTATTGACAGCTGCAGACTGTACAAGGCAGGTTTCACAGTTCACAGTCTATGGCCATGGCCACGTGACCTGTGCCTGCCAGGGGTTGCACGGGTACTACCAGGCAGAGGTCCAGATTGAGTACCGTCTGATGACACATGTCCACTGGAATTGTGTCCCTGTTGGGACCATCCAGGACCACATGCATGTGGCCTGCTGTGTCCTGGTGTGGACTGCACAGCACCAGCTGCACTGCTGCTACCTCCACTATGGGATTGTGCATGTGCAGTAGCATGTTCACGTATACCTTCAACAGGTGATGTAGCTGACCTATGTCCACGTGCCTGGCCCCTCACTCCCACCAGATGTTCCAGCACAGACATTCCATGCTCGAGGATTGACATGCCACGGTCAAGGACTCCCACCATGTCACCCAATCGTCTATCCAAAACATCTGCAAGATGATGATGAGCATTTGCAAGTGCCTGGATGTTGTCAGTTAATGAACAGACAGCAGCCCTCTGAAGCCTCAGACCTTCCTTGTTGTGCCATTCAACATGTGTCTGTGCCTCCATTACAGCCTGAAACATGTGTCTGGTGACTCCAGCTGATGTGCTTTGTCTCACAGGCACATGTTGGCCAGTGGTCCTCCTACGAGCAGTGCTGGGCACATGCCTGTGTGGGACATTACCAGTCTGTTGACTGGGATCATGGTGTGCAGGCACACCTTCCATAGTCACCACACTTCCCTGTTCCATGCTACCACATGCCAACTGTCCTTCCTCTATGGCTGGTGGTGATGGGGTATGTGCAGGCAGGGGAACTTTGTGTAAGGATGAGGGGGAGACAGGTGGAATGGCAACCAATGGCACAGATTCAGACCCTGACAACCCTGCCTGTGCCTCAATCATACTATCATCATCACTACTAGAATCTGTGGGGACACTAACATCGGGTGGACCGCAGGAGGGCAACACACCTACATCAACACCTTTGAGGGGAAAACAAGAACTGTACATTACAAGTTTTACCAGACACACACAGACAGACAGAGACACACACAGACAGACAGGCGGAGACACACAGACAGGTGGAGACACACACAGACAGACACACACAGACAGAGACACACACAGACAGAGACACATAGACACAGACACAGGCACAGGCAGACACAGACACACACACACACACACACACACACACACACACACACACACACACACACACACACACACAGACACACACACACACACACACACACACACAGACACACACACACACACACACACACACACACAGACACACACACACACACACACACACACACACACACAGACACACACAGACACAGACACACACAGACACAGACACACACACACACACACACACACACACACACACACACACACACACACACACACAGACACACAGACACACACACACAGACACACACACAGACACACACAGACACACACACACACACACACACACACACACACACACACACACACACACACACACACACACACACACAAACACACACAGGCACACACGCTACATGCAGGTGATATGGCAGATGGCATTCAGCTTAGACAATTATAGTTTCAGCTTACTCAATTATAGTGGTAGTTATCATACATCCCTGAGTTGCACACAACAGCATGCATGTGTTATAGCAGAAGGCATGCACCTTACACAATTATAGTGGTGGTTAGCATACATACCTGTATTCACCATTTGTGTTATTAGCCTATGCCCCATACCTGCAATACAATGCATGCACTTTGCACCATTGCACCGCATTGCCATGGTGTGTGCAACATACACCACATATTAACAGACCATTGCTGACCTTTGTACATCTGCCACTGATGCTTTGTGTTGGCCACCGCCCCTATGTGTGAGGACATGAGCATTAGGGTATGATGACTGCACACTATGTTTGCCTGAGCCCTAGCTTGCATATCTCCCCCAAAGCAGTGCATGTCTGTTCAACTTTATTCCATCTATCCCTGAGCTGAGTGTAGACATTGTGCATGTGGCTGTACACACATGTTTGACATGGCTTTCCCTACTTTGCAATGGTGCCACAGACCAGCACAGGTTTACAGTACACCGGCCTGCTGTGTGGCGTATGACCTTGCCAATCACATGTAGTATGACATGTCTTCTGCTGACGTGTTGAATGACATGCATACATGTGTAACACAATGGTGTCCTTTCCAATCTACAGTATGGTAATGGTGTCCCAATGCAGGGACATGTTATACTAACATGGGCCTTCAGCTGATGCAATGTTGTCTGTCCACCCTACAAATATGCAGGGACATACTGCACATTGAGCTGATGTGCATAGCCACTGCAGGGCATCATGTGGCTTCACAATTGCTATACAGTGTGAGCTACTGACACAGTTCATAGCCATGACTATGTTCACATACAATACATATCTAATGTGGAATGTGACCCACGTCACTGAGGTGTATACACAATAAACCCTAATGTGGAATGTGTGACACAGGTCACAGAAGGGTATACGGATGACACCCCTGCACATCTGCAACCATATTACTGATGCCTGGCAACTATGCCCACACATGGCTAACTTACAAGTACTCTATGTCCCACATGCCATCTGTGTACCTCATACACATGAAGAGCAGGCATGACACTGATGTTTTACACCAGCAAGGTGAATGTACTGTATCTGTGGCTCGATGTGTATGTATGTGCATGTTGTGCAATACATGTATATATATGGATACTGTATAGATGAATGATTCCATGTCTTGACACACTCAAGATGTACAAGACATGTTAGGTGGTTTCATGTTATGCCTACACAAGCTGTGCACAGGCCTGTATGATGTTTAGTGTTTCACATCTGCAATATCACCATTACACAAAGGCCATAGTTGTATTGTGTTCAGCCAATGTACAACAGGGTGTACACACATGTACATCAGTTCTACTGTGTGTGTTGCTTCATGTCTCTGACCATCCTCCATGGCCATGTGTACACATGTTCAGTCCAATGGTTGTGATGGCCATCTTATTTCACATGTCAGTGTTATCCTATATGACATACACCCATATATGACATATGCTCCACTGAGGACAGGGTTATGCAGACAAAGGGTGGTATGTATGGGATGTGAGACATGTTTTGCAGGATAGTTGATCAGTGTTGTAGTCAGCCCACTACATGTCATGGACATGTCTGATAGCACATGACATTGTGTGACATTCATAGCAAGGGTATACTCCACAAGGGTGTATCCTGTGGGCCGGTCAGTTTTGTTTGCTTGTTTTTAGTTCCTTCTTTTGTCCTTTACTCATAAGGGTCAACTGCGCTCTATGTGTACATCAGACTGTTCCATGTTTTTTCTAAAGTTTAGTGATATGATGAATGCATATTTGTTGGCTACAATGATGTTGTCATTATTGCCTAAAGTGGCTACAATGTCTGGCATACAATGTAGAGTTCTGCTGGAGTGAGTAAGTCATCTAGTTTGAAAATTGGTATCTTCAGATCCGAGGTATTATTCCTTCCTGAGTGAAAGTGTACAATTCATTCTGGAGGTGGTGTGGAAGCAGCTGTCTCAAGGGGTAAAGTTTAAGTACCTTTGGGTCTAGTTACTAAAGGGCAACAGAGAGGATTAGAACACTGGCTATTGGATGAGTGCAGCAGTGACAGTATAAGAGACATTTTACTGAACACTGATGGTAAACTAAGTGCAGAGTCTTATGATGATGGTCCTAATGCCTTCATAAGTTCCTGGACATGAATTCCAGAACATGGTGAAGAGTTTCACAGCCTAGGGGTATCTCAGAGCACAGCCTCTTCTCCTCTGGGTTGAGAGAACTTAACTGAAGTGTGTTGGGCACCTGCTGGAAAAAAATACACACACACACACACACACACACACACACACACACACGCAAATATATATATATATATATATATATATATATATATATATATATATATATATATATATATATATATATAATTTTTTTTATAATACCCATTACTGACAGAGAACAACATGACTTTTCAATTTCAGAAGCAAACAAAATACCATTAGCAGTTAGAGAAAACTTCCTACTTAGTGTTTCAATTACTGCATTCAAGATACTGTCCATCACAAGGTAAGACCTAAAAACAAATC